>NW_006799950.1:806596-883502 GCF_000485575.1 Poecilia formosa
ATCTCGGTGGTTAGCTTCTTTTAGCTCACAAACATGAAACAACTCTGCCGCCCATCACTGCGACCGTCTCGGACTACAAGTCCGCCATTTTCACCACAATGCAGCAAATCACGTTCACAAATGTTTAAACGTGGAACTTCACATCTTGCCTTTACGTCTGTTACGCCCTATAGCACTCATGAGCTATTGTTACTGTTATCTATCACAATTTACCTCACAGCTTACCTGCAAAACACTGAAAACGGAAGGTTACTGGAGCGTTGAACTGTAAACTGCTCAATGGAGAACTGGCCAACTTCTTCTTTAGAGCGTCAGCAACTGGTGGATGCGGCACTGTGCGCCCTCTGCTGGCAAAACATATATTACATTTTTAATAAAATGGATCTTCGTTTATCAAAAGAAAGTGGGCTTGGACATGGCAATAAAATGACTAGGTTGAGAAAAAAATTTGAATGGAAACTGATTATTCTGTATTGTTTCTGAAGTAAACTCCATGAAGAATGACATTTTTGGTGAGGAGTCATCACAAGGCAGTGAATAGCCAATCAAAAATAAACATGGGATAGTGTGGCAGCTACATCATGTTAGACATTCAATTCCACTTTTGTTCTTAAAAATGTCACCAATCCATTATTTTACCCATGTAATGATAGGTGTCTATGCAGAAGATGATAATCAGTATAAAACATCAATGAAGAATAATTTTAACCTGTTGTTCACAGGTTGTCATAGGACCCAAATTTGGGTCCTCTCGTGAATAACAGGTTAAAGCCACTTGAATTCCTAAATTAAACAATATTAGACTATAATAACAATTTTAATTTGTCTTATCAGACACAACTATAAAAACCAGAAAGATCATAAAAACTCAATTCTCTGTTGGTGGAAATAAAATTTTTGAGTAAATGCAAATAGTAGTGAAGCCATTTGAAAGGATCCTGAAACTAAGGTTTTTGAGATGAAACATTTAATAAAAGGTTTGTTTTGTACTAGCACTTGCTCACTCATGTTGTCAAAATGTTTTATTTGTTTGTTTCTTGTCAAATTACATATCAGCGGCTGGTGGTGACCCTTTCTAAAAATAGTTTAGCTCTGTTCCCTGTTGACCCACAGCCGAGAAGAGTTTTACACCTGGGAAACACTTTTATTTTTTATTTATTTATTTTTTTTACAAGTACAAACTAAAGTAAAACAGCTAACTCATACGGAAGCCAAGCAGACACGTAGGTGTTCGAAGGGACACAATGATGTCTGTCTGGTGACCCATGGAGCTGTCTGTCGGTTGTTTGCGTGTGTGTCGGAAAGCAGGGGGTGCATGCTGAGGTGGCAGCTGCACAACAGCACACAAGGGAAATCTTTGACAGAAACGAGGAGATGTGTGTCAGCACTGACCCCAGAGATGACCAGATGGATTAGCAGGGCCACATCACATTGTAGCACTCTGTCGCTCATGTGGGGGCGACATGAGGTTGATGCTACTCTGTCTCTCTTTTTTGTCCTGCAGGAGGTAAAAAATGTAACTTGCCACCAAAGACACTGTGTAAAAGCTTAACTTCTTTGGCCAAAGAAGAAATGTATGACCTTATGGAATCACGTCGAAGAGATAGGTCACTGTCTCCAATCTATGTCTGTAGCGATTACAAAATCTCCCAGAAATATTTTTGTCTTGATCGAGGAGTAAGCTAGAACTGTTGGAAGTGGCTGAAAAAGGCTCGGCTGCCTTTCAATCAAAACTTTCAAAGGCACCTGTCAGTGGTACTTAAACAGATCAAGTGCAGACTGATCCGACTCTAACAAAAATCACAGAAAATGAAGCTGATTCAAATTCTAAATCAAGAGTGAAACAGGACCTATTTGAATTGACATTTTTTTCAACTGTTTTGCCTTTGTTGTGTGTTTGGTTGTGTATTGGATGGCAAAGGCAGAAACTCAGACAGGTCATCATTCATGCAATACTCCCAAAAAGGTAAAAATAACCCTGGCAACATTTCTGCCATTTTCCATCATGCAACCAGAAATTTGACAAAATAATCTTTTTTATATACCAAGAAAATATTATTTCACTAGATAACCCTTCAGTTATTTATTCTAGTCCCTGATTTATGCTTTTCACTGTCCAACTTAGACTAGAAATTATTCAAGTTTATTTACATTTACTTTAATAATAATGCAGAAATTGTTCTTAAATGTAAATTATTGATATAAGACTGTATTTGCATCATGTAAAAGAAAAAAAAAACATCTCCTTGATTTATATTAGTGGTTTTAACTTAGTGATATATTTCTTTACTGCTGGGACTCAAGACAAAAAAGCTGCCGGTGGCCTTTTCATGAACTCTTCCTCGCAAAGAAAGGTTTGCAGTGTTTCCAGTCCCCCGCAGGGAGTCCCAGTGTGAAAAGGTACTCATGCAGTGCTTGACAAAGTTATTGAATTGTTGTTATTATGAATATTCTGCCAAAATGTTAAGCTCTGAATTACTCAAAGCTGCTAAAGCTAATTTCACCCTCGATGTCGTTTCGGAAGATATTTACAGGGTTTATCGTTTGAAAACTGGTGTCTGTGTGATTGCTTTGGGGGAAGGAGGCAAAAGAAAGACACTGAATTATAAAATTATATTTTGTCAGCTTCATTGTTTAATACATAATTCACGCAACGTGAGTCGTCTCTCGTTTTGATTTTCATTAAAAGGAATGCAGTCATTTTTTCACTTGTTTTTAAAATTTGCGCCCCAACAAATATATGCAGTCATGTAAGTCACCGACTTATTATAATCACTAGCGGAAAAAGGGCTGCAGGCATGATTATGCAGGCATTATGCTGCAGGCAAATGACTAATTAAGGGCTTGCGAATGCCTTGTTTATACAGCTTAGGGTAATGTCGCCTCTATTCTGCTTGTTTGATGTCAGAACATTAGAAACCTAGCTTTGTGAATCCGTTGTTAATCTCTGCTTACCCCAAACAACTCAAACCTCTCATCAGCATTGTTCTCCTCTAGGGTTGGGCAATGTGACGATCTCAGGTTGTTTCATGCTCAGATGCAAACATTTCCCCCCATCACTTTCTTTCAAGTGAAAATAAAATAAAGCATGCAGGTTTTAATAATCTGTATTAAAACCGGAACTGGTTTTAGTAACCATGTACTGTAATAATTCTATATGTGACAAAAAAAAAAAAAAAAGTCATGACCTAGCAGTTTTTGGTGAGTAAACAAATAAACATTTAGATGAGTGGTTTCACTTTTTAGAGTGCTCTTGTTTGATCTGTTTAACTGGTTACCAGCTTGTGAAATTGATTGAATTACCAATATCTGAGAACACTAGTCAAAGCAGCCAAGCCAAAAAACAAGTTGGTCGATGCTTATATTTAAAGCATCAATAGTGCAAATCTTCACATCAAAGCTTTATCCAGGTACTAAACGCTCTGCACTTCAAATAGATAATTAAATCCACTTATCATCGGTGCTCACAAAACCACAAGAGCGTGTGTACATCAAGTGTTCAGGCTGTAAGCTGCAATTTATCTCTGACAGGTGTCATTTAATACAGACAAAGGTAACATAACATTTTCTCTCAATAAAAATGACACTGAGGTTAAACTGTAGTGAATTTGCACACATTTTTCATACGGTTACTAATGCATTAGGCATCTAAAGTGGACTCTGAGTGTTGTTGCTTTACTTTCAAATTAGGATAAATCATGTTTAGTTAGACAAAACAGTTTGAGGCAGTGTGTATGATTTGTTTTAAATGGGAATGTATTCTACTTGCAAAATTATGAAAACTGGTTTGGATGGATATAAATACTTTTTGTAGTCAGTGAATACATTTTTCTTTTGTCTTTGAAAGCTATGTTTTATGTATGGAAATTGTGATAAATAATAATGGTGACTGTACTGTAAAAAAAAACCTTGAATGTAATGATATTGCCATACTGTTCTCTCCTGATCTGTGTGAAATCTACCAATCTAGTATTTTCTTCTCTTCTGACTTTTGATCCCTCAGGACTTCGCTGTAAGTGGCTCTTCTTCTCCTATTTTATTTTCGGCACCATGGACTACATTTTCACTGTGTTGATGACATTGAGATCTTCATGAGTTTCAAATCCCCCGTGACTGTATTCTTAGCAACTGCCTCATAGAAATAAAATCCCGGAAGCAAGATTTCTCCAACTCACCTACGACAAACTTGACATGTTTATAATTGGATCAAAATCTCACACTGAATCTGCTCAGACTTCAGTCTCACTCTCAGCCAGTCCATTCTAACCCGTCTTCACACATATGCAGCCTTGGAAATCAAGTTTGACGGCTTCCTATATTTGAGAGTCACTATAGCAGCATCCCTAGAACTGGATTCTTCCGCATCAGAAACTCAACTCTCTTCCGCTTTTCAGTCAGCGTCTCCGCCACCTTTAACGCCAACAACCACACCACTTTTCACACCTGACTGGAATCCTTCAACATCACAAGGTCCGCTCTTTCCTCGTTCAGCTATGTCTCTCTAGAAAACAAGATTTCATAGTCAAGAACTCTGTCTCCTCTTCTTTGGTGTGTTTGTTTCCTGGTGTTCCTCAAGGTTGTGTAGTTGGACTTCTCCTTTTTATTTTGTCCACTGTCTATGTTCTCTTTGTTGGCATACAAATACCAACAAATACGTATTGAATTCCTAACTCCCAGAACCCACTCACATCCAGAAATAAATGTTTGGGTATAATCTAACTAAATTATGATAAACTATAATTTTAATAGCTGGACCCATTTTTTATTATTTTTTTTTAACTAAACTTGAATTAAATTAAGCGTCACTGTTTACCAGTCCATTCTAAAGCCGCTCATGTTAAATTTAAGTCCTGCATCTGCATCTCATCATCAACACCTCCAGATCTTCTTCCATTTCAATAGCATTCAGTTTCTCCATTCTTTCATCACAGAAGCTGTCCTTAGAAACCTCGAGTCTCCATTACAGACTTTCTTAAAATACAAAAATTAAATGTAAACAACTTAAAACTGGAAGCTGCAACATTCTTGAGGTTTTTAGTGGTACAACAAGTGATATTAATGTCTTTGCAGTCCATTGTATCTGCAGCTTCATGAAGACAGTATCAAATAACTTCTGCAGTAGCAGCCATCCAGCCATCCACTGGTAAAGGATATCTGCTGCAGTCCCTGCAGGTGAAAACATGAATTTCTGCTCCTGCATTTTGTTTGTTTGTAGGGATTGCTACTCCATTACCTCATATACTAATATGTTCATGTCTTTCTGGTTATCTCTCCTACATAGGTAACTAGTATGTTATATGTATTACATGATTCTGTTTTTTTTTTTTTTTTGCAAACACATCCTCTGCAGCGCAATAAGAAAGAAACATGCCCTTTTCTTGTGCTTCCTGGGAAATATATATTTGGGTTTATTAACTTTTCTCCCTCCCAGTGAAAGAGGCAGTACATCACAGAAGTGAATCAGATGGGGAATCAGACAATTGTGTGGGTACTTATGGCTCCTCCAGAGGGAAATACCCATAAAAGGTTAACAAAAGTCACCTTTTAGACTGCTCTCACACTCTATTAATCATGTTAAGATGATTACGTAAAGCAAATTATCCATCAAAGTGGGCTCAGGCAGGTCACAAGAATAATTTAGTTTTTTTTTTTTCTTTTGCAGCAGTGGAGCTTGGCTGGAGAGGCTTCCAGATTAAAAGCTCAAACAAAGACTGAACTGAATATCACTATGACTTCACAATATGACTTCACATATGAAATCCATCCACAGAAAAAAATCTTTAATAAAGATGTTTCAAAGGATGGACAAGTTTATCAAGGTTATCACCACACATTTTAACCAGTGTAATATTGTAGTACTTTACCCAGGGGCTGACCCAAAACATACAATAAATCGACAAAAAATCGACAAAGGATTAGAAAACGGAACGTAGTCTAGTCAAAACCCAAATCTTGATCCCAATGAGTTGCTGAACGTGAGGAGCGGGGCAGCCTTTCCTCAGAAACCGTAAACAAAACTAAACAATAATTTTATCCCCGGAAAAGACGTGAAGGTAAGACAATCGATAGCCCACTACCGGAATTTATATAAATTTTTGCTCAAAATATCAATAATTAAATGAACGGATTTTAAGATGTTTAATGTAATTCGTCAAGGTTTGTAAAACATCTTACTACGAATCCTAACTCAGGATTCGTAGTATCCTGAGTTAGGATACTACGAATCCTGAGTGCCTGGAGGAGGCCAGCAGGAGAACATCCTCTGTCCTCATCTTCATCACTTCGCTGCAGGATGATGATTCTCTGATGTCACCTCCACATCCCCACTGAGGTACTGTTTTATTCCCCTTGTGTCATCTTCCCCTCCTCCCTGCCATGCCCTCTTAATGTTTGACCCCTCATCGTGACAGTTTGAGCTGCCATTGCCAGAGTGCCTGGAGGAGGCCAGCAGGAGAACATCATGCCCCCCCACTACCCCTTTCTGTAGAAAGAAGTACTGAAATGAAAAGGGAGACCACCTACATGTGCAGCTCCAGACCCGTTTCCATTAATAGCAGAACAGAAAATGTGCAATCTGAGTGAATCAGGTAAAAAAAACAATATTTTCAAGAACTAAAAATAAATCAACATTGAAGAAAAGTTATGCTTTGTCATGTGGAAAGAGATATTTTTCCAAGACTAGTTGTTTTGTTCAGTTAAATTGAGAGACAGTAAATCACCAATAACAACACATTGAGAATCATTAATTAAAGAATGGCCTTGAAAACAAACAAACAAACAAAAAATCTACTCTTCTCATCAGCTGTGATTAATGTTGTTTTCCTCCCTTGCTGCTTAGTTTCAGACTGCCCCCACGGTGTCACTGTTGTTTGCCTGATTGATCTAAAATACACTGCTTTTGAATCTTTAATTTTCATTAGAGAACCGAGTTTAAAGCGTGTACAATGCCCAGCAAATTCAAAACTGCCATCAGTTTTCTTCCTGGATCTCTCATTAGGGATTCTGGCCACAGTTCTGGTGCTGCTGCTGCTGCTGCTGCTGCTGCTGCTGCTGCTGTCCTCAACAGGACACTGGCAGATCTGCCTGCACTAATAAGGAGAAAAGTGCAAAGTCATACAGAGGAGGAGAGAAGAGAGGAAGCAGCAAACAGTTCCTATCTTGTTCCCTGATTCTCTCATATTTATTTATGTTTTTGCTCTTTGGTAGCAGCAAACTTAAGGACCTAAAAATACGTCAGGATGTTTAAAATATAATGTGCTGTATCTTAAAGTGTGTCTTTGTGGCTTCTGAATTAATTTTTGGATGGTATGATATGTTATTTAGAATCTTCCTCAGATCATTTTATAGTTTCTGATATTCACTGAAGTCAAATTTTCCAATGGAGGACATGGACAAGTTTGTTCGTTCATGAAACAATTGCCCTTTGAAAATATAACCGTAGCTTAAACATTGTTTTTTTTTTTTTCTCTCTTATGATAATTCTAGATTAGATTAAATATGTTTTAAATCTGATTTTCACACTAATCTTCATCAAGGAAAAGGATTTTTATCTCCATAGGCGATACAGCTTACCTCCCAGCACAAGCACTCAGCAACACTGCAACCTGAACTTTCTATTGCTTATATATAAATGCTGTGCCCATTTTATGCACCTCAACAAAATAATGGCATACACAGTCGAATCTGATTTGCCGCTAATTTAAAGGACTGGTTCTTTTTTTGAGTAGATTGGATCACAATTGGTAATAGATGCAAGTATAAAATACATAGTTCTCATCAAAGTTTCATCAAAACCCAGTTTATGATTTGTGAGACATTTACTATACCGTACCTGAGCAGTTAGAATAAAAATGTTCCGTAACTCTGGCAGATTTAAGTTTAAAGTAATCTTTGAATTCAGGCTGGAAGTAATTTTAAAGTCTTGGAATTTACTGTTTTCATTTAGATCCTTTTAGTGTTATTAGTGACTTGTAGTTTATGCCTTTGTACCCAGTGTTTTAGTTCTTTAAAAAACTGAGGACACTTCCTGTCGTAGTCTCTTATGTCAGTACTACTTCTTAGCTTTTTGTTAGATTTTTTCTGTGTTTCCATTCAGCTTCCTCTCCGCTCATTACTCGACCTTCCAAGCTTCGATTTTCCCCCAGCTGCTCTGCATTCTGTTGATTGTTCTCGACTGGTTTCCATGCCACAATCACATCTCCGCAGTAATTAGGCACCTTGGTTTCTCTCACTCATCATCACTCGAGTCTACTGTTTCTCTGCTATGGCTCCTGTGTGTATTCCTCACATCCTGTAAGTTCCTTTATTAAACCTGCTATCCATCACGCATCTGCCTCTCTCCTGTTGCCATTTGGGTCTCCTCAAAAACCACTAATGTGGCATCTATAAACTGACATAAAATGTGATTCTACAGTCAACATCCATAAAGGCTTTATAATTATCTTACCAATAAAATTTGAAGCAAACTTTCCTGCATGAAATATTTTTGGGATGAGTTGCTAAATGAGTTTCTTTTTAAGTTGCCTCAAACTCAAATCTATACAAATGATTAGATTTCCTTAAATTTGCAAGGTTGTATGCTGTTTATTTATTTTTTTATTATTATTATTTGTTTCTGAATATTTGACAGAATGGACTGTGGTGTAATGTTTACAGTTTGCAAGCTGTCTTTATACATAATATATTCACACATGCACAGGTTTTTTGTTCCACAGTTCTCCCAGCCTCTCCGAAATACAAAAGCACTCACGTTAACGGTTCTGCATGGACCTCAGACCAGAGAGCAGTCGTCTGTGACTCATGTGTCCCTTTATTGGCCTTGAGATGAACTGGAAACTTCCCCATTAAGAAATGTACTTTCAGTGTCCAGTGCGTCCCTTGTGTTTACTCTTAAAAACATTTAGCTGGGTACCAGAGTTTGGGTGGTTAATAGTTACATTTACTCACTTACATTTACATGAGTAACTTAAAGAAAGTACTTCTAGGAGTAGTATTACTGCACCATGCTTTTTTAGGGTTCTAGGGTTAGGGTTATAAAACTGTTAGCTCTTTAGGTATAAGATCATAACTGAGATTTATTAACTTATCTGGAGCAGCAAACTGAGGATGAACTGTAGAAACTGAAACTAAATATTTGTTGCTCTCCAGAAGAACAGGTTCTGTGTTAAATGCTGCACTATAACACTATTTTAGAGCATGTAATACTGATGCCATGTGGTGCGTTTCACTGCTAAGTTCTTGATGTATGAGGCTGAAGAAGAGTCAGTGAGTTGAATTCATGAATTTATTAATACCAAAATACAGCTGGCCCATTTCTCATGCGATCTTTAGGAGCCAGCAGGACAAAATGGCATCAAGCAACAGTTGGTAATTTTCTTTGTTAGCTGCGCCCTAAACAGGGCGTTCCCTAGCATGTCATAACCTTTAACCTTAGCTTTGAGGGAGTTTCCTGACATGTCATTTTCCTTTAGCGTTAGCTTTGCAGCTAGCTAAAAGAGGCAGAAGGAAAACACAGGATTATTTATTCTCAACACTGCCCTTTGAAATTTCTGTACATGGTACTATCAATATAAGAACACATTTACGCGTAGGGTGTTGTGCATACACAATATCCTAATAACTAAAAATAATTTTTATAAAGTTATGTTCAAAAGGGGTACAAAAAAAATCTTAATCTGAATATTCCATCATAAGTAAAGTTCTGACTTTCTTCTTTGTGAATGGTAGCTAAAAAACAAATATGGCAGCAAGTGTCTTTTTTGAAAGGACACGAAAAATTATGGTAAAGCTATTGATTTCTCTGACCCTGATTTTGTAGTTTTGTGACATAGTTTCTTTTTTTTAATTTTCCAATCAGGGTGGCGTTTTCGCTGCAAAATCTTCTTAGTAAACCAAGTTTTACTTCAGCTTGAATAAACATCTGAACTGAGGGCCTGTTTCGACTTACTTTACTGACACAGGTGTTTTTTTTTTTTCCTGACTGAAAATAAATCTGAGGTGAGCTATTGTAAAGTCAGTTTCCAGCTGAGATTACATGTCTATTCACTGCAGTCATCAATGTCTTTTTTATGTATACCCATAAACTTCCTTGTAGCTACATAACGCCAACAACTCAGAGTACAATGAATGGAGAGGTGGCAGAAATTATGCCACAATGGCTGTTGTACTCCCCTGGAATGACACAGGTTTATGTATGGAGGAAGGGACGGCAAATGATCTCTTTTTACTGCTACGCAGGTGGTGTGATAAATCTCCCTCCACAGTGGACATTTTAAGAGCAGCTTGGCCTGGTTTTACAGAACATCCACATCTTGGTTCTTTAAGAAATGACAAGCAGATGCTACAGTGTGGAAAAGTTACTTTTGTTCTTCAGTCTGCAGTGCAAGGTCAGATGTGATAGATTCATCGAATCCAGTGCTTCACCAAGTAACATTTTCCCCACATTTTTTTTCCCTGACATAAATATAGAAAAACATACAATTTTTCTATATATACAAAATTTCAAAATGCCAGAAAACGAGACTCTTGCTAGTAGCAAAACTGATTTGCATGATGAAGGGCCGGCTTCAGTTTCACCTGCAAAAATCCACCTTCCATGAACGAAAATGAATGTAAGGGAAATGAGGCAGAATGAAAGTTTATACACACACACGTGGCTGTGTTGAAAACCATTAACAGTTTTGGGAGAGTGGAGTTATTTGTTCTTCTCGTGAGCTGACAGAAACAATGTTTCAAAGGCTGCAATTTACAGCCTAACATTCAGATTTGTCTCCAACATCAATGTCAAGCCCACGTCTGTAAGGTATACGTGATTCTTTGTTGCAAATTAAACCAGAGTTGTTTCTATAAATAGAATAAAAATGGAAACTGGAGGAACCGTTCAAAAGATTGTTGTACCAGAACCTGTGGAGCTCATTACGGAGATCGCTTGTCATGTTTTTCAAACGCTGACATTTTCCACTAACCTTAAGCATTTAATGGTCTGTTACACACCACAATTCAGCTGGCTGAGATTGAAAAAAGTACAAAAAAAAAAAACATTCAGAGATGAGAGTTATTATTTTATTAACCTTAAAATATCTGGAATTTGGATTGATAAAATGTAATCTTTGACCTTAGGAAAAAAGTCTCATCATAGGCATTTTTTTATTTTATTTTATTTACTCAGAATCAATGTTTTCTGTGTCGCTGATTTAAATTCTTTAAATGTTCAAAGATGATAGAGGTTAAACACAAGGATGTGAAGCTAGAACTGCAATGAAAGGCGCTCCTACAAAATATTGTTTTTATCTGTGAAAATGTTGAAATCTATGTGTCATTTTGCTGCTATTTCACAAGGATTTACAAAGTATATATATATTTTTTTTAGAAATATGATAAATGAAAATGAATTGTCCAAGCTGGCACTGAGATTCTGAGCTCCTCTTATTGTGTCTCTGTTTACCTCAGCACCATGTTTGCTTCACATTTCGGCCCAGTATGAACCTGTATAAGGCTCCTCCATGACATATTCCTCTCAACCTGCTGCTGCTGCTGCAATAATGGTGGGAGAGTTTTATTAATGGGGAGCTTAGTGATTCCCAGTAAAGGCCATTTACCCGGAGTTGTTGACTCTGCTGCTTGGACCAAATGTTAAAGCTTCTTTTTGGAGACAAGGCGAGGCAGGATGACAGGAAATATGGAAGAGAAAGCGATAACTGCAGTATGAGGTGTTTGGGGTGACGTCCACACAGTTTGCTTCTGGAGGCATCTACGTTTGCGCCATCTGTCCACCATGAACGCCTGAGAAGAGCCTCTTCCACCCTCTCAAAGGATCAAACACACAAGAAATTAATTTTTATTTTAAAAGGTTGAATCCTCCTCTGGTGAAAAGTCAAGAATCTGAATGTTGTTTGATAAACAAACCCCTGTTTAATAAAACTATTATGTTTTAAGATTTGACCAGATAAATGATGAATATATTTGTTCTGACTCAAAGCTAGCCGTTTTAGCTTTTCAACAACTTTACTGAATATTCCTTGTTGAGCTATGCAGCCCCTCTTTCTATTTTCAGATGATGAACTAAAGAGCATAGTGAGAAATGATTGATATTCAGTATATTGTTTTCTAACCTCACCCTGCTTTAGATCTTTCCACAACTTTATTCTTTATCTATTTGCCGTGTTTTCTGGTCTTTGTGACGCTGTGGCTTTTACGAAAAACTCGTAGTGAAATTCAATTTTCCTCTATTTGTACATTGTCATTTGTAAAAAAAAAAAAAAAAAAAACCTTCAACTTGTTTTATGTTTTACAAACATAAAAAATTAAACTACAGAACAATCAATTTTGTTGCCGTGTCAAGAAATGCGAAAAAGTTCAAAGTGTATGAATACTTTGCGAGGCAGTCCTATTATTTATGCATCTTTTTCTTCCTCTTTCCATCAAGAAAGATTTACTAAGACTAGACTTTTAGAATCTATTAAAATAAATAAAAAAAAATGTCACACTGTAAAATGGCACAGAAATGTCAGAGGGTGTGCTTTTCTTTTCAACAATGCCTGCAAAACAACCACACGAGAAAGAAGAAAGCTCAGAAACCAGCAAACACGACTGGACTGTCTAAACAAATTTTACTGATATACGTCATCTAAAGACTAACAGCTGAACTTTTAAAAATAGCAGCCTCTCTCTGTGTCAGCAGCATGACCCCACATGCTGATGTTGAGCCAATGGGGTCACTTTGACGTCAGCGACGCTCTCGCTGGCAAAGGATGATCACGGTCTGGCCGGGCTCGGGAGCATGCAGGTTTTAATGTGGGTCAGTGGATAACCTTCTGCTGCGAGGATGCACGTTCCAGATAAATGCTACGACTCACTGTGGCGTTTATATGTTAAAAAACAGAATAGCTGGGCCTACAAAGCAGCGACTCCCCCCCCCTGCCCTCCCTCAAATAAAGTGCAATTTAAATAACAAGCATCTCTATTCAGCTGTAAATAAGGAGGTCGGGGTTTATCTCAGCTTGAAGTTGATCCGTGAGCCACAGTCAGACATTCGGAAGGGAAGAAAAATTGCATCTCAGAGGCGTAGAGATAAAACATATATCAGGTTGGTGTGAGGAGGCAGTTTTTCTCGCGCACCTTCTTAATATGCTGACATTGTTATTGCACTCTCGCGCAGCTTATATATTTATCAGAATGAAAAATCTGAAGGGGCAATTGGTAGAGATAGAGCAAAAGAGGAAACAGGCAAACGCCTGACTCAGAGAGAGATAACGCACACTGCCGGAGGGAGAGGAGGGTTCAGCATGAGGATGGAGCATCTGCTCCTGCCCACTGGGCCTCCTTGCTAGTGCAGTGAAACACTCACTTACTCACTCACACACACACACACACACACACACACAAAACTGAAAAATAAAAAAAAATCCCAAACTGCTGCTGAATCTAATGAGGCCAAAGCCTGCTGGGCAGCAGGACGGCTGCTCCAGCTCGTCTCCGGCTCTCTGATTCTTATCCCAAAGCTCCTCACACGTCATCCGCTGCTTCACACCATCCGCCTCGTTTTAGCCCAGGCAGAGTTTCCTCCCAGCATCAACCAGATTCAAAACTTTTGCAGCACAAAGTGGAAATGCAAAAGAAGTACTTTGCTTCCACTTCAGCGACTTGGCAGTTTTTCCATGTCAGAGAATTAACAGTACACTTATTTTTTATGTTTTTTTTATTTTTACATAATCTAAATGAATTTATTTTAGTTTCAGTGCGTATGTGAGTTCCCCACCTGTGTAAAAGCTTAGCATTCGGAGCAATAAGAATCTAATGAAACGAATGAACTGCAAGCAAGAATAAAAGACGATATTTTATTAAACACGTGTCATGGCTAGTGGGGACTCGGGGGTCTGGAGGCAAATCCCACTGCCTAGTGGTGGCAGTTTAAAACTCAGTCTTGCAGCAAATTCGAATGGAAAACAATGCAGATCAGTTGTGCACCACTTTGGTCCAAACTTCTGATGAATGAATGTAGAAAACAAGAAAGTTAAACAACATGAAAAAGTTGTGCAGAAGAGTCGAAAACCTGCAGTTAGACCATTTCACATTTTGCCGTGCACGTTGGTATTTTTTTTAAAGAGTTTTATGTCACAACATGAAACATTTGTTAAGTATTTGCACGTCAAGGCTGTAAAATTACCCCAATAGTCAAATAGCGATTAGCCGAATTGATAATGCGACAGTTTGCGTGACTCCAAGCTCAAGTATATGTTCATCTGTACAGACTGAAGCATGAGCTTGAGAAAAGCTCAAATTGAATCAATGCTGTGACATTTCAGCGACATTTGTATTGACTCTGTAGCAGCAGCGCATATGTGAAGGCATCTTGACTTCAGCAGCATTAGGCATGTTTTCAAAAAACACAGCCTGTTGTGATCTGTGTTTTCTGTGTATTTATTTTGAGGCTTTTCTGTGTTTATTAGCCCGTTCCCCTGTGAGTCTCTGTCTTCCCTGTTGATTGATCCCAGCTGTGTCTCATTTCTTTGATTACCCTCCCAGTGTATTTAGTCCCACCTGTTGTCTTTGTCTCTTGTCGGATCCTCGTCATGCGTTGTGTGTAACCAGCCTATTTACCTGTGCCGTCGTGCGTCTTGTGTTCCCTGTTGTTCTGTCCCGTTGACATTTAACATTAAATTAATCATCATCTTCATCACAACCTGGGTCTCTGCGTCTCTCCTCATCCACACATCATGACACAGCCCTGTTATTTTGTGTCAAACGATCCGCATCAGCAGCCGACGCTGCAAAGCACAGACTTTCAAACGTCGTTTTCTTCTATCCAAGACTAGAGTCCAGTTTCGTGTCTTGCCTCAGCGAGAAGGGGGTCCAATGTGTGTTAAGGACATGTTGAATGACAAGACTCACTGTGGTGCTCCAGATATAGATTCCCTCTTCAAAGCTGCCAAACTCTTCAAGCCAGGAAATGTTTCCACTTTCAAAAACTTTGCAGCATTCTGATTTAGGGGATGACGATAAAACTGTGCATGCTACAGCGTGAGGGTGCAGGATAGGAATGTCTTAGCATTTGTATTCTACAAGATTCATAGTCAAGGATGGATCCCTCTTATGTGATCATAATTAAGTAACAATCATAATGCTTTAAAAAGAGAAGTGTGAGTTGTGTGACAAAGGGCTAAATTTGTTCATGTTATTACTTTGGATTCATCTCCAGTTTCCTGCTGTTTGCAGTTAGAATCCACCAACCCTTAGAAAAATTTACATTTTATCATGTTTTGGACATTGACTAAAATGGCAGCAAGTCTTTGCCAGTTTAGTCATTCACAGTTAAAAAGAGTTCACTTTTTTTTTTTTGCATGAGCAATATCTCTTCTTCCATTCAAACAGTTTTTACCCAGTTATGTCCGAGCAAACAAGTCACGATCAGAAATTTTCACATCTGATGAGCAGAATAGTCATGTTGAAGATTTCATTGCTCTGATTGGCTGGGCGTCTTAGGCTGCACCAAATAAGTACATCAAAAGAAGTATTTGTAAAATACAATCTAACTGAGGAATTGCTCACTGATTTGGCAAATTGTCTCGCGATCAAAGGTTCCTCTGCCTGCTAAATCTTTGCCTTTGATTTATTTTGTGTATTTGTCAAATGAACAAGTGTCATCCTCTTGAATGCATGACCAATAGGATCCAACTGGGATAAACAACAAGAAAGTAATGGACTTTGTCTTTTTCGATAAAATGTTCAACCCAACTGAGAATTCTAAAACATAATGCACCTTGGTCTTTCATGCTAACAGACAGGTGTGCTGACTGACGGATGCGTGAGGACTCATTATGGCAAGCTGCTTTATTTTTTCAGCTTATTTACAGATGCAATCTGTGGCTAATTAGCATGTGATTTGCTGAAGGAAGTGGGTAATTATGCCATCAGGGGCCTACCCTGCTTGCAACCTTAGTGCAAGCGAAGGGAAGCTTGAAAAGGTGCAGCTCAGCAGCATGATTTGTGTGAAAACTGCTAAATTTTCAATGACTTTTTGTGATGTAATCACATTAACTCGTGCCAGTGAGAATTTTTATGCACAAAAGAGGTTAATTGCTTTTTGTCTCTCAGCCTAATCTGCACCTGACGTTCAGATATTGGGAAGTTTATTTATTTATTTATTTTTCACAAAAGAGGTTAAAGCAGTCGAAATGTGTGTCGCTTTGGGACACCATTTCACTGCAGGTCCTATTCTTTTATCTCACGTTATCTAGTCTTGACGTGTTTTAAACTGTGAGTTGTGCCACAGTTTTGAAGTGCTGACGTTGTTTCTGCATTGTCCGTCCTCCAGTTCTTGGCTGCGAAGTGAGGTAGTTGCATAAACTCAGAGCTGATCCACAGTGACAGCGGTAGAAGGAGGCAGAAGTAGAAAGATCTGAAGTCACAGAGAGACCCAAGAGTAACTCGTAGAGACAGGAGAGAGAAATTCGAGTCTGGACTGCAAACTTTCTCATAATAGGCTGTTACCCAGTGCAACCTCTATAGTGGATTTTTTTTTTTTAGACATTTTCTTTAAATGTTTCAGTATTATTGTCATGTGATCGCCCCTTAATCACATGAGTAAAACCATCTGAGAGGGAGTTTTGCCACTTCAGCGTCTATTTCATAGTAAGAAGGTTTGAGGGTGGCACACAGTTGTCATGGTGATCATCAAATGGAGCAACTGGGTTTTACTGGTTCCTGCACGTTGCAAGTATGTTATGAAAATTAATGTACACATACAGTCCTGTGCATTAAAAACGATGACTTTTTGTATTTTATTGGGATTTTTTTGTGATAGACCAATGAAAAGTAATCGTGACGGCATAATTGTTTACATGGTTTGCATTTTTTATTAGTAACAAACAAAAAGAGACAGAGGTCTCTCCATATCACAGTAAGCAATAAAAACATGACAGAATATAACAATTAATTCTTCTATTTTACCTTTAGAATATTTAATACATCCAGCATTCAAATTACATAAACTTTTACTCGTTCTTCTATTACCTCATGAGCTGGAAGAATATGTGTTTACATATTCTTCATGTGTTTACATAAAGATCTATCTTTATGTAAACACATTTAGTCGAATAGTTTTGGCAATGCAGCATAGATTATAGATAGACTGCTGGCACAGTGTATATCAGTAAATTGTACTTGCTTTCATTTTAATTTGAATGAATCAGATGGAATAAGACCTGGAAGACTTTTGTTGTGTATCGGTTCTATTTTAATGACCTGATATGGATTCAAGTTAAATTAATGAATCTAAAGGGAACATTAAACTTTCTAGTTGCAGCCTTCTGTCACATAATCCTTTTTTCAGTTTGTTTTTCTCCCACCATTTCAACATCTCAACTGGCAACTGCTTAATAGTAAAAGTAGTAGCATAATGGCTATTATTTTTGTTTTATAGGGAGATTTGGTTTCAGGTTTTATGGACATAAAACACAGAATGAAACATCAAGCAATTTCAGGGAAAAATAGTGAAGTTCTTGTGTACTACTTCATTTAGTTTAGTGGTACAATGATCCATCTGCTAAAACCAGTTAGACAATTTTTTTTTATTATTTTTAGTTTTTTTTCATGCATCAACACATTTCACAGAATGCAGGATCTGGCCTCAAATGCTCCTTCAAAGACCAACGCAGAAACACTCTGTACCTATTTGACGTCCACTCTACCTGTCACGTCGTCCGTCCGTGGAAACAGCCGAGGGAGAACAGACATCATGCTCGTTTTGTATATATAGAAAATCTTCATGAAGCTGGAGGAGCGAGCCTCAGCTGGACTCGGCAACTGAAGGAAGACGATGTGAAATCGCTGCCCGGCCGGAGGGCACGCCATGCGTGCGGCGCCCAAAACAGCACCTGATGCAGCGACGGATGTTATGGTGAAGGAAGCTCGCGTGGCTTTTGGTTGACGGCTTGTTGCTTTTCATCCATCAGACAGCGTAAGCTGAAAACACGCGAGCGGGGCGGATGGGATGTTTTTAACGAAACACCATTCTGTCATTCTACTTATCTCTGTCAGAGATCAAATCAATACAACAAAGTCTCAACTGTGATGATGCCAGAAACGAGCTTCAGAACCGACGCACAGCCGTCGTCATTTGACCCAAAACAACGAGAACAGTGGCTTTCCAGCTGAAGCTGGGTGTTCTCAGATGTTTGCAAGCATCAAGATCCTGCTTAATTCACGTATCCTTCTTGTCTTTATTAATTATGACATAAGACGGCGGAGACCTTTAATGATGCATATATTGGTAATGTTGAAGCACTGCACCGATAGTTTGGTGTGCAACATATTTTACTGTTTTTTCCTGTAACAATCGAACACAATGCTACGCTCGTGGGCCTGGATCCACAGACTAACACACACCTAGAAGATAAAGCGAGAAACAAAAGGCCACCTTAGGCCGTTTCACTATATTAGTTTAGCTACGGGGCTTGAAATAAAGGATGAAGATGACTCCTTGGGGACATTTATGATGACTTTGTCCCTCCTGCTCTTTTGAAGACTCACATTATTCTTTCTTTAAAAATAGCCGAAGCCGTCTGCGAAAAGGAGGCTGCAGGCACGCTGTGTGACAGCAAATATGATTGTTAGAATATGCTGGTAAATAAATAAAAGGTATTACTAGTGAAGTGGGAAGTTTTGATATGATGATAAAAACACAAGTCTTATATAACTTTTCTTTTTTTTCCAAGAATATGTTCTCTCAGTGCTATCATGGATTATAATTCATCTGCTCTAAAGTGGTGAGAATGTGTTAGAATAATATTCGTTATTGACCATATGACTCCCTCCCTCCATCCATCTATCCGTCTGTCCATCCATCATCTAACATCATTTAACCTAAACTCCTAAGCTCTTATTATTATTATTATTATTATTATTATTATTATTATTATTTATTATAAAAGTTACATACTGCAGTTTTAAAGGCACTCCTGTTCTTGTTACATTGCAAGAACTGAACATTTCCTCTGTAGGTCTCGTCTGCTTCAGAAGATTTAACACTTCAAGTCAGTTTCAGATGAGTTTCATATATCTTCTGTCCCAGATAAGAAATGCGCACAGTGCTAATCACAGATCTGTTATCTGTCTTGGCCATTAGCTTTAGTGTGAACTAATTAGAGGATGCAATTAACTCCAGTTGTTTTGTGTTAGTCGTCAGAGTGTAAGCTATATATGCACTGATTGTTACATATTATGTGGCTGACCTCCATCCAGCAGGACCTTAGACTTTGCGAGGAAACAAACGTTCCTGGTGCCGTTTTCACAGACATTTTTATTTCTTTTCTCTCTCTCTTTTTTTTTTTGCCTTTGTTCTTTCCATAGGAGCTTAGTAGCTTCATGAGTCAACAGTGATGTAAAACAAAATTAACAAATTGCCTCGGGATCTTACACATGCGTGCACTTATTCAAATTAGTGTTGCTCTTTATGACTGCTCAAAGCTCTTTGAGTACTCCAACTGCAGCTTCTCCTCCGCAGAATAAAAGGATTACTGTTGCAGTTTACCTGTGGCAGCAGGAAAAATAGAAACTTACAAAGTTCTCTGACTGCGAGAAAATGTAAGGGTTTAAGTCATGAGTTGTTCGTGGGCAACCAAACAGTGCAATTTGTTTGAGGTGTCGGCTGTGTGGACATGTCAACCCATACGTGCTTTTTCAGTCAGCGAATTGCTGTTTTTGTTTATGTAGCATTTTTAAAGATATAAATAAAAATAATCATTTTCACTTCCACTCTCGTTGCACGTCATGGCTGTAATAGGATCAGGATATTATTGGTCATGATGTCTTGCTCAAAATGCCTCCAGCCATGCACGGCTTATCAACATATGGATTGTAAAAAGCTCAACAGCTTTTCTACAAAAATGACACCGTACCAGACTTTGGTTCTGTTCTTTGGTGTCACGGTCGCAAGCAGGAAGGATGGCGTGCGTGTGAGGCGTGTTATTCAAGCAAAGAGCAGAACCACGAGAGGAGACGAACCCTCTGGGAAACGGGAGTGATCACAAGGGGTTCCAGCACCAACTGAGGAGAAAGAAGGCAGATCAGTAGTGGAGAAGGTGATTGGAGGGTTGGAAGAATAAACACAATCAGGAAATCTTGGGATCCAGGGGGAGGGAGGGGGAACTAAAACAACAAAATACACATGGAGTGAATAACTCCAGGACACGAATCCACTAAGATACAGAGCAAACAAAATTTCAAAGTTCCACTCGAAATAATCATGGCACTTATTTATTGGGAACATTGTGCTCGATCTTGCGTTGATCAGCTGGTTTTCCCGGCAGACCAGCTGAATGTCATGTCTGCTGGCTGGTGGATTACTGTTATCATGCAGCTGCAGTACGGCTATGCTCCGCCGTGGCCCTCGCCGTCGTCTCTTCGCTTTACCAGCTGACAGATTTGGTGTTTGCAGATTTAGCCTCGCAGCTTCTGGGTATGCAGATGGGGAGGATTGACCTCCTGCGACCTTGGACGAGTGCCCTGGCGGAGGACGGTGGCGACCTCGGGATGGGCGAAAATTGTGCTGCATTGCAGCAGAGCAGCTCCGGGTGCTGCATGCTTTCACCCTTACACACATTAAACAAACACGCAAAGATGCATCGCTACTTCCTGGAGCAGCACAGCATGCTCAGATGTACACAAATCAATATAACCACTCACACTCTGTCTTCCTGGGCAAACAGGGAGAGGCGTGTCCTGCATCTCCTACTGCTGTATCACTGGGTGAAATGACCACACCACCTCAGTGACTGTGTATGTCGTGATCACTTACTTCCAAGCATTTCCCGTTCTGCTTCCCTCATTTGTTCACAAATAATCGCAGAAAGGTAATAATACGCAATTTGAAAAACAGACGCATTCAGCAAACAACAATAAAAATACATAAGCTGGTAGAAAATTTGACAGATTCTAAACATGTGTGTTAAGGTTCATCTGTGCAGCATTCAGGCTGCAACTACACAGCCATGAACACACCAGCCAGTTTTCAGTATTACTGTATTACACATAAGCAAATGGCTCTACGCCAAGACAACCACTACAAGCCTCCAAGTCAGCTCAGCAGGGCATCCACAGGGGTCCAACATGTCACAGCAGAGTGGAGATCTGTAACTTAAGCACCAGCACAGCTCAGCACCTCATTAAACTGTTTTTTTTTTGTTTTGTTTTTCCGGGACCAATAAAAAAATCCCTACACACAGTTTTATCACCTTGATGTGTCAAACAAACTTCGAGCACGGGGATATTTAGACGAAGTCTGAGGGAAGTGAACAGCTGCCCAGAGCAGTGAGGCGCTATATTTTTACCTCTTGGGGAACAGTTTGAGGGTTATTCTGTGGATCACTGGCAATAAATCCAGTAAAAATGAAAAAAAAAAAAAAAGATGACCGACTACAGGTCTTCTTTTCTGCTGGGAAAACTTTGGGTTCTAGCACTCATGTGGATGTTACATTGACATTTAAATTCAACCTAAGTCGTGTTGGCATCAAGACCCCTTTCAGTCAGATAATGTATCCTGCAACGAAGCCCTCGTCATAATTCAGATATACAGCTATAGGCCCAAAATCACTATACTGTGTTCAGTATTTTTCAGACTATAAGCCGCTACTTTTTTCCCACGGTTTGAACCATGCGGCTCCCGGTGGGGCTTTTCTGTGGATTTTTCTTTAACCACTAGGGGCTCTTTAGCAGGAAGTGAATCATTGGAAGTCCAAATTGGAAATCAAAGAAGAAAGTGCTGATTGAGATCATTGATGACCACACTCCAGTCCGGTAGGTGGCGGTAAATACACCTTAAGTTGGTTGCTATCCGCCAATAAAATACAAAAGAAGAAGAAAGTGCTGATTTTCATTTAGAATAAACACATGCTAGTAGCAGGCACGATGGAGAAATGTTTTCAAACTCATACACCCCCTCATCATGGAAACAACAGGAAGAAGTTCATATGATGCAGCTTTTGAAGGCTATCGATCTGGCAGTACAGATTGATATCCGCTGCACGTAAACTCGGCGTGAACTGAATTCATGGTTCGGCGTTGGAGACGGAGGGCTGCATCCTTAATAGCATATTTATTCAGGAAAGCCGAGAGCGGCGGAGATATCAGCGGCTTATAGCCCGGTGTGGCTTATATATGTATGTTTCCAGTTTTTAAAAAAAAAAAAAAAACTTTGTGGGTGCGGCTTACAGTGAGTTACGCTCTGTAGTCGGGAAAATACACTACATCGTGTGCAATGTTAGACTTTATGCTATTTTCATTCAGTCAGGAGGTTTGTTTCTGATGGGTATGGGTGGGTGTGGACAGGGTCTTCTGTTATGGCCCCTGAACTGAAGAGATAATAGTAACTCAGTTTCTTATGATGACGTGCACTGGCACAGAAACTGTAGGTTATTGGTCTCTTGGACAAATTGTATTCCCCATTTCTACTTTAAAAATTAAACTTTTACACTTTTAGCTTCACAGTTTTCATCTGCTAGATTGGGGCTCTGCAACCTGCGGCTCCAGAGCTGCAAGCATCTCTTTGGCTTCTTTAATGTAATAAACAATGAGATATTGTTTCATTCTTTTTCTCTGAACCCCCAACACATATTTATATCCTTCCAAATTACTGATGAAAAACTGATTCTTTTCATGAGAGCAATTTATAACTGCTGGCTAAGTTTTTGCGAGTTGCTTCAGTTATTTTGTTGATTTATTTTGGGTGATGTGCTCCAAGTATTTGAGGTTGGAAGGCCTACTAGCCATCACAATAAACTTTAGCTTCTTTCATAGATTTTCTGTCAAATTTGAGTCAGGACTCTGGCTGGGCCAATTTAAAACATTAATATAACTTCTAAAAAAAACATCTTGGTAAACTAAAAATTGCATCTAAATCTGTCACAGGTATAAACAATATTGGATGTCCTAATACTGTATCGAATAATCTAATCTGGAGACCCAAATATACCGTCACCGAAGCTGGTCATGCTTACTTCACGTTCATCTGTTAAAAAAGCAGCATTGCTGAGATAGAAGAACACAAGCACACGATGCACTTTTAGATAAACACTTCTGTTTATTATTTATTATACCATACGCATTTTCATATTATAGTTCTAATACAAGTAAGTCAAAAATAATAATCATAATATATTTTTATATAGAGATATATAGAAAACTAATCCAATAATCTACTTTTTACTTGGACGTCACTTCCTTGTAAAAAAAAAACAAACAAAAGAAACAATATGGACAACATATCACCTTCCACCCAGCTTCAATATAGGCGCTTTAAGGGAACATAAGATAATACAAAAAAGAAAAAATTACACCTGATCATTGCATTTTGTAGAACTAGAACATCTGTCAGCAGCTAGTAACGTTGACCATCTTGGTTTAAGACACAGGAAGAGTTGTTTTTTTTTGTTGTTTTTTTGCAAGGTTGTCTTTAAGGAAAAAAGAAGTGTTTTTACATTTACTTGAAATGGCCAGAGTGGTGATGTTTTTACGAGGAATGATGGTGGCCATGTGATCGTCTGGATTCGGAGACTGAGATTTTAGAACATTAGATTATAGCAGTCTCATTACACATGTCGAAGGTAATAAATCGCCAAAGATTAGGTAGAGGACAGAGAAAGCAGGGGGAGACGGGAAAGAGCAAAGAGTGTGGGAAAAATAATTGACTTAAAGAACAAAGAATTGAAAGTTTTCTGTGCTTCCCCAATCATGATCTACTTTTGTAAACGGAGGATAGCAGCACAAAAAGTGCAATGTCCTCAATCTCCTCTCCAATCCCCGTCCAACCTCCCTGTGCTCTCTCCAGGAGTTAGCAAAACCGCGGCTGGAACCGAGAGATATCCGCTCTGATCCATTTAACCATGGCAGTCCTCATGAGTCTTCCGAATCATCATTAGCATTCTCATCAAAAACAGAAAAAGGAAAAAAAAAAAAAACCTTCTCACTCCCACATCCTATTCAAACTCCTGATATGTAGAAATGAAAACATGGAGGCAGGCTGTTTTAAGGGCTGTGCACATGGAAGAGGTCTGGGACTACAGACGGTCCGGAGCCATGGAGGGCGGCTTCCAGAGGCCCTGAAGTCTGTCAAGCCCAGAGTCACGGGAGGGCTGCCCCACTACCACCCCTCTTTCTTTGGTGAGGCGTGGGTGGTCAAGTTGTCAAGAGGAGGCATCAAAGCTGTACAAGAAAAAAAGACAGAGGAAAAAAATGTTTTGTTTTTTTTTAACTGAAACCGTTTCTGAGTTGATCTAATAAATCCAAAAGCAAGCAATAACATATGACAGCAGCACTCTATTTCACGTTTTTAAAACCACAAATTGTATTTCAGTGTACTGTATTGGTGTTTTATGTGATAGACCAACAACATAAATCAAATAATTGTGAAAATGAGTGAAAATGTGCATTTTAGTAAGTAAATCTAGCTGCTTCGAGAAGGCTCAAGGGCTTTGTTAGAGAATATTAGTGAACAACCAGCAACATTTGGACCAAGGAGCACAGCAGACAGGTCAGTGATGAGCTGAGAAAAAGTTTAAAGGTTAGGGGTAGACATATCTACATATTTCCATCCATGTATCATTTGCCCATCTTGGAGTCATGGGGGCAGCAGCCTAAGCAGAGAGGCCCACCTCCTCTGGGGGAATCCCAAGGCGTTCCCTGCCAGTCGGAGAATACTGTCCCTCCAGTGTGTCCTGTGTCTTCCTCTGGGTCTCCTGAGCACCTCACCAGGGAGGCGTTCCTAACCAGATGCCCAAGCTAACCTCTATTGGCTCCTCTCAATGTAGACAAGCAGCAGCTCTACTCTGACTCACATCCAGATGACAAAAAGCTTTAACCTATCTCTAATAGAGCGCCCAGGAACTCATTTTATCCGCTTGTATCTGCAATATTGTTCTTTTGGTCACTACCCAAAGTTTGTCTCCATTGTTGAGGGTAGGTTAGGCCGGTAACTCAAGACCTTCGCCTTTTGAATCAGCTCTCTCTTCAACATTACAGATTTAGTTGTCTAACTCTATTTACCGGACTTCCTGCACACAAATTTCTGCCAACTTTAAAAATCAGCTGTGGCTTAACTATAGGTTGCAGAAGTTCAGGATATTCGTTGGGTGAACGTTTTGTGGTGATACTAGCAAAAAGTTGTAAGTACCCTGGAATACTTACAATGTTTTTATAAGTCAACCAGCCTATGCAAGAATCCTTGCATAGGCTGGTTGCATAGGCTGTGCAAGGATTCTTGCACAGCCTATGCAAGAATCCTTGCATAGGCTGTGACCTTGCATAGTCCCATGTTTTGTTGACCTGCGGTGACAAAATCAGTAAAGTCTCGGATTTTTAGAATTGGGAATGACAAATGTGTCCCAATTGTCCAAAGTACCTAAAACAAATACGAATAAAAATTTGCAGATATTTGGTACACAACTTCAGACAATTGGCACAACCTCAATTTGGGACAATTGGTGCCCACTTTCAGACACTTGGTCCCTGCATTTTGGGATATTGGGACATACTTTCAGACATCAGTCACACACTTAAATTGGGACAATTGACACAATTTGGGACAACTGGCACACAGTCTTGGACAATTTGCACACATTACATTGTGAGATTTGCGTGTGCCAATTTCCCATTTAAAACAGATCCAAAATGGAAATATGACACATCGAACAAGTGCAGACTTCCACAGTTTAGGTGGAAGAATCTGTGACAAGAAGAAAACCATGTGAAATCCTAGTTTGGTTGTGTTGTTCTGCTTATGTTTCACTTTTCATACTCGGGCGCAAAATAATAAGAGTAGTAACAGATTCCCAGAATATTTTTATTTTACTGCAAAAAGTCAGGAGAGATGGATAATGGAAGAAAACGGTTTCTCTACACATGAATAGAACTGCTGAAGAATGTGGTTTTAATTTGACTGATGCTTGCAAGA
Organism: Poecilia formosa; assembly: GCF_000485575.1. Lineage (NCBI taxonomy): Eukaryota > Metazoa > Chordata > Actinopteri > Cyprinodontiformes > Poeciliidae > Poecilia > Poecilia formosa. The sequence goes on from NW_006799950.1 coordinate 832,539, forward strand.
CATTTATTGGTTGATTGTGTATTTTCTCATTAATGCTCAATGGGAGCATTTAAATGAAGTGTTAATCACATGTTCTTCCACCCTAATTCACTAGCAGACTGTAATCACTAGTGAGGTCTGACTTGTTACGGCATGAGAAGCTTTCATGAGACTGAGCTAGTTAATTGTAATTAAGCTATCATTAATGCTGCTAGAGACAAAAAAAAGGACAAAAAGGCCATAACTACTGCCTTACTTGCTGGGTAGTTTGCTCATCAAAACCCAACTCAGCTGCCTCTGACTCCTCTATTTAACCCAATAATACATCACAATCTTTCTCTTTAGTATCTATGCCACCTGATCCCAGCTTGTTCAGCAAAGTTGTGCACTAGACATCTAGTGAACTTACAAATAAAAGCTGAAAGAATCTGCACAATTGTGTACGTGCATTTTTTGAGGTCAATGCCTCTTTTAGAAATCAACAGATCGCACTGAAAGGTCAGCAGGAGAATCAGGCCTCTGCTTGTCCATCCCAGAAAGGTCCATACAAATGATATTCAGGTGCACTGCACTCGAAAGTTCAACAAAATGTAATAATTGGAATCCCAACTACTTGCAGTCCTGCATGCACAGGCTTTATTGATTTCAAAACTGGTATAGTAATAGTACTACCATATTACCCAGACTATAAGTCACTCCGGACTACAAGTTGCAAATGCAGCGTGAAGAAAAAAACTATATATATGTCACACCGGAGTGACATATATATAGATTCCACCTGAGAATCAGGGGGACCTCATCCACAGGACTGATATGATCCGGTGACACGTGTTCATTTGCTTTTCAAGACACGGACGGAAACTGTCGACTTTGGCTTGTAAGTCAGCTGGCAGTTTCTGATGCGCTGATATCGTGCTCTAAATCAGGGTGTTTAGGAACGGCTCCGCTCCAACAGCAAAGCGCGTAGAACACCAGAGGCGCATGCAGGGTCAATCTGAGGTGAGGTGCTTGCATTGCATGAGGCGGCAACACCTGCAAAGCAATTCATTTTGGTAACTACCAAGGCGTGGAGATGTAAGCCTCAACAGGTGCTGTAGCAGTTTCGAAAGATAACACCGACCGATAGACTCGGCCATCTATGTTTACGGTAGGAAAATCTGATAAGGTATCATGGACCATCAGGGAATCTGCAGTGTGTTCTTATAGCATCCATCTGTGGAAGTTATTTCTCAAGCTGTGGCCCTCCTGCTTCTTGTCTCTGATTAGCTTTCCTCGCGGCTGCAGACAGTAATGTTTAATCCTTGGCTCACGTCAAAAAGTATGAATTGACATCTAAGAGAAAAACCAAATGTACATAATTTGCACCTGACTATAAGTGGCAAGACAAGTCAAACTATGAAAAAAAAAAAAAAAAAAAAAAAGTCCGACTTATAGTCTGGAAAATGCGGTATACAGAATAAAAACTAACATTCTCAGCTTCGTCGTCTTTTGAGTTCCTGACAGAATGTTTTGTGGCTGCTCGCATCTGTTCAACGCTGCATCACAGAGCTGAGGGGTGACCGGGGCCAGACTTCAGCCTGCAGTGTTAACGCATCCTTCTTACTTGTCTCCTAGCTAGCCACAGACACAAAGTACATCATCTGATGTTTTTTTTGTATGACACAAGAGGGAAGGGAACTGCGCTGTGGCGGCATATTGTTATGTTTAAGCATTTCCCGACAGAAGCGGCCAGGCAGGTGCGCCGTGTTTCTCAGTCATCAAATATTAACAGAGGCATATCAGCCTCACACAGAGGCCTGATTGAAGACGTACAACGACACACAGAGGCAGAATAGGGTCACCTCTAACGCCATCGTCCCAGTAAACTCCCTGATTCCACCTGAGAAAGCGTAGGAACTGATGCAGTCGAGAAACACTTAGACTGGCATCGCATTTAATCAGGACCAGACTATATGTTTGTTTATTTCTCAATGATTCCTGTGAGAATCATATGGTAAATACTGCCATATGTTAGGCCTCTCTCACCAAGAGATTGTTTTTATTGCTTCACGTAAATCCTGCTAATGTAAACCCCTCCAGCCTTGTCTGAATAGACGTCAACACAGGAGTTAAAATCAGAGAGCGACACTGAATGGTGAAGCAGAATAATGGGAGCTAATTACAGGATTATGGACCCTTCTGGTAAAAACTGACAATGCCCTTCACTGGCTTTTCATCTTCTCGCTGAGTCCCTAATTAACACAAAGGCGGTTCATAGGGGGAAAAAAAGCATAACAATGTGCAGAGTGGTTTACCTGTCCCATAGCTTGACATTTCTGCAGTTGTTGGTGCAGCAGCCTGCTGATATCAAAGCTGTGGTAGAAAAAAAGGAGACACAGAGGAGGAGACAAGTCTTAAACGTGTTCTTCTGACAAGCAAAGAGGGGCTCATTAATTTAGAACTGATGTCTGCCAAAGCATGGGAAAATGACTCATGAATAAAACACTTTGATTGACAAGTCGTTCTCGCTGTCATTTAAAATGTATGTCAAAAATAGAACTGGGAAAACTGCGGTCTGTGTTTTTAATCCACACAGACACACACAGACAAAAGGCAAACCAAACACGAAGAGAAAGAACCCGAACAACACAGTAGGGTACTTTGGAAATCGCCCAAGCCCCCTTTGATCATTGAGAGATGACTTGTGCAAAGGGATGTTCCTGGTTTTAAGGTTAAAGTCCGTATCTTTTGTGATAACTGTTCCTGTGCTTTAAACTCGTTTTTCTGACAAGGCTTAGACAATAAGGAGGTTTCTGTATTGCAACACTTTGAAGAACACTGTGACGGACTGCCAAGCCATCCATGGTGAACAGCCTCCCACAACTCTGCACAGAGAGACAAGTTAGTATAGGAAAGTGGGATGGATGGATGGACGGACGGACGTGGTCCATACTGTCTGTCTAGACCAGTGTTTCTCAACCCTGGTCCTCAGCGCCCCCCCTGTCCTGCATGTTTTAGGTATTTCCCTTCTGCCTCACACCTGAATTGTATCTCTGGGTGATTAACAGGCTTCTGCAGCACTTGATGGTCATGCAATCATTTGAATCAGCTGTTCTGGAATAGAGGCACATCTAAAACATGCAGAGCAGGGGGGCGGTGAGGAGCAGGGTTGAGAAACACTGCTATAGAACAAGATTTAGCATTGTAAGAAGACAAAAAAGTCCAAAACATCTAAGCTTGGCTATAATCTCATAAAACCTCATAACACCATGCCGACATGGCTTCACTTCACTGCCACTTCACTGCCACCACAGTGAAGTGGTGGCAGCATCATAATCTGAGGTTTGTTGTGAACACCAGTCATTTATGACACAAAACCTTTAGGTGTCTGACTTTTACAAGAAAAAAAAAAGGAAAATCTTGATATGATGTAACGTAATAAAGCATCTGACGTAAATCTGCAAAGTTCTGCAAAAAGGGCCGTGGATGGAAAAAAATGTCCTCCCAATCTGACAGTTTTTGAGAGTTTTTGCAAGATGGAGTTTAATCGTGTCAAGATGTGTGATGCTGATAGACTCTTGACGAAAAAGAATTAATGCAAAAACCGAATCAAGAGATGCTATTACAGCTGCTTTATTATCACTTTTTCAATTGAAATTGCCATGACTTACATTACTGCAAAGCTGGAAAACATTTTATTTTCCTCTTTATTTCTTTAAGACTCAAAAGGCTGGGATTCTGACATAGCCGTGTAAGGTTATTGTGTCATTAAGATCTCATAGCAACTCTTAATTTAACATGACTACAGAAACGAGTAAATATAAATTCAGAACAGTGCGTTTGTTGTCAGCCGAGACTGACTTGCGTCAACCATGAGAGACCACTGGAATCTAATAGAAATGTGGGACACGAGGACGTCCTCCGCAGAAAAGCTGCAACAAGACAATAAGAAACATGCTGGTCTTGGCGGACATTAATTCCCGTCCTCCGGTTCCTTCCCTGCAAATTGAATTACTGAAGACAACAGGGGAAAAATACAAAAGATAAATGATGAGTGGAAGAATTTTGGTTTTAAAAAAATTGCAGCTCTCTCAACAATCTTTCAATAATTTATCTAATATTGTTCAAATTCTCTCTAATTTTATTTTTTATTTTTTCCCCATTTATACGTTCAGGCTAATTTGTTAGAAAGCGAATCGATGTTCCCCGACGTTCCTTTGCCCCTAACCCTGCTAATTTCAGTCTGTGTGTAGCAGCAGCGCATACATAACTGGCGCACCTGAGCTAAATGGGAATCTCTTCAGGCACACACCCACGCAGATTGATTCATATGAACCTTAATCACGGCTGACAAAGGGGACAGACAGTGAGATAAAGCAATCACTTTGCAGAATGAGTGATGGTCTGCAGCCTTATGCGGTAAAAGTTAAGTCACGCTGTCACGCAGTGATAGATGTAAATGCTACTCCTATCAACTCCAGCTTCTCTAAACAGAAGGCAGTGCCTTGACTCTGTCTGACATCTTTGACCCAAGACTGCTGCCCTGCTTTATTTCTGTCCCTCAGAAAAATGGTGCTGTCACACCAAGTTCTGTGAACCGAAACTTTTACAGCACAGGATGCAGCCTCCATTGCATTTCCATACTTTAGTAGCCCCCTCCTCACTAATCTGCAGAACAAATGGCATTGCCTCAAGCACTATAACTTTTAAAAAGATGTCGCCCCTATTTGTCTCCTTCGTCCTTCAAAATTCTTTTATCCTCACCGCCTTGCTTAATATTTTTTCCCCCCCTTTCAGCCAACAATCTCTGTCTCCCCAGGAGTCCATAATCATGTTTTCAGCACATTTCCTGTCCTCGGCCAGGGCAACATCTTACATTAAAGATTCATAACACTTTTGTGGCAGCCACATCGTGCCAGAGACCCAAAAACCACTTCCATTGTTTATTTTCTGCCTCTTTTCCCTTCACATTATTTATTTTCGCAAAAAAATAAATAAAAAATAAAGAAGGGAATGAGGGTATGGTACAAATACTGAAAAACACGCTTACTTGCATTAAGCTGAAGGGTATTTTCATATGGAGGTCAGGGTGAGTGGAATGAGGCTGATTTGATCTTTTAAGCTGTGATGGAAAAGAAACTCACGCTACTGTTTTCTTTTCTAGGAAAGAATTGCTTTTTTAATGGTGCAGTGGCTGTAAAACAATTCACGACTGATAAATCGTTAGTTTTTGTCATGTAATAATAAATTTAGATCTTTTTACACCTTTACTCTAAACAATTTTACTGAAAGAAAATCACTCTGGTAAAAAGAAAAAATAAATAAATGAAAACATAAATCGTGGATGTGTGCTGCATATGCATCCTTATACTAATGCCCCAAACATACAGTGATGGCTTTCAGTTATCTGGAGTTTCCATCTGCCATCAGCTGAGCTAAAACTAATTAATCTGGCATAAAGTTCTGGAAGACTTTTTTTCTGAAATTTGCTGGTTTTCATTAAAGTTGAAGCTGTATTTTTCAGAAAGGTTAGAAAGAATCCAAAAGTTATCAGTCAGGAAATGGGAACAAACGTCTTCACACCGTTACAGACATGCAGTGGCCCAGCAAAGATAGTTGTCAATAACTCGAGAAAATGTCCACTGTCTTGTGTCACGTTGCTAGCCCACACGCACAAATTCTGATGGTCGATTGGCACAAGTTATGAACTGAATGGACAGGGAGCGACGTCGTCTCCCATGTGTCCAGCCCAAACTGATTGGCTTTGTAGGCGCATTGCAAAAGACTTCTGTCACTCTATATGGAAATAACTTTAATTCTGTTTTTTTATGGTCTCGTTTTCTTTACTTCACTGGCATCTAGCAAGTAACAGCGTTGTTTTATGCATGAAACCGGTGTATTGACTGTATATCAGTTTTGCTTCCAAGTTAAAATGTAAATGGGCTCTACAGTCTATAATTCTAAAAACCAAACGGTTTATACCCCTTGCAGATATTCATGCATCAAGATGTTTTTTCGTGATAAAACGTTCTCCTATCTTAGAAGGAAAAAATTAAAAACTTTCTGGTAGTGAGCTGTAAGTCTTTGAGGTTGGAAAGGCTCCTTACCATCCCCCTAATCTTTAGTTCCCTCTACAGATTTTTCACCAAGTTCCAGTCGGGACTTTGTGTGGGTCCTTCCAAAATGTTAATATACTTCCAGCCTAAAGAAACATGTTGGTATACTAGCATTAGTATTTTTAATAATAATAATAATAATAATAATAATAATAATAATAATAGTACACCCTTTTTACTCACAACTGGTCTTAGTGACACTAGTCCAACATTTATTTCAACACAAACAGACTCATGTTCACCTAAAACCCATATTTCTGTTGCCCATTAGTTCTTGTCTGCAGTAAATTTCACACTTGGAGTGGCTAAGTGACTGCATATCACCAAAAAGACAAACCAACTGTGCGAGTCTGTGTAAAGTGATGACTGTGTCTTGGCTTAACATGCACTCTTAACTCAAACTCGCAGTCCAAATAATCATTAAGTGGTAGCACAGGAGGCAGTAGCTTCCTTTCAGCACCGTTACAGCTGTAGCACTGGCAGCATTCATTTACTCTAATTCAAACATTATAATCCCAACAGCTACAAGGTGTAAATGTAGCTGAGCTATGGTAACACCTGCCTCTAATCTATATTTGCTGCATGTTTTCTGCTGACTCGCCAACCATCGCTTTTGTGAGCTATTATCTTACAGTGCTCTCCAACGGACTGCAAAGTGACTATTAGTTTTTGTTAAAAAAACAAAAAAAAACAAAACAAGCAATATATCGATTCCAGCTGGTGCATAAATGGCAATGTCACTGCTTTTCCCACAAAGTTTTGCTGAGCTGACCTGGACTTTCGGGGAACTCTGGATCCGGTTTGTATAAACTTTGTGAAACAAATTGGGTTACATGACAACATGATCTGGAGTCCATAGAGGGAGCAAGCGCATTATGCAGGTTTTTTTTTTCGAGTGAGGGGGAAAAAAAGAGGCAAGCATCTTTATTTAATAAAAGTACACAACCTCTGCTGAGCTTTGTGGATACTATATAGGTATTTATGTTTTATTATTATGCCTTTCACCCTTCTTCTCTCACCGCTCCGTGTAGAAAAGGCTTTGGCGTATTGTATTTCTTGTATTATCTCTCTTTCCCTTTTAACTTTCCCCACCACCTCTCTTCCTTTCACTTTCTTTTCCATTTCGTCTCTAAAGCAACTTCTAATTTAGCTATTTTCTTTTATGTGTATATATATATATATATATATATATATATATACAATTATCAAATCTTGAGAAAAATAAATATGTGAGATTTCTTTCCGGTACTCAGACAGCAATTCTGATTGCTATTCCGCTGGACAGGCCATGGAGAGAGAAGGAAGAAAGAAACAAAGAAAGGAAGGAAGGAGTCGCCACAGAAACATGTGAACAAATATCGAACAAAATAAAAGATTTCTGAACAGCAGAAATGTCAGCCTTGTAAATCCATACGCCATTTCTGTCACCTGACTCTGAAGAGCGCAATTGCTGCAGCAGCTTTAAGGCGATTCAGTATCGAATCATTTGACATTTAAGTGTTATTGCACAGGGGTGAACTCCTTCGGATGCGTGCTGGATCTCTGAGCGTTGGGTGACCCTGTGGTCACGTCGGAGCAAAAAATAGGCCAGTGCCTGCAACGCGGTATGATTCGCTCCACATAGTCTTTGGAGACACGTCGGCAGGGCCTGTCATCACCTTCTGGTACGGATGTCCAGAGCAGTTTTAGATAGTCTGTGTATTTTTGCCTCACTGCATCAGTGTGTGAGTCAGCGGAGCCAGGATCTAATTCTCTGCTTTGACATTTAACAATATACATCTGCAGTACACTGTAAAAGGGAACAGTGAGAACATAAAGACCCTGAATGACGCATTTAGCTGTAGTAACAGAAATGGTTCGTACTGTGAGGCTCATATGCCAACGATTACCCGACCACCAGGGGGCGCTTGTAGAGGGCATATTTCTTTTTACCTTCACATTTAGTCAAATATGCCATGTGATTTCCAATACACCACCATACATTGTAGCCCAAATGTATTGATGCACCTGAATTTAACAGTAAATTAACCTTTTAATTCCACCATATTTCTTCTGACTAGGAGTAACTCTCATGTTTTGGAGGGGGGTGGGGGGGGGTCCAGCCTGAATCTTATAGAAAATCTGCGGAGAGACCTAAAGGATAGACAAGCTCTTCATCACTGTTATTCTTTGACGGATGTTCAGTGAGAAACTTTGTTTCAAGCATCGTCTGTGACTTCTTCAAAGGAGAGTCATAAGATGCATAAACATGCAGCCCCCTCGGATGGCATTTGTTGATTTAGTTATGGCCAGAGTGTTAAAACCAAAATTGGATTTATTGGTATATGAGAGCTGTGTAGAGGAAAGAGGAGTTTGGTGCAGGTCAGAGCGAGAAGTCAACAGATAATGTGATTATTCCAGAATAATGTGGGTGCTAAGCTCCTTATATTCCACCTCTGTACAACAGAGCTCTGGAGAAAGGCTCTAAATTTTCCCACAAAGAGATCTGATAGATTGGCTGGGGACATGCTGCTCCCATACTGAATAAATCACCGGTAGGAATCCTCTCGCTATCTTTAGTGCCACAACGGTTATTAACGCTTTGCATCTTATAATCTCAAAGTTTATGAAGAAAGTTCACTGCCATTTTAAAACTACTACCCAGACCTTTCTTTAATAAATGATTCTAATACACTTTAAAGTTTTCCACCAACAGAACATGTGAGGGTCAGCATTGCTGATTTCCTTTTTTATAGTAAAAAACTTTTATTTTCTTTCTCAAGATAGAAATCTATTGTCCCTAAGCGAGTCTTTACAAACAAGATTTCTTTTGAGCAGTTCAAATTGGGATTTTCTTGCTTTTCTTTTTTTTATTATTATTAACAAACTTTCTTCTCCAAAGGGGTTTATTTGTGCTCTGTATGGCTGCACTACAGCATGTGAGCAAAATGGATTTCAGCCAATAATACAAATATTGAAACAACTTATAAAGAGCAACAGCGGGAATTTGAATGACCAGGTTTCAATATTGGAGATCTTCAGCAATTATTTCAATGATATCTGTTTAGGAGGATGCAAAAATAATGCAATACACCTGTTCAGCTTTGCAAAAGCTTTGTCATCTACAACAGCATCCATTAGGGTTGTTCCAAAATAAATTGAGTCTCATTTACTGCGATTCAGAATCAAATTAGAAAAAATCGGCTCCCAGCCTCCATTCTGTAACAATGCAGGACGTCCTGACGTCACTACTTAACCGGTACTGTAATGCATTCGTGCTCGGAAAGTCATCTACAGCCCAAATGCTTCAGAATCTACACAGAAACCTGACAAAAGCCACTGATCCACCAAAAATGTTAACTCAGATTAGTTTGACTCTTCTCTTGCATTTCAAATATATACTTAATAATCCTGCTGGATAGTATCTTTATGCATTCTGTCAACTAAATCCCTTCATGTTTGTAGTTAAAAACAAACAAAAATTATTTGAAAAGTCAACTGAACCAGTGATTAAGTTGGGATAAACGTCAGAATAAAGTCTGAACACAAACACACGATCCAGCTCACCCACGGCGATCCTCGTCTCCCTGTACTCTTTGATGTGCCTCTTTCTCCTTGCCTCTCCCTCTTCTCTCAATTTACAGAATCGATACGAGGTAATTTCACATGGCCATTCACTAAGATCGTCTAAAAATCAGCCACATAAATTATTCAGGTTGCCTGTGCAGGCGAGCCCATGGAGATGCACAGCAGTTCAGTGACCTACCGGTAAGCTGGCATTCATTCAGACAATCAGAAAGTCAGTTTGTCAGGGTGATGCTAAAAGTCGGTCAGGCTACTTTGTTTAATGTTTTGCAGGTCGCAGCAGTCAGATGTACAGTACCTCCAATCTGGGATGCAAGCAAATAAGCCAGGAGATCTAGGAGCAAGACTCGTCTGTATATCATATATTTCTCCAGGTGTGACAGAATTCTCAGCTTATACAATATTTCAAGCAAGCTTTTGCTGTTTTCTGTTTTGAAAATAATCCTGCAACCGAAAAGACAAAATGAAACAACCAGCAAATTACAAAATCATTCAAAATTCATAACTTTGCAGTTCATATTGTGTGTCCTAAAGTTCTGCATCAGGCTACGAAAACACAAAGTATGTACAGATGCAACTCAGCAGTCAAAAACTCTGACAGGGTAGAATAGTAAAAAAAAAAATAAAATCCTGGATCCACATCTGAAACAACATCAAAAGTTAATCACTTCTAAGGGAGCGTGCCACTCTGCTGTTAAAATCTTAATGCAAATTTTCCCATTAATTTTTAAAGAGTCCTTAAGATAAACAAACATGCTATCCCAATGGAAGGCACATCAACTACAAAGTCACATGCATACCAAAATGGGACCATTCCTACTTTCTCCAGGCTTCACCTTTTGCAATTATTACAGTTTTGGTGGTTTCTCCAATAATCGCTAAAAAATAGAATGACAGAAAAAAAGTCTGCTTAACCAGACTTAAACCATCACATAACCTCCTCGATGAAGAAAACACAAAAATTGCGGACTTGCAAAACATCAAATCAGAACTGCGGCCCCATTCACACCACAAAACTAAAAATCAGCCAGAATATGTATTGTCTCTGCTTGCTCTTAAAGTTTTCAAACTGTTTTGATGGTGCACAAGACCATCCGTGGTGAGGTCATAGTGTTTTAGCATATCTGAGTCCTGGATGCTCCGTGGAAAAGCAGCAGTGACAACATATCCATGATATATGGGTCTAATTTATATGTAAGACTTTGTCATTAGAGAAGTGACCTGTGGTCAAGGTTGCATTCTTACACCGGATTGGCAATTAATTTATTTAAGAGCTCTGGTGTCAGATCTGCTGTCCGTATCCTGCCCTGCAATTGTTCAGGCAACAAAAAAGGACCAACAAGCTGAAATAAACAATCAGTGCAAACAAACCCAACTTCAAGGAAACCTGATCACCCTCAGCCCTCTGCCAACCAAAGGGTTTGTTTCATGATGTGGGCCTGGTAGATTAGAGATCCAAGCAGAGAAAAAGAGCACACTCCTCCAAATTGCATGTATTTGCAATTTTGCAACCATTTCGAATGGTTGTCGATCGTTTATCAGGATACTGCAGGATAGTATCCAGCATAAGCATACAGAGTGTGCTAAAAGATAATAAAAAGTGGGACATCATGTCCTAATTTGAAGACATACGAGAATAAAAGAGGGAGATCAAGTTAATTGAGACATACTGGTTTGGGTAAAGCTATTTCTAAGGCTTTGGGACTCCAACAACCCACCTGAGAGAAACAAAGGTGAACATTTAGATGTGGACCAAAGTCACTCCCAGGAAGCATTGACAACTTATCCAGGAGGCAAGGAAAGAGACCAGAACAAGATCTGAGGTTGTAGGTCTCACTTGTCTTAGTTAAGGTCAGAATTTAAGACTCAACAACAAGAAAGACTGGGCAAAAGTAACATCCATGGGAGAGTGTTCAGGGTGAAAACCACTGCAGATCAAAAATATTGCAAAGGTGTGTCTTTCATTTTGAAAAAAAAAAAAACATCTCAGTGATTCCAACAAATTTTGTCAAAAATAAACTGTGAAAGAGAGACAAAAGTGGACCTTTTAGGAAGGGGTGTGCTCCATTACATCTGGGATAAAATGTAAAGGTAAAAGGCGAAGGTCATTTTATTTATATAACACACTCTCAGCAACAAGGAAATACAAAGTACTTTACAGGAATTAAAAGGAAATACAAACAAAATAAAGCAAAGGAAAGAACAAAAGAAGATAAAAGAATCTAATAATGTTGATCAAAAGTAAATAAACTCGATACTCGATAAGAAAGTAAGTCATAAAACTATGACAACATGTCAGAAAAGACTCATTGTAGGCACGATGGTACTGGTGTGATGGTCCTGCTCTTTCATGACCTACCTGGCTTGCTGTAATTGATGAATGAATTCAACCAATGCTGAAGGAGAACGTGTCATTAGTTTGTGAGCACTTGGGTTATGCAGCAGGGCAACGATCCTCAGCTCACGAGTAACTCCTGTTGTAAATGGCTCTCAAAACGAAGTGGAGCGCTCCTCCAGCAAAACGCTTCAGTTAAACTGAGTTGATTTGGTGTGAAGTTAAACTGCCTATATGAAGAAGAGTGGGGAGTAATTCCTCCACATGATGTAAAAGACTTTATCACAAACCATTGGTTCCCACAGCGGATGTGACAGACATTTATCAGCTTTGAGGGGCAATTACTTTTTATAGAGGTGAGTTTGGATAGATTTTTTTCCCCTCAGTAAATTAAATCCTAATTTTAAAACTCCTATTAGCATTTGCTTGTGTGTCATGCGTTGCTTTTTCACGTATTTTGGCCTACTTTACATTGTCAGTCAGGTTCCATTTAAGTCATTTCTAGATTGGAAAGGTCTGGCAATAAACAGGAAAGCAAAATAATAATTTGGCTAGCAAAACTGGACCCAGCTCCCCAAAGAAATGCGATTAATAAGTGTTCATTTATGATCTTACAAGGAGCTAACAATACAACTAGCTTCTTTTTCCACCCCAATTGTTGAACTTGTTATCTGAAAACTTCATTTTTACATTTACTGATTCATTATCTGTAAATCTTAAAGTTTGGACACTGATCCGAAACATTTATGTGCGCGAACAAAGCAACAACTGATTTTTTTTTACGGTACTGTAAATGAGGTGAAAAGGCTGCAATGAACATAATGACAATGCTAGGAAGACACAGCGACCTGAAGTCTCTGTGTCTGCAGCGAAACTCAGAGAGTGACTGCAGCAGACTGTAGACGAAGGAGAGCGCTAAACTCAATGAAACAGAGAGGAATAATTGATACCCTGCAGTTTGATTGAGCCTGTGAGGATTGTGTGTTTGTTTTTTGCCCTTGCGATCGCAGGGTCATCAAAGACAGAGTTCAGGCAGTCGCATCAAACACGCACGGACAGCTCGATTATTTTTCAAGAGATCCTCGGAGAAATGCATATTTACACGTAAGCCATAGAGTAAGAGAAAATAAATAAAAATGACTGAACCAATTACAGATACACGCGATGCGTCTCTAAACTCTTCCTCTGATGCCTGTGTGTCCTGCGCTGCGGCTCCACATAACAGCAGCTTGTATTTTGCTATGCTTCTCTGAGGGAAAATTAAATATTTAGGTAGACACTTGCAAGATAAACTGCTGTTGTCCTATTTTAACGTGTCACTACCCATCCATCCTCAAGGCTGATGAATAATATAACAGACTGGGCGGAAAACACTGAAGCATGCGTGCGATCGCATCTCAGATGTGCGAAGAAGATGAAAGGGAAGATTTCATTGATAAACACGCTGGTAGACGCTTTAGGTTTAAGCATCCCACAATCCATTGCTGTACCGTCTGACACCGGCTTCCAAGATTAATGTATTCTCCCAGGGGTTGTTAAACTTTGATGTCCACGGTTCTGGAGCTGAAAAGGGTTTTTTTTGGGGGGTTTTAAACATGTTTGTAGATATTTCTTTTTTTTCATTTCAGCTATGCCATAAATAAAAGCCCCTTTTAGATATAGAAACACTGCAACACATTGAATCAGATATGAAAAATGTGTGTGCAGCCAACAGAACAACGCAAAAGAATGCAGCAGCGAGGAAAGCTATCACACAGTGTCAAGTGCTCATACATTTCCTAACCTAATAACAAGGTGTATATATAGGAACTTATCCTGGTGGCAAAATATCGCCGCTCGTTCTCCTCACATAAAACAAAGCAAAGCAGGGTTTTTTTCCAAACTTCATAACGTAGTGCTTGAGACTGCTCGCAATTTCTCAACACCACAACCTTCAATGTAGCCTACTTATTCTTGAGCAACAACTCTAATCTTGCAGTGAGAGCTATGATGTAATGGTATAAAGAAAATACATTTAATGGAAAAGCCTAGTCAAAGTCCAGATCTAAATTCAATAATTGCAAGGTTTGACAATTTCTGCATGTAGACTGCTTCCTGTCTAACAATAATTTTCGCAAAAAAGTCTTGCAGCTGTATTTGCACCACAATAGGCATATTATTGGCACTTTTTTTTTTTTACATCTGCAGGAAAATACAAATGCACAACAAGCTTTTCGTATTCTTATTTATAGTAAAAGACATGCATTGTTTTCTGTCTCCTTTTCAATTAAACCACCATGGAGAACAGATGGGTGGGGAAACGTCATGCGAGACTCATTTTTTACTACTACAATTACTATCACAGAGGAGTAATTAGAAACACTTGGAGTGTAGATAGTGGCAACATACTGGGTTTTGAGGCAACTCCAGAATCCTCCTAATGTGTTTTACCTGCAGCTAGAGCTTCGCCTGTATTACAGGAAAGTGGCAATTAAATGTGTTTTCCTTTTTTTTTTTTTGGTTACAGAAAAGGAAATGAGCCAGCCAGTCTGGAGCAGTAGGGGGTAATGAAATAGATTCCAGTATCTCTGAGAGGAAATCTTTCAGTGCAAAAGCTGAAAGAGACCGAGTAAGAGATAATGATATAAATATAATGCCAATCATCTTGTGTCGGTCGAATCAGACAATCCATCTGCGGTAATGGGGGTGGGGGCCGTTGCACGTGAGCCTTGCTGTCGTTCTCGTCAGAAAAACCATTACATCAAATGCACAATAAGGGCAGGAGATAAACCAGGAATTAGGTAACTGCATCCCTTTGACATCCGTATTCCTGATGCGTTATCTCACTTTCTCTTCTTTCGGCAGATGGTTGAGCTGTAGAAAGCCATCACGGTGACAGGTGCAGCAAAGCAGCCTGTCTATTGCTTGACCGTTGATAAGACAATCCATTGATAAGTACTGTAGATACGTAAGCAAGCGCACTCCGTAATTAAAACTTTGAGAAAATAGTCTGGAGCTCAGCGATACGCCTGATCCTGCGCAGATTCCAGGTTTTCTTCAAGGTTTGATTGATTCCCTTTTAGTTTTCTAAGGATTGCAGATAAAAGAAAAATGCAATTGTCTTTTTGAAAGAGTTAGTAGTTTAGAATAAAGTCAGAAATGAAGCAATTATTCTGGAGTGGACACACAATTTAAAATGCTACTTATTGATTAATTTGAGTGCAATAAAATAGAATAGTGTGTGGGAATCGATAAATGGGGCTGATGGTGAATATTTATAATGTAAAGCACTTTTAGCTTTTTGTAATTTGTTTCTAAGGAACCTTTCTGCAAATATTTTATTTTAGTGTAATAACTTTTGATTAGTTTGATTAGAGTGTACCTTTCATAGATTCTGCGTTCCCTTTTTCGAGATGTTTTGTTTGAACAGTAGTCCCCTTACTTTTATTTCATTAATTTGCTAGATGCAACAGATCCTCAACCCGTGAGCACGGAGCGCTTTGATCTCCCCAATCGCGAATACTTATATTTTCAGTTCATTTGAGCTACAGGGTTCCATCAAAGCACCATTTCTAACCCGGCTTTCACTCCCCTGTTCGTCCACCTGTTTTGTCCCCAGTGTTTCTAAATTCGCATCGCTGATGAATTTTGGCTCTTCAGTTCAATGAAGAATCTTACCGTCACCTTCCTAAAATAATGGAGTAGGTCATTTTTGGCCCAAAGTGAAAAAAATCACCACCTCCTTTGGCAAAAAATGACTTAACCCATTATTATAGGAAGTTGGCGTTACTTTTACACCCCTGCTTTTTGGTCCACTCCCCTGTAATGTATACAGCGGTGCTTATACATTACAGGCTAGCTGCTAGCTGGTACTTAGCCTGTCGGTGTGGAGCTGCCGTCTGGATATACGTCTGCCTTTTTTTCTTTGTCTCCGTTTTCAATCCTCATCGCCAATGTGATGTTTACACGCTTATAAAGAAATACACTGGATTGGAGTTGATGTTGCTTTACTAGTCAAGTCATACGAAATGCTTCTCATACAGCAATACATGGTTGAAATCCGTCTCTGGGTGTTATCTGTTCTCTACCACACACGTGCGCACTTGGATCTCAGTCTTTTCTCCTGTTGCGTTCACTGACAGTCTGTAACATACATGTTTAAGCACCGCTGTATACGTTACATCCCCGAACAACATACGACAGATTATCCGAAGGACAAAGTGAATGAGCATCATTTTTATCTAGTTGCACAGTTCAACCCAGCATTCGTCAAATGCCAGGTTTAAACGTTGCTCACTGGATCGACGGCCGGCGCTCGTCCCTCACTCACAGCCAATCACCTGAAACCCTAAATCTGTCGCCTGACGGCCCAGCGCCCGTTACGGCTGGAGAAAATCTGACATAGATGTATGTGGTTCCTGCTGGTGACGTTGGGAGCGACGTTACGGCTGGAGAAAATCTGACATAGATGTATGTGGTTCTTGCTGGTGACGTTGGGAGCGACGGAGATTCCCTCAGGCTCAGTCCTAGCCTTGTACATGGCAGCCATTCAGCTTCCAGTTAATTACCTGCATGGCAAACTCATTTCCTTTCAGCTCAGTGGGCTGTTCCCTACTGCTCATAGAGGGACAAAGTCGATTCTCTAATCCACTAGGTTGGCGCACTTAAGGGATGATTGAGGATACTGTAGAAGATCTGCCACACACCTCTGAGGTTTGAAATGGAGCGATGCTGGAGCACAACGGGAATCTTATTTTCCGGCTCAGAGAGAGATTTATACTGAAGATGTTTAAGAAAATACAAAACTGATGAACCAGTCATGGTTGAGTCACCTTTCTTCATGACATCATAATTAAAGATTGCAAAACTTTAATTATCTTTGCTAATTATCTTTAGAATAAGTGCAGCGGAAATGTTTGGAAATTAATCTCATGAGGGTTTTTAATGATTTTCCAGTATGAAATGATTATACAGCGTCAATATTTTCTTTTGTTTCTTTTTGTAGTTTGAATACAGAAGCTTAAATTTGTTGTGGATTTTGTCTGATTTACAAAACATCAAAATTACATAATGTGAAATGCTGTGTTCACACACTCCTCTAGTTAAAATGTGGCAGAAGCTTATTGATGGCAAAAAAAACTGTGTAGAGGAAGAGACGCTTGAGCTTGAGTGCTGGTTGAGTACACACAAACCCCAAATTCGTTAATTCTATGTATTTGTAAGGGTTATTTTAATCATAAATATGCTTTAGCCACAGTCATTTTTATTATTTAGTTCATTTCTGAAGGACCTCAACACCAAACATCTGTTTTTTTTTCCCCAACCCTCAGTAAGGACTACTTTGTAAACAACTCCTCTAAGAGCATTTAAGCAAATATTAGCTGGATTGCATGTATGCATCACATAATTTCGCCTGGAAAGGATACATACAGTTCTCCTATACTTCACACTGCCGCCGCACAATATGTGATCTAAAAAACATACAGTAGTGTCTGAGCAATGCTCCAAAAATAAACATTTTTAGGCTGATTGCTCCACCCAGGTGGAGCCAGCTTCCACAGAAGAAGCTAGCGGCGCCTTGATTAAGAATGACAATGATATGCTCCAGGGGTAGACAAACAAAATGCCTAATCATGCACTGCTTAGTTAATGACTCCTCAGTTTGTCCCAGCTTTGATTTGAAATTCAAATGCTGATTTAAGGTTTTCCTTTCCAAAGTAGCAAATGAGATGTCTACTTTGTTTTTCGAATACCTTTGTTTGATTTCAAAGGTGTTTGACCGCAGTCTGCAGCACTGTTGTCTTGCAGGAAGACGGTTGTGGGTTTGATGGATGAATGGATGTTTGGTTTCAGCCTTAAGTGTCAGCTTAATATATTTGAGTACATTTGACTTAAGAAGGGAAGTACAACTCATGTTCTGAGGAAACAAAGACTGAAAAACGAATAATTTTAAATCAGTTTTGTGATGTAGTGAGGAAGAAAGCTGGTAATAATACTGAGCACCAGCCTAATGCTTAACTAAATCCTTTAACACCAAGCAGCTGTGACAAAGATTTGAGTTTCCCCCACGATGTGCAGGCTGCGAGGCTTCACGATTCATCAAGGGACGCTCACCATCCATCGCCTTGGCAGACATGTATGAAGGAAGTAGATGTAGCGAAGTCAGAAGAAGAGAAGGAGATGCGTAACCGAGAGGAAGACAGAAGAGGCGAGAGACGGAGGGGAAGAAAACAACCAGCAATCCACTCAAATACTTCCTCAGCCTCTTTTTCCTCCAGCTCATCTTGGCAAACAGCACATCCTCCAGAAAGAGGGCTCTGTAATCAGATTCCTCTCCCTGTCCGACAGCTGGTTGCACAGAGTGGCAGCCAATTAGAGTGAGCGCAGAGAGGAAGGCACAGACGAGAAGAGGAGGAGGAGGAGGAGAAAGTGATAGCCGGGTTTTCTCAGTGACACTGCGGAGGGAGAGCATTATCCGAGGCCACAGCTTCGCTGATGATTTCCTGTTGCGCTGACAAGCCGCAACACTTCTAAACAACAGCCAGAAGAGCTGCTGCAGCGGCTACAACGATGCTGCTATTATAAGAGTCAACAGTCGCAGTGAGACAGTGGGTTGGTCTTCACTAATTCAATCAGCTCATCTGAGCTCAAGCAACGATGCTCACATGGTTTCTGAGTCTGTTTTGAGTCAAAGGGGGTGGGGGGAGCCTGAACATGTAAAGGCTCTGTTGTGTAATCCATTCAGATACAGAAAACACCATAAATGTATAAACTGGTGGTTATTGTAACAACTTCTTTCAGCCAATAAGTCAAATTTTATGTATATAGCACCTTCCAACAACACCTCGCAACTTGGTCCTTTGAACCTCAGTTCAGCTCCTCTGTGCTAATTAGCCTCCTCCCTCAATTTTACCACTTTTCCCCTAATTAGTTTATCTGGTTCCCCTATAACTTTTCTCTCCTGCCTCAGAGTTTAAGCTCCAGATTTTCCATTATTTTCAGGGCTGGATTCATCCATTGGGATCTGTTTTGTTCCACTGCTGTCTAGTTGTCCCTCCATGCTCCACGTTCTGTTTTTCTGATTCAAGGCGTTGAAATGTTTCCTTTTTTCTTCTTAAATCATCAATATACCAATTACTCGTTGCTGTCTGCGCCTAGGCCTGACAAACCTTACATTGCTGGCTGGTTGGTTGGTTGGTTGGCTGGATATTAAGTCACAGGGCGAGGAATAAAGTCTGGAGAAGGTTTTCGGTTGTTAGAGATCTGAAGCTACATCAAGGTTTTCTCTTCTACGGTTTAATGACAGGCGATGTTCCAGTAAACTCAGCGGGTTTTTATTGCCCGATTTCCTTCATTCTAAGGCTACTGTGTACTGTTGCTTTCATCAGACTTAATACTTTAGCTGACTCTGGCTTTAACGTATCTGACTACTTGTGAGTGGAGTATCATTTCAATTTTGAGTTTCTAAACATGTTTGGATGTGAACTGCAGGAACTCTTCATTAAGCATCCCACTGACTTTTGTACGGCAGTCCTCTGTGCACTCATCCTCGCAGTCATGTTTTTATGTAACCTTTCATACATTCATGCTCAACCAATTATACACAGCAGTTCAGGAAAATGAAATAAAAAAGTGTTTACATGTTTTGAGACTGCAGCAACTCCCTTTCACCCCCCCAAAAAAATCTTTCAGGCTTCACAGATCATAGCGGTGTGATGAACAGATTCAACAGAAAGGCTTATAACTCGTTTAGTTATTAGTTAAAAGGATTTCGCAGGAGATTCAATTTTCTATGTGAGCTAATGTTGTTAATTAGCAGAGCACACAAACAGTCATTGGGAAACTGTTTGTGAGTTTGTGAGCTTTTGCGTTCACACACAGAGCCTCCTTTGAGTCCAATCACCAAGCGGCGACGTGAAAGGGTCTGAGCAGGGCACCGCATCGGGTTCAGAAGCTCACTTTTAGCTTTTGGCATTTCTTTTCATCACGTGCCTTACCTTTGAATTAGGGACATAATTTCCACTTTTTCTTATATTTTACACCTGCATCTCACTCATTTCCATTAAATTCAAATAAAGCAAAGCTGTAACGTAATGGACTTAGCAGAGCATTTCTAATTTCTAAAGATGTAAGCGCAATAACTAGAAGAACAAAATGTTTCAAAATCTGCAAAATCACACGCATATATTGCTGCTGCCTTCATTTCTGCGGACTGAATCTCCAGTTTATAGTACAACCTGTCTGTTTGTGTGTGTTTGTGTCTTTTTATTGGCATCACAAGGGCGAAAGTCCCCCCCACACACACACACACACATACACACTGTTATGTCAGCCTTTTCCCATGCGGCCTATTTTCTCCTCTTTGATCAGCTGAGCTGCTTAAGCTAATATGCAGAACTTGTGATTGTTAAACCAGAAAACACGATTAAGGCTCTGCTCTTGAAAAGGGATCTTCTTCAGTGAACAGATCCTATAGGCTTAGCGATCATTCACCCTTCCTGTCTGGGTCGCGAGAATTGCGGCGAAGAGAACTCATTATTCTCTTTGGGAGGAGACTCATTGCATGGGTAGACTAGACATAGATTTAATATTAAAAAAATTACAGAACCAAAATGTCAAACACAAACCAGTAAGAGGCTTTAGAATCGTCTCTATTTGAAGTCGCAGTACTGCTGAACGGTTCAGGAGCTTTAAGTTCAAAGCAAACACTTCAGCTGTAAATTACATTGCTCTGTGCTGCCAGTCGCCTCTAAAAACGTGTTATTCACCATCTGGTTAAGTTGACGGTGTGTAGTTTGTGGCAATTCCAGGGCAAGTGGAAGCACCCGAGAACATTAAAAGAAATCGTTTAAAGCTAATAAATGCAGAAAAAGTTTTTATACCCTTATATATTTATTCTGATTTCGCTATGCTGCCACACGTAAAGCTGCAGTTTGTAACTTTCATAGAAATATATGGGTTTTTTTTTTTACATATTTGCTAAACCTATCATAGAATAAAATGAGATGGAGAATCTGTGAAAAAAAAAAAAAAAACGAGCTCTTTCCTGTGGTTCTACAGAAATGCACCGCTGGGTCAGAAACAACCAATCAAAACCAGAAGGAGGGTCTTAGCGCTGCCAATCACATGCACTTGCTGTGTTTTTAAAACTGAACTTCCTGTTTAACGCAGTTGAACTCATGTCGAGACATTTATCAGACCCCTTCAGAACTTTAATTTTGTGTATTCTGAGTCAAATTAATCGCTTAGTTATACTTGTACTGATGCTATGTTGATTTTTTTTTTTGTAAGTTTAACATGCATATCTTTCATGATGGGACACACTTTCCAATAATTTCCCCTTTTTGTCTCGTCAGTCAAGCGAACTCTTCCATCAAGATGTTTTTTTAAAGGTAACGTGAGAGAGATCTTTGTGTTTCGTTTTGCCAGCTATGGTTTTGGCCTTGAAACTCTTTTATTTTTAAAAGCGTTAATGATTCTCATCTCTTATTGACGAACCACTAACACTCACCTTAGCCGTTTAGAACTTCGGACATTTGTTGTTTTAAATGTGCTTTACTAATAAAGTTTGAGTAATTTTAACATCTTGTACCCTGTAAGATGTGACTTTGCGGTAGGGATAATATTAGTTTTTTTCCTTAATCAGAAGAAAAAAAAAAACATTATGATAAGAACTACTCATACTTGATGATTTTTGAAAACCCCAAAGTGTGATTGTTACTTCTGCTGTTTGAACTACTTCAGCAACTGTTGGTCCCTTGGGCTCATCAATGAATCCTTCATTCACATTTTCAAATATATCAGAATGAAATAATTTCTTTAATATGCATAGTTGAACTACTAAACACAATTTATAAGCCTTTTGAATAATGGGGGCACTGGCAGATTTATAACCAAATATCTAAAAAAGTTTTTCTCACTTATCCACACTCACAATAAAAGAAATTTGCACCCATATCTGATGTGCCAAAATTGGAGCTTTTGGGTTTTTCCAGTGGAGCTCTATTAATACCTTGCAATATATGTCTTGTCTTTTAATATAAAAATAAAAGAAGTCGAATGCTTTCTCTAATTTTACAGCTATCCCTTCCTCTGCCTCTAGAAATATGTGCGATAAGCTTGGCAGAGAAAGCAGCAGCAGATTGTATGAAAAGGCGGCAAGAGGTCAGAGTGTTGTTTTGCTTTCTTTCTGCATTTTTGTCAGGGATTTAAATGGCCTGAACATGAGAGCTGCTGAATGTCAGCCTAACATGAAACCTTAATTTGTTTAAAAACAAAAAAACAACAACACGCACACACACATATAAAGCCTCTTTGCTCCAGTGGGACACTTCAACACACCATGCCCAATTCCTACACATATCCACACGCAAGAACATAAAAAATGAAATAATACAGTCCAAAGGGCTTAGAGGATAATCCAAGCAAGTGGAGTGTACTACATCCTGACAGGCATTTAATTCCCTCTTCTTCCAAAAAAAAAAGGACACGACTGGAAGGTTGGCTCAATGGATGGCGCTGGTGGAAATGGACAAAAAAAAAAGCTGCATTTCAGGAGCTCCTCCTTCCAAATGTGTTATTTATCACGTTCTTGTTACAATTTAATCATCAACAGATTAGCTTAAATCATATTTAACAGGTTAAGAAACAAAGTCAAAATCTCTAAGGTTCATCCTGATTGTTTGTTTGGGATCGTACGCAGTGACACTTTATGTTAGGGAGCTTGTCAGGTCAGGGTAGTCGAGACCCCAGAGGGGACACGCTCATAATCAGGAAAGGCAGCCATTCTGACAGCTAACAAGCTGGAATATCACAATATGACTCTGTGGCAACACACACAGGCGGCCTAATGAAGTTTTTATGGGCCTGGTTTGAGGCTATTCGGTGCTTGCATTTCACTCTGGGCCAAGTTCAAAACGGTTATGCATACAGTTGGCAAACAGCCGTGCCCGGAGGCCAGTGAGTGGCCGATGCTCTCACAACGTCCTCCAGTGTAAGGATTTGTGAGGCATTAATGCGTTGTGGCTTTTGCAGACTTCACATGCGTTTCAGTTTACATCAAGACTGAGCTCCCTGAGAGCTAAAATAGAAACAGACTGACGACTTAAATCAAAGTTGGGGTTGTCTTTATAATAATCTGCTGCAATCCATAGAGATTACAAAATGGCAAAGAGCATGTTTGCTACCAGACTTGCAATTTTTCAGCCTGCAACATGCTGACAGTTCTTAAAATATTGCGTCACCATTCCACATTTACATTATTAAGGGTCTTTTTTTTTTACCCTACAGTATTCGCCTTACAGAGGAAGAGTGCCATAAAGACTCCAGTCACATTACAACCATAAACTTGAATTATTTTTATATTGGTTTTATGTGACAAACCAACACAAAGTAGAGCAGAGCTGTGGAACGGGAGGAAAATGTTATGCGCTTTTCAAAGGTTTGTGCAAAACTAAAATATCTGGAGAAAATGCTGACATCCACATCTCAGATTGAATCTGTCGTCAGGACAACTACTGGTCAAATCTAGCCTTTCTGGAAGACTAGCAATAAACATGTTAAAAGAAAACCTCACAAACATTCTAATTAATGTTTGATAACAGCCATGTTTGGTCTACAGCAAACATGTGAAAGTTTTGGCAAGATGAGGCCAAAACTGTGCTTTTAGTCCTACATGCAAATCAAACATGGCAATGGCAGCATCATGCTTTGGGATGATTTTTTAGCAAGAAGAGTGAAGCTACATATAAATATCTTGAAGTTGGATGAACAAGAAATCTTGTTAAAACTCGCAAAAGACTTGAGACCAGAGTAAGAAAAATGATTTATGCAACACCAGTCGCTAACACGAAATGGCTTTTATTCAGCATCTTCATATATTACAACAGCCCAGTCAAAGTCCAGGCCCAAAATCAAATTTAGAATTAGTGGGAAGACTTACTGCCACCTAAGCTGACTTAGCTGGAACTATCCTGAAGATGAATAGGGGAACACTCAGTCTTTAGATATGCAAAGCTGGTCGAGACACACACCAGAATACTGCAGCAAAGCTGGTTCTACATATTATAGGAGAGCTGAATGCAATTCAGGCCACACTTTTCAGATCCTTTGTTGTAAAAAATGTTAAGTCATGCCTCGTTTTCTTTCGCTTTACAGTGATACACTAAGATGTTGTAAAAAAGAAAATATGATATATATTAAATGGATAATATTAAAAATGTTATCCATTGATTTGATGTACTATTGTAATCTTAAATGCCATGTTTTATTAGCGGTTAGTGTGAAATCATCATAGTTAAAACTTGCGAACACTAGCCTGATTAATGTGTGTGTGTGTTTCACTTAATGGAAATAGTTACCGAATAAAAGAGCTTCTGAATATAAATCTTATATAAAAATTCTGACTATACTCTACATTATATCTGTTATAGTCTGACTGTTCTGTGGAGATTATTTGTGTTTCTCTTCCCCTCAAATTGCAGGTTGATATTTCACCTTGAGGAATTTGTCCTTTAGCATCTGAGAGCTCTGTGCCACTCAGCACTTTTTTTTACCTCCCGGACTCTGGAATCATTATCAGCCACTGTTGGGTATTTAAGCAGAAGCCAAGTCTGTTCTTTGATTTTTCCGCCACCACTCTGACATCCATAACTCCCACTGATCTGCCTAAGATGGACAACAGTAAAGTGAAGCTTTGAGGGAAATCGTTGCCTGAGAAGGGCGGACACTCTTGCATCGAAAAGAGTGCAGTTCTGAACATTGACCATTTTAGCTGAATGTTTTCAACATATAAATGCCATAAAATCAGATCATTTTACTCTCATTTTTGAGACAGCTTGCTTTCCTCTTGAGATGCTTGAAAAATCAATAACACTATAAATTTTGAAGTCGACAGAAAAAAGGAGGAGTATTAACTCTGAGAAATCAAAGAAGTCCAGCAACATTGTAGGAAAAAATCTTTTTCATACAAGTTTTCCATACACCAAATGCCTCTGGGGATTTGTGTGTAACTGATGGATCAATTTAGTATTCGTTTATCTGAATAAATTAGAAAAATTATGAAAATGTATCTTAATTATTGAATCTAAACAGTGGAACTCCAATTATATTGACTTATTACACTCAGCATGGCATAGTTTAAGTCTTTATTTCTGTTTGTTTTGATTATGGCTTACAGCTATTGCAAATCCAAAAGTCTGCTTCTCTGAAAATACAATATTCCATAATGAAATTTTTTATTTTTTTTTAAATATAGAAATGTGATGTTAATGAAGGACTTCTCACTTCTCCAGCAGACACTCACTGCTGGTAGGGAAGGTCAGACAAGATCTTCACTAAAGATGGTGGCTGTTACACAGTGTTGTATCCAACCATTAATCAAAAGTTTAATGGAAAGAAAAAATTGTGGTAGAAAGAGATACGGCCCTGTTTAAATTTCTGGAGAAATTTAAAAAGGGCCTGCCAAAGTGTGCCTGTCAGTTGGAACCCGCCACCCGCATTTAGCATTCTAATGCTAAAAATTAGCATCAAAGCTAAAGTAAGCTACAGTGTTCTCAACAGCAGGTGGAGAGTCACAAGCATGTTTAGTAACATGGACTTACTCCATTCAGTATGTTAAAATTAGTGTACAAGCTAAAATTAGCCAAAATGCTACTGTTAGCCTAAATGTTGCCAGTGGCATGTGGGGTATAACTAGCATATTGTCTTACATTGACTTCCTCCGTTATGTGTGCTAAACATGGTTAATAAATAAACAAAATAGCTAAAATGCTTATTTTAGGAAAAAGACTACTGTTAATGTGGGGAGTAGCTACTGCTAATGTTTGTGCAAATGTTAATGCACTGCCTTCTGATTTTTACTTTTACAAAAGTAGAAATCAGATGTATACTTCGTGGCACTTCGTTACCAGAAAAAAAAAAAAATAAAAAACACTCGCCTCTCTCTTAACACCAAATTAATTATTTTTTATAAAAGGTAAGCTCATTTGAAATATTGCTCATCTCCTTAGACACAAGAAATTTACAGATGGTAAATTTTGCAAAAATAAAAATCAGATGTTTACTACATGGCACTTGGTAACCAGAAAACAAGCTCTTCTCTTAGCAACTGATTAACAACAAATATGATTTATACTTCGTGGCAGTTCATTGCCAGAAAAAAAAGCTCATCTCTTAACACCAAATTAATTATTGTTTACAAAACACAAGAAATTTTAACTTTTCTGAAAAATTCACCAACTGCACATTTCTTAAGAGTTATAAAATAAGTAGTACTTGAGAAGAGCAGAAGAAATCTTATGTTTTTTGAACAATGACAATATTTGTTGTTAATCAGTTGCTAAGAGACGAGTGTGTTTATTGGTAAAAAAGTGCCACGAAGTAAACATCTGATTTTTATTTTGCAAAATTTACCAAATGTAAATTTCTTGTATCTAAGCAGAAACGCAGTATTTTAAAAGAGCTTATGTTTCATCAATAATTAATTTGGTGTTAAGAGATGAGCATTTTTTTGTTTTTGTTTTTTTTTTCTGGTAGCAAACTGCCAACTTTTGTGCTGAATGTCTGTTTTAGGGTTAGGGTTTTCAGTCAAACCTGACAGGCTTAATGGAGATGTGTGATTTCATATTCCACCAGGATGTTAATTTTCCAACAGCACCAGTCCTCTGCCAATCCTGTCAAATATATTAATCCCACTTAATCACAATAGTTTTACCCTGTTTGCTGGACAGCAAATTGGCCAGACCTACACCCCATCAAGAGTATTGTCAAGAGGAAGATAAGAGACACTAATCTTGATGAGTTGAAAGCCACTATCAACCTTAACACCTCAGCAGAACCACAGGCTCATCACATCCTACCACACTGCAAAAGTAGCTAAAGGCAGTATTGAGTGCAGATACTGTACATTGCATGGACATACCTTTTTTATTGATCAATAATATTCTAGTAACATGAGAAACTGAATCTGAGGTTAGCTGTAAGCCACAATCATCAAAAGTCATCAGAAACCAAAGCTTTAAAAAATATCTCTGAGTGTAATGACTCATAACTTTTACTTTCTTGTAAGGGTGGACAGTATGGACTCAGGGTTTCCTCCAGTGTATTATAAACTTGCCGGCTCTCCAGGCTGTGCTTGTGCCCCCACCAGGCTTAGCATTGCTTATTTATTTAAGTTTTTTTTTTCTTTTAATGTTTGCATTTTTTAAGACATTATAGTTGGTGTTCAGATATTAATCTTCCAATAACTGTCAAGCGCCCCAATCACTGGGCTTGGCAAGTTTTCCGGGGGAAACCTTGGGACTTGAAGTTTTATCACAACATTTTGTGGTACTATAGTGATAAAAGTAAAAGTGACAATAAGAACTGTTTATGTATTCTTTTTTAGGGAACTGTATGGCTCTGACTGAATGGCACAGAACCCACAAATGCTCGTCTTGAAGAAAAAAAACATGTATAATATGCTTCTTTTGGGCATCAGTCACTTAAAGAAGTGTGATTTGTAAAGTAAACTGCACACAGTAACTGCATTGAATCATATTTTCAAATATACATGTATTTATTGGTGGTTTGATTGAACAAAAAGTGGACAAAAGAGTAAAAAAATAACATTCCAACAACATGGACAGTCTGGGGGATCTTTAAATGTCAAAATTTGAAATTTATCATGACGATAAATGATAAGAAATGTATCACGATAAATGATGAGCGATATGATAAATGCCCATCCCTAATTATATAATGAAAATGCTCAAATATGTGTGTATGATATCCCAATTTGGAGAGATGTACCTGTAGAACACCAACAGAGAACTGGAGCGGTGGATGCAGACACACACCTACCGTTCATGCCGTTGTAGATGCTCCGGTGGTGCGGTGACAGCTCGTCACCAGCTGGCCTCCTCTGCCCCTCCCTCACGGGACTGCCAAACTTTGCGTGGTCCGGGCTCACACTGTACTGGTGCCTGTGAGTTTCAGGGCTGCCGCCGTGGATCATGCAGCCCTTTTCGTGGTGCTCGCCGACCCCCAAATGTGCATGCCGGGGCTCGGGACTCCCGCAGCCTGTGGTGCTAATACTGCTCCGCTTGTACTTCTGATAGAGCTCCCCGCTGCCTCCCTGGCCCAGGAAGTGCTGCCTTTGGCCCAGTAGGAGATCCGAGCTGTGGTGCTTGGGGTGCTGCTCCGGGCTCCGGTGGCCTATGTTGCGCCCGTACTTCTCCGGGCTCAGGCCCCGCATGACCCGGCTGTGGTCGGGCACGGATATGGAGCCACAGCGGGGCCGGCAGAGCTGGGGCAGGGTGTACGGATACTCCAGGCTCGTGCTCCGGTGCCGCCCAGCCGGGAGCTCTGGGCTGGACACCTCCCTGTCCGCTCCACCTATCCCGCTGATGCTGCTACACCTGGGTTTGTGCAAAAGTTCAGGGCTGCCTTTCTCCCCGCT
Source organism: Poecilia formosa (assembly GCF_000485575.1). NCBI lineage: Eukaryota > Metazoa > Chordata > Actinopteri > Cyprinodontiformes > Poeciliidae > Poecilia > Poecilia formosa. The sequence continues at coordinate 860,929 of NW_006799950.1, forward strand.
GCTCCCAATGCTGCCCACACCTGCAGAGAGGTGAGTCTGCTTGTGGTGAGGGTGGTCCGAGCTGTCGGCGCTGCCTGCACTCGAGGTGCTGCTCCCATCTCCCACGTCCCTCATGAGAAGCCCCTGGCCTGGCACCAGCAGCAGGCTGTTCTGGCTGTCTATTGAGTTGCGGCATCCTCCCATCCCCACGCCCCCTCCGCCTCCGCCTCCCCCTACCACACCCCCTCCTCCACCCGAAACTCCCTTCTCGTCATCCAGCAACAGGCAGAGCTCCTTCAGCTCCAGATTCTCCCGGATCACCTCCTCCTGTCTGACCTCCAGCTCCTTGAGCTTCTGCAGGTACAGGGTCACTTCCTTGCGCATGATGCTGGCGCTGTACCGTCCGAGACGCTGCCACTCCCTGGACACGCGCTTCCCTTTCTGACGGTCATCATCTAAGAAACAGCACAAGTCCCGCAGCTCACGATTGTCCTCTTGCAGCTTCTGGTTGATGTCCTGGTGAAAGGAGAAGAAAAACATGCAGAAAAAAAGAAATATGGGAAACTTGACTGCAGTCGGAATATAATTAACATTTTAAATGGCTACCAGTGCATTCTTGCTATTATTTTTATTCTAGTCAGGTTTTATATCGATTTCTGATTCTCTTTGACTTTGAGAAATACAACTAGAGAAGAAAATGCAGCAGAGTCTCTGATAGTTTTGAATACAATAGAATATGAATATCAAAGATACAGTATGTCCCATCTGATTTTTCAAAGTACGTGCAGTTTGTTGATCCACTTACAAGACAAAAAAAAAAAAAATGATGGGAGCATTTAATAATAAAAAACAAAGGTTACGTTTTCCAGTAATTAATCTGCCGATAACGATCAGATTTTATTTAAAGAAAATCAGACGAGTCGGATTGCTAGCTGTTTGATTGGTGCATCAGAGATCAGCAGTATATACTGATTATACAATATTTCCTCCATGCAGCTCAGTCAGTATTTCAAGTTTCAGAGAAGTCTCTTTACGGTAAACAGTCAGTAAATCAATCAGTAAATCCTATTCTTGAATGAATCGCAGCTTAAGTTTTATTTAAGACTTTAAAACCTTTCCATTACTATTTTTTTTTAAGTTGCATGAGCTGTAACTTGATAATATTATCAAGTTAGCTTATAGATCAAGTAAAAGCAGTATTCTAAACAAAGTCTGGTTTTCTTCAAGATATGACTTTCTGATTTAGTATTTTACTGATTCCATTTTCTTCTGTGGGTCATAATGTATAGAAAAAACATTGTGCTGCAAGTTTGTTGATAGTGGTAGTGACTTTGAATCCACAGGAAAATACAAGATCTGTGCTTTTTATTCATTACTATCTATGCTTCAAAGCATTTTTCTCTAACCTTTCTCTGACATATATTCCTCAGGGGGATTTTTACGTTCAAAGAAACAGCATGGTGCTTGTTGATGCATTTGCAGAGTAAAATTAGAGGGAAATTTGATGGATTGCATCAAAAGGCTATACAAAAAAAAATCAAATCTGATCTCTGATCAGAGCCAATCAAGATAGAATTATTGATTTAACATAGATCAAATGCATCATATTTCATGCATGCGTCTCAGTGGAGTAAAAACTTGAGCAGCCTGATTTCTTGTTAATGATTTGTAAATCATCAGGAACCAAAGCACGTCAATAACCCACATGCTTTAGAATAAATCACAAAGTTGCACCAAGTTACTTTTAAATTGTTTTTGAACCTTAATTATTTAAATCCAATATCTCCATTAATTATGAAAATGCTTATTTTTAATTTCATAACCTAAAAAAAAGCTTAAAAATTGGCTAACAGTAGAGATACTCTGAGCAGACTTTTCCTGACTGATGTTTTTTTTTATTATTATTATTTTAAGCACCATAGCATGAAAGCGGGGGGTGGGTGGAACAATGTGCAGCAGGCTTCATTGGTTGAGTTAATTTTGAATCCAGCAGCAAATAAAGGAATTACAGGATTATCCTCAGACCCAAAGGATGTGCACCAGAATACAAAGCTGTTGGCCGATGCCTTCAGAGAACAAAAAATGGAAGTTCATAGCCTTTATGCATTTAATGATTTAGAAAAAAAACAAAAGTCGAGTCTGTTTTTCATTAATTAGTGCTTGACCTGCCAATCACCGCTCAGAAACGATCGAGAGAAAAATCGTCCAATTTCAAGTGGTGAATCTCCTATTCATCACGCTAAAAAAGCTGCATCCATTACATGATTTGATTTATATTCCCCACTCTTTTAGATATCACCCCGTCACCGCGTGCAATCGTAATGAAATGAAACCTTAATCCTCTCTGATTTCCCCTTGAATAAACAGTAACTGCATGCAGTCAGTGAGATACATATAACGAGGAAGGCCGGGTTCAGGAGCAGAAACGACACCGCACAGAACATTTTGCATTAAAAGCAACATTAGAGCACTCCTTTGTCACCTCCAAAAGACCTCCCTCCCCTTCGCCTGTGACAATTTAACTCTCACCTAGATCCTCCCTCTCCCTCTCCTCCTGTCAGAGCCTCCAGCTCTTTCCAGTGTAATTAGGCCGCTTGGATGGGCAGAGGTGACAAGGTCCCTGGGAGAGGCAAACGATCCCTGTGTGCTGCTGAGGCTACCTCAGGCAAGTCTCAACTTTAATTGTAAACACTGTGGACATAGTGCCACATTACCCTTATTAGAAGAGGTAGTGACTAAGATTAGTGTTGGTGAGAAAGGCTTGGTGAATCTTCAGGTTCATTACATCTTGTGTAAATCTGCAGCGTTTTTGCGAAGGTATTCACGTCTTCTGGTTATAGGCTACAACAATCACTCATTTCAGAGCGTGGTTGTTGTGGTTTATGCTAACAAAAAATAACCAAATAAAATAATTAAAAAAAAAAAAACATCTTGTGTAAAAACATCCCCCCGGCCCCCAAGTAAAAAGCTGAAGGGTGTGACACCCGCTATTCCGTTTACGCTGATATCCCAAATAAAATCAAAAGTACAGGTTAATTCATCACCTGAAGATTGAAACACGACTAGAAACAATACCGATATGTAGTCACACACCTAAACTGACAGAGAAGGAAAGTATTCAGAGAAGGAGAAAAGAGGCCTGTGGTACCTCTGGAGGAGTTGTAATGATCTACAGCTCGAGCGGAACCATCTGTGCACTCTACAAATTTGGCCTTTGAGGTACAGTTACAAACAAAAAGCAATTGCATTTTGCCACAAGCCACGCCTACACACACACAGCAAACATATGTAAGAAAGTAATCTCGTCATATGAAGCTAAAGTTACCCTTTTGCTTATAAGCAAAATACTATGTGTGGCAGAAAACTAATACTTTACATCCCCCAGACCACACCATCTCCAGCAAGTCAGAAGATGGAGGGAGCTAATTACAGAACATTGCTAGAAGAAATCCTGTTAGAGGCTGCCAAAGTTTTGAGAATGTGGTAGATTTCCAGCAAAACAACCATAAACATCCACCAAAGCTACGATCCAATGGTTTAGATCAAAACCTATTCAAGTCTTAAATGTCCCAGTAAAAGTCCAAATCCATTTAAGTGGCAAGACACAGTTCATCTAATCTGAGCGCCATCTAATTATGTCAGGAGAATTTAATTTAATTGCACACCACACTTTTCAGATCTTTTGAAATTTGACTCCACCGTGTAATTTCAACCTAAAAATGAGAACTTTTTAGTTCATATGTCACATAAAATCCCAGTCAAGCACATTGAAGTCTCCCGTTGTGACGTGACAAAAAACGGAAAAGTCCAGTTCATGGTGAATACTTTTTCAAATGCACTGGATGTGCAGGAATTTCAGGAGAGAGACAGCTCTGGGTGCCAAGCCCATAATGTCACTGATTCTGCTCAAAAGCACAGTAACTCAACCTATAGGCTATGAAACCGAATCTGATTGGACTTCCTAAGCCTGCAAGTTTAGCGTGGGCATGCACATCCACAACGCAGGCCCACGGAAAGAGACAGCGAACTTTCAGTGTTATCTTATCTGGCATCATGGTTGCTGATTGCTTGATAAAGAGCTGAATATTCCTCACGTTATGCGCGCTCTCAGGTGCGCCTCAAACCTATGATCTCATCCTTTGCAAATGCGCGGCCCTCCAACCTCCTTCTTTTCCTCCTCCTCCTCCTCTTCCTCACCTTCAGCCCCCTAATCTCGTTTAGGTGCAGCTGGAGGCTGCGGTTGACCTCTCGGATGAGATTCCCGTGGTCCAAAATCACGCTCATCTTATCGGCCTCAGACCGCCTCAGCCGGCGCACCAGCTCCTCTTTGGTCCACCTGAGCAGCTCCTCGTCCGTCAGACCTGAGATGTCTTCGGCCGGACTTTCACTCTTCGCTATGGACAGCTGGAGCTGGGGCTGGGGCTGGGGCTGGAGCGGCGGAGTTGCCTTCTCCATTGGCACAGCTCCTCCGGCACCGACAAAGGGCAGAAAACACTCGCGGGTTCGTCAAGCAGCTCCGCTCGCTTCCAATCCGACCTGCAGAGGTTGAGGAAGCGGGTTACCGTTTGGTAATCAGCGGCATAGTTCGGCCTCTGTGCTGCCCTCCACTCTCCCACTCTCTCATAGAGCAACAGCTGACGATGCCGGGCTGAGTGCAGCACGGCGGAGAGGATGCTGTGGACTCCTTATCGCTGCATCATCCGACTCTATGCAGCGGATGCACGGCGTGATCCCGGTCCGGAAGGGGATGAAAGTGGAAGAAGGTTTACCTGGATGTGAAAGCGGTCAGAGGCAGAGGAGGGAGTCATCTGTGCAAAGCAGAGAAAGGGAGAGGAAAAAGCTCTCTCCTTCTCTCCTCCTCTCTGCCTTTCCCTCCTGAAGCTCTCTCATCCCCCCCAGAGGTTTGCGACTCTGTGAAAACACAGCTTTCCTACGGCGCCACCTAGTGATGGGTTTCGTATCAAAAGGCTACATGGAGCAGTCCTATTCAAATATGAACAATATACCTGTTAGGTGTTATATTAAATCATTTAAAAATAAAAATGTCAGTTGTCTTAAATTAAAGGGTGTGCTACTTTATTTATTTTTTATTTTTTTACTTGAGAAGCTACTTTATAAAACATAAAGCTCGAAGGTGAGTGGAGTACCCAAAAACTGCACTCAAGTAAGAGTGGTGATACTTCAACATAATTTTATTCAAGAAAAAATAAAAAGTAGCCATGCAAGAAATTACTCAAGTAAGAGTAAAGAAGTATTTTGTTTGAATACTCACTAACTGATCCAAACTTCAACCATTTAAAGTTTAAAAAAATTACATCAGATGGAGAAAAGTACAAAGAAATGTGAAAATGTTAGTTCTTTAAAGAATAGAATTAAAATAATCCATATATACCATCATAACAACATAACAAAATCAGGCAAAATAAATATTTAACCAAATAATATCTGTCGAGTTTATTGTGCAAATTTGAATATGACTTTTCCATGTAACCTTTCGATTTTAAACCCATCATTAGTGAGAACAGAGCATTTCCTGTGGTTTGTATTAGCCATTTGATAGAGATTTGCACAATTGACTTGAAATTGGCCCCATGAAGGGCCAGTTTCCACAATTCATGGAGTTTGCAACCAAGGCTGAGTTTTGTTGATCTTATGCAGCTTACGGCATTCCAGGATTGGCGTGTGTGGCATTGAGTTGTTGACTTTCTTGTAATCGATCCAGGCAGGTTTGTTTGTCTGGCTACTGTTCTGTGAACCGACAGTTGGTGTTTAGTATTTTTACCAATGCCTTTCTGTGCCTCTGTCATGTATTGAGCCATGTGCCTTATCTTAGCCACTATACCTTACAGGTTTTTGGCCAATAGTTGGATGGGATTATTCCCTTCTGGATGACTTTCATTATCAGGGCTATTGGGCCCTTGGTCAGCCATTCAGAGTGGGTACCATTTTGCAGCAGTTTGTTCATTTGTGTCATTATGCTCTGGAGAGAAGTCCAGAGCCTAATGACAGGCTCTGGACTGTCATTAGCCAATGAGTATGGATCATATCTGGCTTTAGAGCTGCCCAGTTCTTCATACTTGAGAGGATATCTGCCATTGTGATGTTCATCTGACTTTGTTCAGGGAGATTAGTGTGGTTTGCATTAGCCACTGTGCATCATTGCTATGTGATGCCTCTTTCTTCCAAATACCTTTCCAGTATTGTTCAGTCTTCAGCCTAGAAGGGTGGCTTATATTACCCCGCACTATGGACTTGGTTCCCATACCTCGAGATTGACACATGCGCATCAGACCACAAAAAAAAAAAAAAGTTTCCTTGAAAATGTTTTGCTTGGAAGAAAAAGGTTCTATCTTTCAGTGCTATTCCTCAATTTAAACATATAGAATACAGCACAACAATGTAACGTACCAAAATCAGTAAAATTTGGAAATATATTCAGTGTTACTATACGCCTCTTGGTGGCACCATTGACCACTTTTAGTCTTATACAGTTATATTTATCCACAAAACACTTGAAAGTCATGTATCATTTTCCTTCCACTTCACAGTTTCTATATGTGTTAGTCCATAACATAAAAACAATAAATATCATTGATGTTTCAGGCTGGATTACGATAAAAAATGAAAAGGGGTTGTGGATATTTTTATAAGTCACTGTATCTGTTCACCATTCATAACAGAACAGTCTCAATCCAACATCAGGGAATTATCAAACTGACTAAACATTACTCTCTCCCTGAAATCAATGGCTTTACAGAGATTAAGTTTATTTTTGATTAGCATACCTAAAACTGTATTTATGTTTTACAAAAGAAGGAAAGAAGTTTGATCTCTAAAGTTTGGTAGAAAAAGTCTTAATGAAAAAAAATGCAGAGGCAACGGTTTCAAAGCAGCTGTACTATGTAAGAAGAAAAACAGAGTTTATGGTCTGTCATGTTTAGATATTAACCTATTAGTGAGAAAGACTCAACTCTTTTCACCTTTTCACCAATACTGATGTTGTAATCACTCTGACGCTCCAGTCAAGTTGAGTGCATGACAATTATGTATCATGTTTAATAGGTCAAAATTTCGCTACTATATATACATAAAGGCATTAATATGAACATTAATGCCTTTAATGACAAAAACACTGAAGGCTTTATACATAATAGTTTTACGGCTATATGGATACGCAACAGTATATTCTTCAAATGTCACAGAACAGAATGTGACTTTGCTTCCTGTTTGCCGCTGTCTTCAAGAGAAGATGCAAACGTTCAAAAACACAATAGACTTCATTTCCCAGAGTACCCCACTTCCGCATGCTACGCTGACTCGACGTCACAGAAAAAGAACCAATAGAAGAATGTCGAATTCGGAGTAACACGTCATTCTAGTAAAGTGCAGAAGCCGGGTTGACAGGGAGTGATCCCACCGCCGACGTCTTTCTGTCCACTTCTTCCGTCTGTTTCCACCTCCAGACGCTCTAAGTTGACTTCAATACAGCATTCTGTGTCTTCGCTGTCTTGCCCTGAAGTTAACTTGATATATAAAGGTAGGAGCTCCGCTTAATTTCGATATGGAGTAAGTCGTCCATTTTTTAGCTTCCATTTAAGTGACAGGAAGTGGGGAAAATGCTACATTCAGTTAGCATATTCGTGCTGCTGTGTAAGATGTTTGAGTTTTACAGCAGCGAGGACGAGGTTTGAATGTAAAACCGTGATTAAAAATACACTGTTTAGCTAAATGTGGACAGTACATTCCGAATATTAGTAGTTTTATTCAATGTATTTCGTGTTGGTAGATACATGGTAGTTTTGGCATATCTGACTATGTAACTCGTGTCTTCATTAATAATGATACGTGGCTACTAGTTTGGTTTACTGATTTGGTGTTATTTCAATATTTACACCATGTATGAATAGTTACACCAGGGACACCTCTTTCACCTGTTAGTGAAAATCATCATTTAAGAAACAAAATCTTTAATCCACGACTTTAATGTTGCTTTCAGTTTTGATTGTTTTGACAAACATTTATGTTTACTGACAAATCGAGAATAATTTTAATGTCTAGTTCCTTAGTCCATTGAACACTAGAGAAAAGTTCCTACAAAAAATTAAAATAGGGTGTTTATGGAGAGTTCAATAGTTTTAATCAATGCATATGCCAGACACATCTCATGTTTCTTAATGTTACCAAAATCAAATTGTCTTTTTCTGGGGGGGGGGTTTTCTTTGTATTTGAATAGTTATGTGTGGACTCTGAACTTTTGAACGGATGGAACAAATTGCAAAAAGATGTCATCTACGGCTTTTGCCCAGCTGACGTGTAATCTAGGATTTCACAGAACAAAGTTTCTGATGTTATCACAGTGCCACAATCATTTCGCTACGTAAAGAAAATAAATTATTATTGGTGGTGTTTTGTTTCAATTTCTTTAACATATTCCAAATAAAACAATCATAACAGTATTAAGTTTTACAATCTTACTTTAAATCTTTTAAAACAATGTGATTTTGATTTATCCATACACTCCCGTGCTTTTTCTTTTTAGTAATAGTCAGGCAATTAAAAGACAAAAGATCCAACAAACATAGACATGCTCAAATATGACAGATGAGTTAGGGAGTCTGACAAAGTCCTACTTTATCGAAACAAGTCCAATGTAAACCACCTGATCAAATATCAGATGGTGAGAAGGAAACTATTATTAGTCCATGGGGAAATTACTGAAGAATGGAGAAAAACTTATTTCGAAGGAAAGAGTAACGTCATGCACCTGTAGTTGTAGTTTGATTAACATTCTGAATTAAAATAGAAGGAAATGGATGAATAACTGCAAAAATAACATGATGGGGTGGAAAAAAAGTTCATTAAAGTCAAAAACAAAAAAATAAAACCAAGAGGTAACACAAATTAAAAGTTAATTTAATTTATGTTGGTGAAAGCATGTCAGACATTACTGACGTAAATTTATTTAGTCTGACAAAAATGGTTGGGCATTTTGACCGAGGTGCTTCTCCTCTAATCTTGCAGATATGTTTCTGTTCAGTCTGTCAAATATGTTGCATTTACTGTGAAAGAAACTGTCACATTGTGCTGATGTTGCACATGTCCGACAACCTTGTGACCAAAGTCTTCAGTAGTGGTGTACGTCTCGGAGCAGAGGCATTAGGTGACAGATGAGAACTGAATCATTTAGCATTTAAACGCACTTCCATGGTGGAGCTCTCCTCAGCAGCTCTCTGTATTTCTATCAGCTGAGTGAACTGGCATCACGTCGCATCCAAGCTGAGCAGATTGTGGCACAAGAGGTGGACGTGAGGCAGAACAAACCACCACATAATAAAATACGGGTTAACATATTTCAGAGCTCTAGCGGAAAAACCAAACTGGTTCTGATCACAGTAAGTCTCTCAGAGCCCTGCGCACCACGGTGACTCACAGAGCAGGTTTATGGACCTCTCCTATGGAGAAAGTTTTCTGTGGCAGAACAAACAAAAGTAATTAAGAGCGATATTTATTAATGTGCGTCGGACCCACTTTGTTTAATCCTTAGACGTGCTTTGTCATATCCAAAACATCCAAAGGTATTAATGTTGGGTATTAAATGGCTGCTGAGCAGGGCTGTATCCAGGAAGTTTTTAAAGAGGGCCAACTGAGGGGCCGTTGGGGATCACCAAAATAAAAACCCAGGCAGAAGGCAGACCTGCAATACAAAGCGAGTGACTAATATTGGGCTCACTACGTGAAGGTGGTTCAGTATATTTATCTGAGCAAAACATTTATTACCATGATGTAATAAATGTTTTTGGAAAAAAAAATCTTAAAATGTTTCTTTTTTGTATTCGCCCTCTTTAGAAACTTTGACTAACGGTTTTGTATCTACTATGTTTAATGTAGTGTAAAATATGCAACTGTTACAAGTATAATACCTTCAATTGAATTCAAATCTGAGTCACATGAGTAAATTGTCTTATTTGTTTGAAAAATGTCTGGTGTGAGACATTACCAAGCTCACGTTTTCATGAACACTAATTTAATGTTATTAGATGTTGTTTGTATTATTAGACATTTAAACACTCGGGCAAATGCTACATGAAAACACGTTTGTATTCTGTTGTTCATTGCTTTTTTTTGTTTGTACAGTCACAATATTTTTAGCATATCAAAGAAAATATCTTTTGCTCTTAATCTGTTTTTAGTCCTTCCTGATTACGTTTCTAATCTTTCGCTGCAAAGGAAGAATTTGACCTCTAGTAACTCTGAGGGAGGATATCCATCTGTAACCAAGGGATGCTTTGCTAAAGGCGTCACTCATATTTCGCTACCGCGTACCAACAAAAGCAAAGCGTATACAAATGGTAATCAAAAGTTTGGACACGCCTGTTCATTTACGCTAGGATTCTTCTGCTCTCTTCTCTCTCCCCGTCATCAAAACCAGTCAAGCAGGTTCGCCAAAGGCGCTTTGTGCGTCACGCTTTCGAGGTTCCGTGTCTTATTTTAGCCCCAGACGGGGACGGCTCACCTGTATTTAAAGCAGACCTTCCCTGGAGTTGGTCACACAGAACCACGTTTGCAGCAACGGAGTTTTTGACCGACCTGAGATACTTGGAGCGTACTAGGCCCTTTTTGCTGGACTGATCTGTTCGGCTTGGCGTAATTCGACATCTTTTTTTTCTGCTGTAGCTCGGAGATGTCGACCTACCAGGAGTTCATTCAACAAAACGAGGATAGAGATGGGGTGCGATTCAGCTGGAACCTCTGGCCCTCCAGTCGTCTGGAGGCCACCAGGCTGGTGGTCCCTGTCTCCTGCCTCTTCACGCCTCTCAAAGAGCGGCCCAACCTGCCGCCCGTCCAGTACGAGCCGGTCATGTGCAGCCGGGCCAACTGCAAAGCTGTCCTCAACCCGCTGTGGTAAGTTTCACGCAAATCAGTTTCAAATCAGTGCAGTTTTGTAGTCTGTTTATTCCTACTACAGGCATGCTTTATGTATATGTTGTCAGCTGGGCTTTATTTATAGAGCTGTTTGCATGCACAATGAGGATAGCACTTTACAAAAGCTGAAAATGTTTGGCAACAAAGAAACTAACAAGAAGAAATATGTAAGGAAGACAAAAGTAAATGGATAAATAAGATAAAATTAGAGTTTTTTTTCATAATATTTGGTACAAAATGTTATTAATCACATTAATCTAGAGGAATGTTGTCTTTTAATTTGGCAAGTTGGTTGTTTGAAATTGTTTAAGCCCGGTGGCAGATCTGCTTGTTCTCCACTTTTATTCATGTAGTGAATTTAAAAGGGGGAAAGTATTTTAATTTCCAAATTCTCAGCTCACATTGTATAAATACCAGGTGTGACGTGTAAAAATCTCAACTCTCGTCTTGTTTCTTTCATGGACAGCCACATTTTGTCACAAGACTACAGAAACAATTTATTTTTCTCTTGCAGTCAAGTCGACTTCAAAGCCAAAATCTGGGCATGCAACTTCTGTTTCCAGAGGAACCCTGTGAGTACCAAACATGTGCAACATATTTCAACTCTGATGCTTTTTATTTGATACGCCGACCTTGTGTCACGGCATGCATGAGCTCTGTAGCTTAATGTCGCTTTTCCACATTCCTGCATTAGGCTGGTCAAGCTGACTATTTCTGCCTCTTTGTGTGTTTGCAGTTCCCTCCCTCCTACGCAGGCATATCAGAGGTGAACCAGCCAGCCGAGCTCATGCCACAGTTCTCCACCATCGAGTACATAGTTCAGGTAAATTCTTAATACGTGTATGCACTCTGACCTCGCCCAGTTCTGCAGGCCTGCCGTGCAAAAGAGAGATAATGGCGATGCATAAAAGTTCCTGGGTTTGGTCTTTCACTCCAGGACATCTTTGTTCTGACACATCGCTAGGTGGAATGAGAATCCAATACTTTAATAGCTGGCTGCAACATCATAAATTAAACTGTAATCATGAATTATTGACAGAGGTTTCATCACATTTACTGTGTTATGGTATACAGTAGAATGTAAGTGGTGTTACTTCTTGTTCTGTTTCCGTCCTCTTTAGTCAGACTGGTGTTTAACCTTTCTACTTTCCGTCTCCCTCACAGCGCGGACCCACGGCCCCGCTCATCTTTCTGTATGTCGTGGACACATGCTTGGAAGAAGAGGACCTCCAGGCCCTGAAGGAGTCCCTCCAGATGTCCCTTAGTCTGCTGCCCCCAAATGCCCTGGTGGGCCTCATCACTTTCGGCCGCATGGTCCAGGTGCATGAGCTGACATGCGAGGGAATTGCCAAGAGCTACGTCTTTAGGGGCACCAAAGACCTCTCCTCTAAACAGATCCAGGTAGGTTCAGAATACTTTAACGAACAAAGGATGTATCTATTTTTCTCTAAAATAGCGGCCATTCATCCTGACATGATCTCTCAGATTGGTTTGGTAATGTGCGGTTTTAATTTCAGGAGATGCTTGGGCTGACGAAGCCAGCAGCACCGGGACAGCAAGGTCGCCCCGTGGCTCCTCAGGAGGCTGCTGCCTCATGCAGGTACGAAGGACAACACCGGTTCTCTGTTATTAATCACTGTCAGCTGCCTTCTACCACACCTGGCTGTTTGTTGTTTTGATTTGGTTCTAAGAGCCTTTTCTTTTTCTCGTCTAGGTTCCTGCAGCCAGTCCACCGAGTCGACATGAACCTGACCGACTTGCTGGGAGAACTCCAGAGGGACCCCTGGCCCGTCCCTCAGGGGAAACGGCCGCTGCGTTCCACCGGCGTCGCGCTGTCTGTTGCTGTCGGCCTCCTTGAGGTAAAAAAAAAACCCAAACCACTATAGTACAATAACGGGTTCCACGAATGTCGATGCTTTAGGCATGGTGCGCAGTGAGCCTCTCTGAGAAAGCCACATCACGTCTTCCTGCATATTTACTCTCTACAGCAGCAGCAGCATGTTTGCATTGCAGCTCGTTGGCTGCTCCCTCTCAGCGTTTTGCCCTTTCCCTCCACCGATATTATCCTCTCTTTTCTCCTTCTAATAATCTGTGCTGTTATGTAACTACTAGTACAAGAGATCGTTCACCCCACTGCACCTTTCCCCACCCAGTGGGAGAATTTTGGTGCTTTTAATCATTTTAGATGCTCTGATCAGACTAGAGAACTAAGCTGTCTGTACAAAGCAGAGCCACAGAACACCATGTAAATGTTTTGTGTAGCTAAGGACTGAATGTCTTTCTGTAATTGAATCACCATGTAATTTAGGTTTTATCAAAGTAGGTTTTTGTTGCTATATTTGTGTCTACATGGCTCTTTTCCAAACGTTTCATAATGCTGTGGACGTCCCCGGACTTTGCACTTTGGATTTGTCTGATGGTTGTCAAGTTCGGTCTTTGCTAATGTAGATTCACACCCTAAGATTTTATGTGGAGTTTTTATGTGGCGTGCATATCTTATTCCTGACAACTCTCTCCATTAGACACGGCTCTTTCAGTGGAAAGTTTTGAGTTTTTAACATGTTTTTTTTTTTTTTTTGCTAAATAGCAAATACATAAGTAAAAAAAAAAGAAACAAGGCTGAAAAAGAAAAATTGTTTAATTTTGTGTTTGTAAAACCTGAGATGAAATGCAACTCAAGTGAAGCCCAACTGCTTCTTTGTCTTTCTCTCAGGGGGCTTTCCCAAACACAGGGGCTCGTGTGATGCTTTTCATCGGGGGGCCGCCCACCCAGGGACCCGGCATGGTGGTGGGAGACGAACTGAAAACCCCCATCCGCTCCTGGCACGACATCCAGAAAGACAACGCACGGCATCTGAAGAAAGCAACCAAGGTGATGCATTTAGGAAACCTCTGATATGTTCAGGAAAAGTGAATTAAAATGATTATTTATTTACTTATCTTATGTCACTTTGTTCCCACAGTACTATGAAGCTTTGGCCAACCGCTCGGCTGTGAACGGACACAGTGTCGACATCTACGCGTGCGCTCTGGACCAGACGGGCCTTCTGGAGATGAAGTGCTTATCTAATCTCACGGGGTACGTCTGAACTGACTGTGTGGTTTCGTTTGAGGGTCCAGGATTAGTTTGGTCAGTCCTTTTTTTTCCCATTATAGTTCAGTTTCCTTTGTTGATGTGTTGCTGTTAAAATAGCACACATCCACGCTACCTGACATTAATCAGAGATATAGTAAGAGGGAAAGATGGGCATCACAAAAATGACAAATTTAAAGCCAAAATGACTAAACAGCAAAAAGAAATCTGCAACAAGTAAATAATTTTCCATCAATGATTTAGTAGAATTTTTTGTAACCAGTTTTTATGTATTTCAGGGGTCACATTGTGATGGGGGACTCCTTCAATACGTCCCTGTTTAAGCAAACCTTCCAGAGAGTCTTCAGCAAAGACTACAACGGAGATTTCCGGATGGCGTTCGGAGGAAACCTGGAGGTCAAGGTAAATCGGTTCACTTAAAATCCGACAAATATTACTCGTACAATTTCATGTTCCAGACGTTGAAATCTGTCCTGTTGTTCGTCTCTGTAGACATCCAGAGAGCTGAAGGTCTGCGGGGCCATCGGGCCGTGTGTTTCACTGCACTCAAAGGGTCCTTCTGTTTCGGAGAATGTGAGTCGCCGCCCCAGATTGAACTGTGGGACTCGGATTCCTTAGCCTCGGCGTAGGTAATCTGAGACTCTCCGTGTGCTGGAATTCACCACAGCGTGTTTTCTGTTTACCAGGAGATGGGCATTGGAGGCACAAACCAGTGGAAGCTGTGCAGTCTCGACCCCTCCACCACTTTGGGTGTTTACTTTGAAGTTGTGAATCAGGTAAAAAAAATATATATATATTTTGTTTGTTTTAGCTTTTTAGCTTTCCTGGATTGGAATGCATAGCAATCACTTGAAAATAAGAGAGCATCTGTGATCCAGGATAATGGCTTTTCTTGTTTAAGTTTGCAGACAGTGGCTTGTTGTTTTCCTTGCTGTGAAACGACTCGTGCACAAGAGGACTGATTGTGTTCTGTGTTTGTGTAGCACAATGCACCGGTGCCACAGGGCGGTCGAGGGGCGATCCAGTTCGTAACCCAGTACCAGCACTCCAACACGCAGAGGAGGATACGGGTCACCACCATCGCCAGGAAGTAAGACTCTTATTTTGCTGTTCAAGTTCTGTCCTAAATCTGGACTTTATTCTCAGTTTGATATGTTCCTGACAAACCAGTTTCTCTCACTGGAAAAAATGTTAACAAGGAATTAATTAAATAAAGGAATGCACACTAGAATGAAGGTAGTCCTCACTAGAGATGTTTTGCATGCTTGCTGTTTAGTTCGTCCGTGAAAACATGTAAACTATGTGCGTCATCACGTCGCGCCCACACTCACCTGTCCTTTTCTTTTTGTCCTGCATTCTTCCTCTACCATGGATCCTCCCTCTTTTTCTTTCTTCGTGAACTGTTGCAGTTGGGCGGACGCCCAGTCTCAGATTCAGCACATCGAGTCCTCGTTCGACCAAGAGGCGGCCGCCGTGCTCATGGCTCGCCTGGGCGTCTTCAGGGCCGAGTCAGAGGAGGGCCCAGACGTTCTCAGGTGGCTCGACAGGCAGCTTATCCGCCTGGTGAGTTGGAAACAAATTCAGGAACACTTTGATTTTCTTTTTGTTTTTGGAATATTGTTTATGTGAAATATTTCAATTAAGTAGGGAAAACAAAAAAACACCTCTGAAAATGTGGATTTTACCAGACAAGTCTTTTTGACTTTAGAGGAGTGGAAGTGATGTTAGAAATAATTTATTACAAATCACATGATGCGATTCATAATTAAACGCTTTGCTTCCTGCCTTGTTTTCAGTGTCAGAAGTTTGGCCAGTTCAACAAGGATGATCCAACGTCCTTCAGACTGTCCGAGTCCCTGTCCCTCTACCCACAGGTAAACCTGCCACACAGTGGAAATGCAACACAAAACTGCAGCTTCATCACTGTGAAAATGATGAAGCCACTGTTCATCATTTTCACAAAAAAGGTCATACTCTGATGACGTCCTTGGTGTCACTCATTTAGCTAGCAGCTAGTCTGAGAGGGATCAAGACATTAAACAGTCTGTTAGCTACTTTTAAACAACTGAACTCACCAAAGCCTTATAGAGGTTTACGCAAGCACCATTTTATGAACCTTTAGACCAGCGTCAGGTTTGCTTTGGGCGTCTGTTTAGACAGAGGGAGGATAAGGTGCACTAGTCACGATCTTTCTGTGTGAAACATGTATTGCAAAAGGAAGATTATTGTGGCCAGAGTTACTACGTGATATAAAAGATTGATTTTCTTTTTTTTCTTTCTTTGACTCTGATTCGAAATGCCTCCAGTTTCCTCGCATTTCTTTGGCAAAAAAAAACAAAAAACCCTTGACCTGTCTGTAAACAACTAATCAAAATAAACATGACAACAGGTTCAAGGTTAATAAAAAGCATTTCTGTTAACGGCTACAGAACTTTGCTTGAGCCTCGTCTCAAAACTAATATGGCCAACTAATCAGTGCGAACGTTAAATTAAGATACTAAGAACTATTTACTGAACTTCATATAACACAAAAACAGATTCTTCAGATAAGACCAGAGAGTCCTTCATTCTTAAATTCACTAAAGTAACTTTGGCTTTTAATGCTGTTTCCAGGACTTGGAAGAACTATTTAATCTCATAGATTCTTTTTTTTAATATTTTATATATCCTAGCTTTTTCACGTCTTAAATGTGAAGCCTGCAGAAACCCTGTTGACTATCCCTATATTTAGAAAACAATGTAAAAGGCCTTCAATTAGTATTTATGAATTTTTAAATAAAATGCATTCTTTTATTAAAGGTTATTTTACGGTAATATTTCACTCACTTACGTTTTTTTCCTCCCTTGTTGCTCTTACAGTTCATGTTCCACCTCCGGAGGTCACCGTTCCTCCAGGTGTTCAACAACAGCCCCGATGAGTCGTCCTACTACAGGCACCACTTTGTCAGGCAGGACCTGACCCAGTCCCTGATTATGATCCAGCCCATCCTCTACTCCTACTCCTTCCACGGGCCACCAGAGGTCAGCCTCACTCCCTTCATGCTGTCATCGTTTCATACCGTCTGTTCAGCTGGCGTCAAAGTGTCTTCACGGCCAAGCGTTGTAAAGCTCAGTTTGGTTTGTTTTTTTTCTCAGCCTGTGCTCCTGGACAGCAGCAGCATCCTGCCGGATCGAATCCTGCTGATGGACACCTTCTTCCAGCTGGTTATCTACCACGGAGAGGTGAGGCAGCACGCAGCAGAAATCTAGTTTGTCTGCATCAGAGTGCTTCATTCAGAATTTTTTATTTTATTTATTTATTTATTTATTTTTTAATCTGGATAAATAAAAGCATATGTGATTCATTTTCTTTTCCAATGTGATTTCAGACTATTGCTCAGTGGAGAAAGGCAGGCTACCAGGAAATGCCAGAGTATGAGAACTTCAAGCAGCTGCTTCAGGCTCCTCTGGATGACGCTCAGGAGATCCTGCAGACACGCTTCCCCATGCCTCGCTACATCGACACTGAACACGGAGGCTCACAGGCGCGATTCCTGCTGTCCAAAGTCAACCCGTCGCAAACGCACAACAACCTCTATGCCTGGGGACAGGTACACGCTTTCTCATTCATAGTACTTAAACTGTAGGTTTTCTTTTTCTGCCACTTTTCCATAGAGGGCAGATTTGTAGTTGCCCTGTTGACAGCTTCTTCATCTGCATGGGGTTTCTTTTCCCATATAAAATCCTCATTAAAATGCATTTAAATCACGGACACCATTGTGCGGTGCCGTAGTCCGGATTGAGATTATTCCACCGTCCTGCAGAGCCGCTGCAGTCGCAGATGAAATCTTCTGCAAGACTTAAATGAAACAAATCAACCAAAAATCCCCCAGATTTCCTGTCTAAAATGCAGGCCTACTACTTCAGAAGTCTCCAACACAGGTCTTGGATTATCTAACCTTTTATTTGAGACTTGGAAGATTAAAATCTATAATCGGCATTAAACTCCTTACTTCCTGCATGAAGAGGAAGTAAGTTGCTGAAACTGCCGAAAACGCACAGTGTAGGATTATCGACAGATTGAGCTCTGAGTGCTGCAAGCATATCATTGGATCAGTTATGTTATGAAAAAATCTATTTGTAAATAAACAGTGAATGTTAATTATGTTTTGTTTTTCTGTATCTGTAGGAGACGGGAGCGCCAATCCTGACTGATGATGTCAGCCTGCAGGTCTTCATGGACCATTTAAAGAAACTGGCTGTTTCCAGCTCTGCATAGACATCTTGTTAAGGCACAAAATAAAAAAAAAAAGGAATATGACCATCAGCTACCAGGATCCATTAACATTTCCTATGTTTCTTTATTATTATTATTTTTTTTTTCAAAGAAGCCAACCCTTTTAATGTCTGTGTGTCTCTGTCTAGACTTGTTACTTTTAATAAGAGGAGCAACAGAAAAGGGTCGCTGACTGCGAATTCCTGCGAATATTACGTGTCGAGTTATTTTCAACTTATTTATGAGGAATGGTTCTTCTCTGTACGGAAACGAGACTCTGTGAAACATTTTTGCTAATTCCACATCTGTATTATACCTGTTCTTACCTTTGACATGTAGAGTGATTAGACTAATTTGTTCTCTGTGTATTTGCTGCATCAGACGGGGGTTAAAGCTGCTGTTAAAATTATGCCTGTACATGTATGCATCTGCTTTGTCCATAGCTTGAGATTAAATGTGTAGAATTTTTTTCAGAAAAATAAATTATAGCAGAATATCCAATGCTCGCCGAAAAAACCCGTTTGTTTGCCTGATGAGTTGACACCCAGGGTTTGTTCAGAATCTGTCCTGTCAGATGTGGGAGGCTCTTCGGGGATTATACCTCTGACTGTTTCCAAGGAATTTCCATCCCTGCGTGATGAGGATCCGTGTTCCCAGTAATGGAAGTCAATCCCAGGAGCCCAGCTGACTGTTTCCAATGACGACCATGCATCTGATTTTGACTGATTGTGTAAGACGTTTCCATAGTTTCATCCCGACCCGCTGACCATCTGGTATTTTGCACCCAGTGACCGCCCAAGGCGCCTTTGTAATGAAACTATAAAGACTGAGAGCTGGCTGACTGAAATCCTTTCAGGATTCTTCACAGTCCTTCACAATTTTTGCGTTTTTCCCTCACAGCACTAGAAAGCTACAGTGCTGATCAGACGTTTACGTTCAACTCGACAATAAAATTTGAGCATTTATTGATGCATTCAAACCATCCCCCTCCCCCACAAACTGGACTGAAAATACAACTATTCCAAAGAGTTTAGAAAAAATATATACAATTGTTTTTGCTGCTTTTCCTCAAATCCTTAGATTTGAAAGCTTGCCTTCACTCCTTCCAATGTTAAATTTGTCTGCTGAAACTTTGCATCCTGCACGTTATATTGGTGAGAGTTTCTGGATTGTCCCCTTATATCCTGAACCATTTTCCTTTCATCCGAGGTCACAGTTTGGGTCACAGCTTGGACAGAATGATCCCAAATATACATCGACACCAGAAAAACTAAAATGCCTTGTGGAGAAAAGTCATGGTCAGAGGACACACAGATTGAGATATTTGGCCAAATTGATTGGTAAAAACTGAAAGCTATGTTCACATCTTTCAATGTCATGACCAGATTATCCACTAGGTTGGTGAAATGTGGGCATTTTTTTTTTTTTTTTCGAAAAATTAGCAAATCTGCCCTGTCAGATTTGGGAGGCAAACCTAAAACAAGAAATGTTTCGTTTGATTTGATCTCATAGAGGGAGAAAATAATGTCTTTTTATACTGTGAATATCTGATTTCAGCTCTGACTCCACTTTACAAACATGCATGCAACAGAAACAACAAAAAAAAGAAAACCCACAAGTGACAGGGGAGCTCGGCTGATGTTTTCCTGCCGTAAATAATCAAATGCCAGGCATCTGTCAGGATATGTGTGAGAAACGGCTTTACTCTGTCGGGTATTAGTGGAAATGCGAAGGATTGCGTGAGCAAAATAAAGAGATGCATATAGCGTGTTGTCACAACAGTAGGTGACATGTCCTCTGTGCAGATTGGAGGCAACAGCTATCCCCAAACAACCCCCCCCCCTTCCCCGTACAACCCCATCATTCATCACCGCAGATGTAAAGACGCACGACCACAATGATAAAACCACTCAGTCAACATCTACTGTCACTGTAAGCTGATTTTAGAGCAGACAGTATGATTTCGAGGATCAGTGAATAGCAGATTACAAAGACTAATCCTAAGGGGCAACGTGTTAAGAGGAAAATTCTACTCTTATCAGCTTTGAGCAGAAGTTGCCCCTAAAATACAAATGAAGTCTGTGTCTTTCACGAGCCCAGAGTTTGATGCGCCCCACTCTGAGGCACTTTTGAGGTATCGAAGGGGAAATCAAGCGACGCACTGTGACAGCAATTAATCTCCCCTGGCATTGATACTCATGCGCAACGCAGAAAACCCGGGATAAGTTTGTGCACTTTTCAATTTGCAGCCGAGCCGCTGCAGGGGATTTGAGGCCCCACTGCACATGGATATGATGTGATCTCATGAAGAGGAAATAAATGCACCGTTGTTTAATCTCTGCATTTACATGCTTGGCCTTCTTTATGCATGTCAAAGCTACGGCTTCGCGTGGTTAGAGATTTAGAAATTTTACACTTTCCATCTTTATTTTTTCTCCCTCTCTCTCTCTCTCTCTCAGTTCCAGACTTAGGCAAAGCTGCAAGGAAATGTGTCATCACTTTATCAACTGAAAAAAAAAAAAAGGAGAAATCTAAGGCATCAGTTGAAATCCAACAGCCGCAGAAATCTATTTTGGGTTCTGGCATCTGTATCTTATGTAAGATTTCAGTGTGAAATATGTTGCTCTTTTTATCTAAATGATCAGATGTTGCTATTAATAGTGTGATTCTGTTTTTAGGGCAAGAGGTTAAACCGTTGAAACGCAAGTAACTTCACAACAGTATACGTTTGTTTTCACATTGAACTGAATGCAAAAGAGTGTCTGAAGTGCCACAATGCAATCAAATGTGAGCAAATAAAAATATACATGGCTATTTAGATTTAAAAGCGGAATGAATATATTAAATGAATTCAATATAATTCATTTGAAGAATTTAATAACTGAATGACAACTATGTCATTTATTAAATGCAGAAAGTACTAATGTGGAAAATATAGGTACTATTTTGAATTAACTGCATGTAAATAAAACTTAATAAAACATATTGTAGACAAGCTTGGAACCAAGATTATGAAACAAAAGCAAATCTGTGCAAAGCAGATTTTACAAGTCAAGTTAATATTTTTAAGGCCAAAAGACAATCCTTTTCAAACACTGATTCTTCTGGAAGCAAAGTTTCTGTGAACCCTTTAGGGGTTTTTTTTCTCCCCCAAATAACTTTGTGAATGCAAAAATATAATCTAGAAAAGAAATATCTATGTCAGTCCTAACCTTCATTTTTGTCGCTTTAGCCAATAAAACACTTGATTTATAATCTGCACTTTTCCTCCCCTTTTTAGTGCTTCAAAATCATTACCGGATGCGTTCCTCTGCTGTGTCTGTGACGTGTGTGTGACGCTTTCTTCATCTGGTTTCCTTTTCTTTCACAGGATCAGTGAGTGCGTCCTCGTTTATTACACCAAACTGCGGGAAACGACTTCAACTGTGTCAACCAGAGAGCTCGGATTAACTTCCTGTTATTGCCAGAAACCCAAGAGACAACCTTTGACCACCCACATGGACATCATAAGCGGTGTTTATCTTCCAGCGTGCTGCTGATATGGCATAAGGCTCTTGTCAGCTGGTGGCAGCGACTACTGAGTCACTCAAAGAGACAAACTACGTCTTGAAGTAGCAGAGTCCATGACCTAACTGTGCTGTCTGAAACATACCGATTTAATAGATCTTTACCCCTGGTAAAGATCTATTAAACACCATGATATTTATTGTTGTGGCCTAATTTCACACTTAAACGTTTGTAATAGTCACTGGTTCCCCTTTTGTTTATACCTTGTACATTGACAATGGGAGAGCCTTATCCAATAGGGAATGTTCATTGACTACACATAGAAAAGACAACATGGCTTTGTGTGAACGACGATAATGTCCAAAGAAAAATGCCTGTTTAAGTCTAAATGTGAATAAGAGGTGGATTTGAGAGACTGCCTGTCAGCATCTTAATTCTTAATTCCCTTTAAAAAAATGTTGTCAGTTTTCATATTTTTGTTTTCCAAGAGGTGAACATATTTTTGCTGACGATAATAGAAGATGATTTTCAATTGATATATTTTTTGTAATGGTTAGTAGAGAACCACAAGTTATCCATAACCCCGTCGAATTTAGGCTTAAAGTTGTCTTTTACTTTTACAAACATGTTTCCAGACAGTGTCCCAACTTGAATGTGAAAGACAAATTATGAAGGAAGCTGAAGGTTAGAGTGACGACGAGGAGGCCTTAATGGCCTGGAGCGCGTCACTGAAGATAAATAGTCAAAACACGTGTGGAAACATGCAAGAGGCTGATCTGCAAGTGTCTGAAAGGTTTGACTAATCTAATGCCTATT
>NW_006799950.1:883512-963725 GCF_000485575.1 Poecilia formosa
TTAATGTGTGTGTGTTTCACTTAATGGAAATAGTTACCGAATAAAAGAGCTTCTGAATATAAATCTTATATAAAAATTCTGACTATACTCTACATTATATCTGTTATAGTCTGACTGTTCTGTGGAGATTATTTGTGTTTCTCTTCCTCTCAAACTGCAGGTTGATATTTCACCTTGAGGAATTTGTCCTTTAGCATCTGAGAGCTCTGTGCCACTCAGCACTTTTTTTTACCTCCCAGACTCTGGAAATCATTATCAGCCACTGTTGGGTATTTAAGCAGAAGCCAAGTCTGTTCTTTGATTTTTCCACCACCACTCTGACATCCATAACTCCCACTGATCTGCCTAAGATGGACAACAGTAAAGCGAAGCTTTGAGGGAAATCGTTGCCTGAGAAGGGCGGACACTCTTGCATCGAAAAGAGTGCAGTTCTGAACATTGACCATTTTAGCTGAATGTTTTCAACATATAAATGCCATAAAATCAGATCATTTTACTCTCATTTTTGAGACAGCTTGCTTTCCTCTTGAGATGCTTGAAAAATCAATAACACTATAAATTTTGCAGTAGACAGAAAAAGGGAGGAGTATTAACTCTGAGAAATCAAAGAAGTCCAGCGACATTAGACTGTAGGAAAAAATCTTTTTAAAAAGTTATGTTTATAAATGATGGGGTTTTTTTTGTACTTTAGAGTCCAAGTTTTCCATACACCAAATGCCTCTGGGGATTTGTGTGTAACTGATGGATCAATTTAGTGCTCGTTTATCTGAATAAATTGGAAAAATTAAGAAAATGTATCTTAATTATTGAATCTAAACAGTGGAACTCCGATTATATTGACTTATTACACTCAGCATGGCATAGTTTAAGTCTTTATTTCTGTCTGTTTTGATTATGGCTTACAGCTATTGTAAATCCAAAAGTCTGCTTCTCTGAAAATACAATATTCCATAATGAGAAGTTTTTGTTTTGTTTTTTAATATAGAAATGCACACAGTCACTGCATTGAATCATATTTTCAAATATACATGTATTTATTGGTGGTTTGATTGAACAAAAAGTGGACAAAAGAGTAAAAAAATAACATTCCAACAACATGGACAGTCTGGGGGATCTTTAAATGTCAAAATTTGAAATTTATCATGACGATAAATGATAAGAAATGTATCACGATAAATGATGAGCGATATGATAAATGCCCATCCCTAATTATATAATGAAAATGTTCAAATATGTGTGTATGATATCCCAATTTGGAGAGATGTACCTGTAGAACACCAACAGAGAACTGGAGCGGTGGATGCAGACACACACCTACCGTTCATGCCGTTGTAGATGCTCCGGTGGTGCGGTGACAGCTCGTCACCAGCTGGCCTCCTCTGCCCCTCCCTCACGGGACTGCCAAACTTTGCGTGGTCCGGGCTCACACTGTACTGATGCCTGTGAGTTTCAGGGCTGCCGCCGTGGATCATGCAGCCCTTTTCGTGGTGCTCGCCGACCCCCAAATGTGCATGCCGGGGCTCGGGACTCCCGCAGCCTGTGGTGCTAATACTGCTCCGCTTGTACTTCTGATAGAGCTCCCCGCTGCCTCCCTGGCCCAGGAAGTGCTGCCTTTGGCCCAGTAGGAGATCCGAGCTGTGGTGCTTGGGGTGCTGCTCCGGGCTCCGGTGGCCTATGTTGCGCCCGTACTTCTCCGGGCTCAGGCCCCGCATGACCCGGCTGTGGTCGGGCACGGATATGGAGCCACAGCGGGGCCGGCAGAGCTGGGGCAGGGTGTACGGATACTCCAGGCTCGTGCTCCGGTGCCGCCCAGCCGGGAGCTCTGGGCTGGACACCTCCCTGTCCGCTCCACCTATCCCGCTGATGCTGCTACACCTGGGTTTGTGCAAAAGTTCAGGGCTGCCTTTCTCCCCGCTGCTCCCAATGCTGCCCACACCTGCAGAGAGGTGAGTCTGCTTGTGGTGAGGGTGGTCTGAGCTGTCGGCGCTGCCTGCACTCGAGGTGCTGCTCCCATCTCCCACGTCCCTCATGAGAAGCCCCTGGCCTGGCACCAGCAGCAGGCTGTTCTGGCTGTCTATTGAGTTGCGGCATCCTCCCATCCCCACGCCCCCTCCGCCTCCGCCTCCCCCTACCACAACCCCTCCTCCACCCGAAACTCCCTTCTCGTCATCCAGCAACAGGCAGAGCTCCTTCAGCTCCAGATTCTCCCGGATCACCTCCTCCTGTCTGACCTCCAGCTCCTTGAGCTTCTGCAGGTACAGGGTCACTTCCTTGCGCATGATGCTGGCGCTGTACCGTCCGAGACGCTGCCACTCCCTGGACACGCGCTTCCCTTTCTGACGGTCATCATCTAAGAAACAGCACAAGTCCCGCAGCTCACGATTGTCCTCTTGCAGCTTCTGGTTGATGTCCTGGTGAAAGGAGAAGAAAAACATGCAGAAAAAAAGAAATATGGGAAACTTGACTGCAGTCGGAATATAATTAACATTTTAAATGGCTACCAGTGCATTCTTGCTATTATTTTTATTCTAGTCAGGTTTTATATCGATTTCTGATTCTCTTTGACTTTGAGAAATACAACTAGAGAAGAAAATGCAGCAGAGTCTCTGATAGTTTTGAATACAATAGAATATGAATATCAAAGATACAGTATGTCCCTAACCTCCATCTGATTTTTCAAAGTACGTGCAGTTTGTTGATCCACTTACAAGACAAAAAAAAAAAAAATGATGGGAGCATTTAATAATAAAAAACAAAGGTTACGTTTTCCAGTAATTAATCTGCCGATAACGATCAGATTTTATTTAAAGAAAATCAGACGAGTCGGATTGCTAGCTGTTTGATTGGTGCATCAGAGATCAGCAGTATATACTGATTATACAATATTTCCTCCATGCAGCTCAGTCAGTATTTCAAGTTTCAGAGAAGTCTCTTTACAGTAAACAGTCAGTAAATCAATCAGTAAATCCTATTCTTGAATGAATCGCAGCTTAAGTTTTATTTAAGACTTTAAAACCTTTCCATTACTATTTTTTTTTAAGTTGCATGAGCTGTAACTTGATAATATTATCAAGTTAGCTTATAGATCAAGTAAAAGCAGTATTCTAAACAAAGTCTGGTTTTCTTCAAGATATGACTTTCTGATTTAGTATTTTACTGATTCCATTTTCTTCTGTGGGTCATAATGTATAGAAAAAACATTGTGCTGTAAGTTTGTTGATAGTGATAGTGACTTTGAATCCACAGGAAAATACAATATCTGTGCTTTTTATTCATTACTATCTGTGCTTCAAAGCATTTTTCTCTAACCTTTCTCTGACATATATTCCTCAGGGGGATTTTTACGTTCAAAGAAACAGCATGGTGCTTGTTGATGCATTTGCAGAGTAAAATTAGAGGAAAATTTGATGGATTGCATCAAAAGGCTATACAAAAAAAAATCAAATCTGATCTCTGATCAGAGCC
Organism: Poecilia formosa; assembly: GCF_000485575.1. Classification (NCBI taxonomy): domain Eukaryota; kingdom Metazoa; phylum Chordata; class Actinopteri; order Cyprinodontiformes; family Poeciliidae; genus Poecilia; species Poecilia formosa. The sequence continues at coordinate 886,978 of NW_006799950.1, forward strand.
AATCAAGAGAGAATTATTGATTTAACATAGATCAAATGCATCATATTTCATGCATGCGTCTCAGTGGAGTAAAAACTTGAGCAGCCTGATTTCTTGTTAATGATTTGTAAATCATCAGGAACCAAAGCACGTCAATAACCCACATGCTTTAGAATAAATCACAAAGTTGCACCAAGTTACTTTTAAATTGTTTTTGAACCTTAATTATTTAAATCCGATATCTCCGTTAATTATGAAAATGATTGTTTTTAATTTCATAACCTAAAAAAAAGCTTAAAAATTGGCTAACAGTAGAGATACTCTGAGCAGACTTTTCCTGACTGATGTTTTTTTTTATTATTATTATTTTAAGCACCATAGCATGAAAGCGGGGGGTGGGTGGAACAATGTGCAGCAGGCTTCATTGGTTGAGTTAATTTTGAATCCAGCAGCAAATAAAGGAATTACAGGATTATGCTCAGACCCAAAGGATGTGCACCAGAATACAAAGCTGTTGGCCGATGCCTTCAGAGAACAAAAAATGGAAGTTCATAGCCTTTATGCATTTAATGATTTAGAAAAAAAACAAAAGTCGAGTCTGTTTTTCATTAATTAGTGCTTGACCTGCCAATCACCGCTCAGAAACGATCGAGAGAAAAATCGTCCAATTTCAAGTGGTGAATCTCCTATTCATCACGCTAAAAAAGCTGCATCCATTACATGATTTGATTTATATTCCCCACTCTTTTAGATATCACCCCGTCACCGCGTGCAATCGTAATGAAATGAAACCTTAATCCTCTCTGATTTCCCCTTGAATAAACAGTAACTGCATGCAGTCAGTGAGATACATATAACGAGGAAGGCCGGGTTCAGGAGCAGAAACGACACCGCACAGAACATTTTGCATTAAAAGCAACATTAGAGCACTCCTTTGTCACCTCCAAAAGACCTCCCTCCCCTTCGCCTGTGACAATTTAACTCTCACCTAGATCCTCCCTCTCCCTCTCCTCCTGTCAGAGCCTCCAGCTCTTTCCAGTGTAATTAGGCCGCTTGGATGGGCAGAGGTGACAAGGTCCCTGGGAGAGGCAAACGATCCCTGTGTGCTGCTGAGGCTACCTCAGGCAAGTCTCAACTTTAATTGTAAACACTGTGGACATAGTGCCACATTACCCTTATTAGAAGAGGTAGTGACTAAGATTAGTGTTGGTGAGAAAGGCTTGGTGAATCTTCAGGTTCATTACATCCTGTGTAAATCTGCAGCGTTTTTGCGAAGGTATTCACGTCTTCTGGTTATAGGCTACAACAATCACTCATTTCAGAGCGTGGTTGTTGTGGTTTATGCTAACAAAAAATAACCAAATAAAATAATTAAAAAAAAAAAAACATCTTGTGTAAAAACATCCCCCCGGCCCCCAAGTAAAAAGCTGAAGGGTGTGACACCCGCTATTCCGTTTACGCTGATATCCCAAATAAAATCAAAAGTACAGGTTAATTCATCACCTGAAGATTGAAACACGACTAGAAACAATACCGATATGTAGTCACACACCTAAACTGACAGAGAAGGAAAGTATTCAGAGAAGGAGAAAAGAGGCCTGTGGTACCTCTGGAGGAGTTGTAATGATCTACAGCTCGAGCGGAACCATCTGTGCACTCTACAAATTTGGCCTTTGAGGTACAGTTACAAACAAAAAGCAATTGCATTTTGCCACAAGCCACGCCTACACACACACAGCAAACATATGTAAGAAAGTAATCTCGTCATATGAAGCTAAAGTTACCCTTTTGCTTATAAGCAAAATACTATGTGTGGCAGAAAACTAATACTTTACATCCCCCAGACCACACCATCTCCAGCAAGTCAGAAGATGGAGGGAGCTAATTACAGAACATTGCTAGAAGAAATCCTGTTAGAGGCTGCCAAAGTTTTGAGAATGTGGTAGATTTCCAGCAAAACAACCATAAACATCCACCAAAGCTACGATCCAATGGTTTAGATCAAAACCTATTCAAGTCTTAAATGTCCCAGTAAAAGTCCAAATCCATTTAAGTGGCAAGACACAGTTCATCTAATCTGAGCGCCATCTAATTATGTCAGGAGAATTTAATTTAATTGCACACCACACTTTTCAGATCTTTTGAAATTTGACTCCACCGTGTAATTTCAACCTAAAAATGAGAACTTTTTAGTTCATATGTCACATAAAATCCCAGTCAAGCACATTGAAGTCTCCCGTTGTGACGTGACAAAAAACGGAAAAGTCCAGTTCATGGTGAATACTTTTTCAAATGCACTGGATGTGCAGGAATTTCAAATGTAAGGAGAGAGACAGCTCTGGGTGCCAAGCCCATAATGTCACTGATTCTGCTCAAAAGCACAGTAACTCAACCTATAGGCTATGAAACCGAATCTGATTGGACTTCCTAAGCCTGCAAGTTTAGCGTGGGCATGCACATCCACAACGCAGGCCCACGGAAAGAGACAGCGAACTTTCAGTGTTATCTTATCTGGCATCATGGTTGCTGATTGCTTGATAAAGAGCTGAATATTCCTCACGTTATGCGCGCTCTCAGGTGCGCCTCAAACCTATGATCTCATCCTTTGCAAATGCGCGGCCCTCCAACCTCCTTCTTTTCCTCCTCCTCCTCCTCTTCCTCACCTTCAGCCCCCTAATCTCGTTTAGGTGCAGCTGGAGGCTGCGGTTGACCTCTCGGATGAGATTCCCGTGGTCCAAAATCACGCTCATCTTATCGGCCTCAGACCGCCTCAGCCGGCGCACCAGCTCCTCTTTGGTCCACCTGAGCAGCTCCTCGTCCGTCAGACCTGAGATGTCTTCGGCCGGACTTTCACTCTTCGCTATGGACAGCTGGAGCTGGGGCTGGGGCTGGGGCTGGAGCGGCGGAGTTGCCTTCTCCATTGGCACAGCTCCTCCGGCACCGACAAAGGGCAGAAAACACTCGCGGGTTCGTCAAGCAGCTCCGCTCGCATCCAATCCGACCTGCAGCGGTTGAGGAAGCGGGTTACCGTTTGGTAATCAGCGGCATAGTTCGGCCTCTGTGCTGCCCTCCACTCTCCCACTCTCTCATAGAGCAACAGCTGACGATGCCGGGCTGAGTGCAGCACGGCGGAGAGGATGCTGTGGACTCCTTATCGCTGCATCATCCGACTCTATGCAGCGGATGCACGGCGTGATCCCGGTCCGGAAGGGGATGAAAGTGGAAGAAGGTTTACCTGGATGTGAAAGCGGTCAGAGGCAGAGGAGGGAGTCATCTGTGCAAAGCAGAGAAAGGGAGAGGAAAAAGCTCTCTCCTTCTCTCCTCCTCTCTGCCTTTCCCTCCTGAAGCTCTCTCATCCCCCCCAGAGGTTTGCGACTCTGTGAAAACACAGCTTTCCTACGGCGCCACCTAGTGATGGGTTTCGTATCAAAAGGCTACATGGAGCAGTCCTATTCAAATATGAACAATATACCTGTTAGGTGTTATATTAAATCATTTAAAAATAAAAATGTCAGTTGTCTTAAATTAAAGGGTGTGCTACTTTATTTATTTTTTATTTTTTTACTTGAGAAGCTACTTTATAAAACATAAAGCTCGAAGGTGAGTGGAGTACCCAAAAACTGCACTCAAGTAAGAGTGGTGATACTTCAACATAATTTTATTCAAGAAAGAAAAAGTAGCCATGCAAGAAATTACTCAAGTAAGAGTAAAGAAGTATTTTGTTTGAATACTCACTAACTGATCCAAACTTCAACCATTTAAAGTTTAAAAAAATTACATCAGATGGAGAAAAGTACAAAGAAATGTGAAAATGTTAGTTCTTTAAAGAATAGAATTAAAATAATCCATATATACCATCATAACAACATAACAAAATCAGGCAAAATAAATATTTAACCAAATAATATCTATCGAGTTTATTGTGCAAATTTGAATATGACTTTTCCATGTAACCTTTCGATTTTAAACCCATCATTAGTGAGAACAGAGCATTTCCTGTGGTTTGTATTAGCCATTTGATAGAGATTTGCACAATTGACTTGAAATTGGCCCCATGAAGGGCCAGTTTCCACAATTCATGGAGTTTGCAACCAAGGCTGAGTTTTGTTGATCTTATGCAGCTTACGGCATTCCAGGATTGGCGTGTGTGGCATTGAGTTGTTGACTTTCTTGTAATCGATCCAGGCAGGTTTGTTTGTCTGGCTACTGTTCTGTGAACCGACAGTTGGTGTTTAGTATTTTTACCAATGCCTTTCTGTGCCTCTGTCATGTATTGAGCCATGTGCCTTATCTTAGCCACTATACCTTACAGGTTTTTGGCCAATAGTTGGATGGGATTATTCCCTTCTGGATGACTTTCATTATCAGGGCTATTGGGCCCTTGGTCAGCCATTCAGAGTGGGTACCATTTTGCAGCAGTTTGTTCATTTGTGTCATTATGCTCTGGAGAGAAGTCCAGAGCCTAATGACAGGCTCTGGACTGTCATTAGCCAATGAGTATGGATCATATCTGGCTTTAGAGCTGCCCAGTTCTTCATACTTGAGAGGATATCTGCCATTGTGATGTTCATCTGACTTTGTTCAGGGAGATTAGTGTGGTTTGCATTAGCCACTGTGCATCATTGCTATGAAATGCCTCTTTCTTCCAAATACCTTTCCAGTATTGTCCAGTCTTCAGCCTAGAAGGGTGGCTTATATTACCCCGCACTATGGATTTGGTTCCCATACCTCGAGATTGACACATGCGCATCAGACTACAAAAAAAAAAAATGTTTCCTTGAAAATGTTTTGCTTGGAAGAAAAAGGTTCTATCTTTCAGTGCTATTCCTCAATTTAAACATATAGAATACAGCACAACAATGTAACGTACCAAAATCAGTAAAATTTGGAAATATATTCAGTGTTACTATACGCCTCTTGGTGGCACCATTGACCACTTTTAGTCTTATACAGTTATATTTATCCACAAAACACTTGAAAGTCATGTATCATTTTCCTTCCACTTCACAGTTTCTATATGTGTTAGTCCATAACATAAAAACAATAAATATCATTGATGTTTTAGGCTGGATTACGATAAAAAATGAAAAGGGGTTGTGGATATTTTTATAAGTCACTGTATCTGTTCACCATTCATAACAGAACAGTCTCAATCCAACATCAGGGAATTATCAAACTGACTAAACATTACTCTCTCCCTGAAATCAATGGCTTTACAGAGATTAAGTTTATTTTTGATTAGCATACCTAAAACTGTATTTATGTTTTACAAAAGAAGGAAAGAAGTTTGATCTCTAAAGTTTGGTAGAAAAAGTCTTAATGAAAAAAAATGCAGAGGCAACGGTTTCAAAGCAGCTGTACTATGTAAGAAGAAAAACAGAGTTTATGGTCTGTCATGTTTAGATATTAACCTATTAGTGAGAAAGACTCAACTCTTTTCACCTTTTCACCAATACTGATGTTGTAATCACTCTGACGCTCCAGTCAAGTTGAGTGCATGACAATTATGTATCATGTTTAATAGGTCAAAATTTCGCTACTATATATACATAAAGGCATTAATATGAACATTAATGCCTTTAATGACAAAAACACTGAAGGCTTTATACATAATAGTTTTACGGCTATATGGATACGCAACAGTATATTCTTCAAATGTCACAGAACAGAATGTGACTTTGCTTCCTGTTTGCCGCTGTCTTCAAGAGAAGATGCAAACGTTCAAAAACACAATAGACTTCATTTCCCAGAGTACCCCACTTCCGCATGCTACGCTGACTCGACGTCACAGAAAAAGAACCAATAGAAGAATGTCGAATTCGGAGTAACACGTCATTCTAGTAAAGTGCAGAAGCCGGGTTGACAGGGAGTGATCCCACCGCCGACGTCTTTCTGTCCACTTCTTCCGTCTGTTTCCACCTCCAGACGCTCTAAGTTGACTTCAATACAGCATTCTGTGTCTTCGCTGTCTTGCCCTGAAGTTAACTTGATATATAAAGGTAGGAGCTCCGCTTAATTTCGATATGGAGTAAGTCGTCCATTTTTTAGCTTCCATTTAAGTGACAGGAAGTGGGGAAAATGCTACATTCAGTTAGCATATTCGTGCTGCTGTGTAAGATGTTTGAGTTTTATAGCAGCGAGGTTTGAATGTAAAACCGTGATTAAAAATACACTGTTTAGCTAAATGTGGACAGTACATTCCGAATATTAGTAGTTTTATTCAATGTATTTCGTGTTAGTAGATACATGGTAGTTTTGGCATATCTGACTATGTAACTCGTGTCTTCATTAATAATGATACGTGGCTACTAGTTCGGTTTACTGATTTGGTGTCATTTCAATATTTACACCATGTATGAATAGTTACACCAGGGACACCTCTTTCACCTGTTAGTGAAAATCATCATTTAAGAAACAAAATCTTTAATCCACGACTTTAATGTTGCTTTCAGTTTTGATTGTTTTGACAAACATTTATGTTTACTGACAAATCGAGAATAATTTTAATGTCTAGTTCCTTAGTCCATTGAACACTAGAGAAAAGTTCCTACAAAAAATTAAAATAGGGTGTTTATGGAGAGTTCAATAGTTTTAATCAATGCATATGCCAGACACATCTCATGTTTCTTAATGTTACCAAAAACAAATTGTCTTTTTCTGGGGGGGGGGGGTTCTTTGTATTTGAATAGTTATGTGTGGACTCTGAACTTTTGAACGGATGGAACAAATTGCAAAAAGATGCCATCTACAGCTTTTGCCCAGCTGACGTGTAATCTAGGATTTCACAGAACAAAGTTTCTGATGTTATCACAGTGCCACAATCATTTCGCTACGTAAAGAAAATAAATTATTATTGGTGGTGTTTTGTCTCAATTTCTTTAACATATTCCAAATAAAACAATCATAACAGTATTAAGTTTTACAATCTTACTTTAAATCTTTTAAAACAATGTGATTTTGATTTATCCATACACTCCCGTGCTTTTTCTTTTTAGTAATAGTCAGGCAATTAAAAGACAAAAGATCCAACAAACATAGAAATGCGCAAATATGACAGATGAGTTAGGGAGTCTGACAAAGTCCTACTTTATCGAAACAAGTCCAATGTAAACCACCTGATCAAATATCAGATGGTGAGAAGGAAACTCTATTATTAGTCCATGGGGAAATTACTGAAGAATGGAGAAAAACTTATTTCAAAGGAAAGAGTAACATCATTCACCTGCAGTTGTAGTTTGATTAACATTCTGAATTAAAATAGGAAATGGATGAGTAACTGCAAAAATAACATGATGGGGTGGAAAAAAAGTTCATTAAAGTCAAAAACAAAAAAATAAAACCAAGAGGTAACACAAATTAAAAGTTAATTTAATTTATGTTGGTGAAAGCATGTCAGACATTACTGACGTAAATTTATTTAGTCTGACAAAAATGGTTGGGCATTTTGACCGAGGTGCTTCTCCTCTAATCTTGCAGATATGTTTCTGTTCAGTCTGTCAAATATGTTGCATTTACTGTGAAAGAAACTGTCACATTGTGCTGATGTTGCACATGTCCGACAACCTTGTGACCAAAGTCTTCAGTAGTGGTGTACGTCTCGGAGCAGAGGCATTAGGTGACAGATGAGAACTGAATCATTTAGCATTTAAACGCACTTCCATGGTGGAGCTCTCCTCAGCAGCTCTCTGTATTTCTATCAGCTGAGTGAACTGGCATCACGTCGCATCCAAGCTGAGCAGATTGTGGCACAAGAGGTGGACGTGAGGCAGAACAAACCACCACATAATAAAATACGGGTTAACATATTTCAGAGCTCTAGCGGAAAAACCAAACTGGTTCTGATCACAGTAAGTCTCTCAGAGCCCTGCGCACCACGGTGACTCACAGAGCAGGTTTATGGACCTCTCCTATGGAGAAAGTTTTCTGTGGCAGAACAAACAAAAGTAATTAAGAGCGATATTTATTAATGTGCGTCGGACCCACTTTGTTTAATCCTTAGACCCGCTTTGTCATATCCAAAACATCCAAAGGTATTAATGTTGGGTATTAAATGGCCGCTGAGCAGGGCTGTATCCAGGAAGTTTTTAAAGAGGGCTAACTGAGGGGCCGTTGGGGATCACCAAAATAAAAACCCAGGCAGAAGGCAGACCTGCAATACAAAGCGAGTGACTAATATTGGGCTCACTACGTGAAGGTGGTTCAGTATATTTATCTGAGCAAAATATTTATTACCATGAAGTAATAAATGTTAAAAAAAAAATAAAAATCTTAAAATGTTTCTTTTTTGTATTCGCCCTCTTTAGAAACTTTGACTAACGGTTTTGTATCTACTATGTTTAATGTAGTGTAAAATATGCAACTGTTACAAGTACAATACCTTCAATTGAATACAAATCTGAGTCACACGAGTAAATTGTCTTATTTGTTTGAAAAATGTCTGGTGTGAGACATTACCAAGCTCACGTTTTCATGAACACTAATGTAATGCTATTAGATGTTGTTTGTATTATTAGACATTTAAACACTCAGGCAAATGCTAAATGAAAACACATTTGTATTCTGTTGTTCATTGCTTTTTTTTTGTTTGTACAGTCACAATATTTTTAGCATATCAAAGAAAATATCTTTTGCTCTTAATCTGTTTTTAGTCCTTCCTGATTACGTTTCTAATCTGTCCCTGCAAAGGAAGAATTTGACCTCTAGTAACTCTGAGGGAGGATATCCATCTGTAACCAAGGGATGCTTTGCTAAAGGCGTCACTCATATTTCGCTACCGCGTACCAACAAAAGCAAAGCGTATACAAATGGTAATCAAAAGTTTGGACACGCCTGTTCATTTACGCTAGGATTCTTCTGCTCTCTTCTCTCTCCCCGTCATCAAAACCAGTCAAGCAGGTTCGCCAAAGGCGCTTTGTGCGTCACGCTTTCGAGGTTCCGTGTCTTATTTTAGCCCCAGACGGGGACGGCTCACCTGTATTTAAAGCAGACCTTCCCTGGAGTTGGTCACACAGAACCACGTTTGCAGCAACGGAGTTTTTGACCGACCTGAGATACTTGGAGCGTACTAGGCCCTTTTTGCTGGACTGATCTGTTCGGCTTGGCGTAATTCGACATCTTTTTTTCTGCTGTAGCTCAGAGATGTCGACCTACCAGGAGTTCATTCAACAAAACGAGGATAGAGATGGGGTGCGATTCAGCTGGAACCTCTGGCCCTCCAGTCGTCTGGAGGCCACCAGGCTGGTGGTCCCTGTCTCCTGCCTCTTCACGCCTCTCAAAGAGCGGCCCAACCTGCCGCCCGTCCAGTACGAGCCGGTCATGTGCAGCCGGGCCAACTGCAAAGCTGTCCTCAACCCGCTGTGGTAAGTTTCACGCAAATCAGTTTCAAATCAGTGCAGTTTTGTAGTCTGTTTATTCCTACTACAGGCATGCTTTATGTATATGTTGTCAGCTGGGCTTTATTTATAGAGCTGTTTGCATGCACAATGAGGATAGCACTTTACAAAAGCTGAAAATGTTTGGCAACAAAGAAACTAACAAGAAGAAATATGTAAGGAAGACAAAAGTAAATGGATAAATAAGATAAAATTAGAGTTTTTTTTCATAATATTTGGTACAAAATGTTATTAATCACATTAATCTAGAGGAATGTTGTCTTTTAATTTGGCAAGTTGGTTGTTTGAAATTGTTTAAGCCCGGTGGCAGATCTGCTTGTTCTCCACTTTTATTCGTGTAGTGAATTTAAAAGGGGGAAAGTATTTTAATTTCCAAATTCTCAGCTCACATTGTATAAATACCAGGTGTGACGTGTAAAAATCTCAACTCTCGTCTTGTTTCTTTCATGGACAGCCACATTTTGTCACAAGACTCCAAAAACAATTTATTTTTCTCTTGCAGTCAAGTCGACTTCAAAGCCAAAATCTGGGCATGCAACTTCTGTTTCCAGAGGAACCCTGTGAGTACCAAACATGTGCAACATATTTCAACTCTGATGCTTTTTATTTGATACGCCGACCTTGTGTCACGGCATGCATGAGCTCTGTAGCTTAATGTCACTTTTCCACATTCCTGCATTAGGCTGGTCAAGCTGACTATTTCTGCCTCTTTGTGTGTTTGCAGTTCCCTCCCTCCTACGCAGGCATATCAGAGGTGAACCAGCCAGCCGAGCTCATGCCACAGTTCTCCACCATCGAGTACATAGTTCAGGTAAATTCTTAATACGTGTATGCACTCTGACCTCGCCCAGTTCTGCAGGCCTGCCGTGCAAAAGAGAGATAATGGCGATGCATAAAAGTCACTTGGGTTTGGTCTTTCACTCCAGGACATCTTTGTTCTGACACATCGCTAGGTGGAATGAGAATCCAATACTTTAATAGCTGGCTGCAACATCATAAATTAAACTGTAATCATGAATTATTGACAGAGGTTTCATCACATTTACTGTGTTATGGTATACAGTAGAATGTAAGTGGTGTTACTTCTTGTTCTGTTTCCGTCCTCTTTAGTCAGACTGGTGTTTAACCTTTCTACTTTCCGTCTCCCTCACAGCACGGACCCTCGGCCCCGCTCATCTTTCTGTATGTCGTGGACACATGCTTGGAAGAAGAGGACCTCCAGGCCCTGAAGGAGTCCCTCCAGATGTCCCTTAGTCTGCTGCCCCCAAATGCCCTGGTGGGCCTCATCACTTTCGGCCGCATGGTCCAGGTGCATGAGCTGACATGCGAGGGAATTGCCAAGAGCTACGTCTTTAGGGGCACCAAAGACCTCTCCTCTAAACAGATCCAGGTAGGTTCAGAATACTTTAACGAACAGAGGATGTATCTATTTTTCTCTAAAATAGCGGCCATTCATCCTGACATGATCTCTCAGATTGGTTTGGTAATGTGCGGTTTTAATTTCAGGAGATGCTTGGGCTGACGAAGCCAGCAGCACCGGGACAGCAAGGTCGCCCCGTGGCTCCTCAGGAGGCTGCTGCCTCATGCAGGTACGAAGGACAACACCGGTTCTCTGTTATTAATCAATGTCAGCTGCCTTCTACCACACCTGGCTGTTTGTTGTTTTGATTTGGTTCTAAGAGCCTTTTCTTTTTCTCGTCTAGGTTCCTGCAGCCAGTCCACCGAGTCGACATGAACCTGACCGACTTGCTGGGAGAACTCCAGAGGGACCCCTGGCCCGTCCCTCAGGGGAAACGGCCGCTGCGTTCCACCGGCGTCGCGCTGTCTGTTGCTGTCGGCCTCCTTGAGGTAAAAAAAAAACCCAAACCACTATAGTACAATAACGGGTTCCATGAATGTCGATGCTTTAGGCATGGTGCGCAGTGAGCCTCTCTGAGAAAGCCACATCACGTCTTCCTGCATATTTACTCTCTGCAGCAGCAGCAGCATGTTTGCATTGCAGCTCGTTGGCTGCTCCCTCTCAGCGTTTTGCCCTTTCCCTCCACCGATATTATCCTCTCTTTTCTCCTTCTAATAATCTGTGCTGTTATGTAACTACTAGTACAAGAGATCGTTCACCCCACTGCACCTTTCCCCACCCAGTGGGAGAATTTTGGTGCTTTTAATCATTTTAGATGCTCTGATCAGACTAGAGAACTAAGCTGTCTGTACAAAGCAGAGCCACAGAACACCATGTAAATCTTTTGTGTAACTAAGGACTGAATGTCTTTCTGTAATTGAATCACCATTTAATTTAGTTTTTATCAAAGTAGGTTCTTGTTGCTATATTTGTGTCTACATGGCTCTTTTCCAAACGTTTCATAATGCTGTGGACGTCCCCGGACTTTGCACTTTGGATTTGTCTGATGGTTGTCAAGTTCGGTCTTTGCTAATGTAGATTCACACCCTAAGATTTTATGTGGAGTTTTTATGTGGCGTGCATATCTTATTCCTGACAACTCTCTCCATTAGACACGGCTCTTTCAGTGGAAAGTTTTGAGTTTTTTGCTAAATAGCAAACACATAAGTAAAAAAAAAAAGAAACGAGGCTGAAAAAGAAAAATTGTTTAATTTTGTGTTTGTAAAACCTGAGATGAAATGCAACTCAAGTGAAGCCCAACTGCTTCTTTGTCTTTCTCTCAGGGGGCTTTCCCAAACACAGGGGCTCGTGTGATGCTTTTCATCGGGGGGCCGCCCACCCAGGGACCCGGCATGGTGGTGGGAGACGAACTGAAAACCCCCATCCGCTCCTGGCACGACATCCAGAAAGACAACGCACGGCATCTGAAGAAAGCAACCAAGGTGATGCATTTAGGAAACCTCTGATATGTTCAGGAAAAGTGAATTAAAATGATTATTTATTTACTTATCTTATGTCACTTTGTTCCCACAGTACTATGAAGCTTTGGCCAACCGCTCGGCTGTGAACGGACACAGTGTCGACATCTACGCGTGCGCTCTGGACCAGACGGGCCTTCTGGAGATGAAGTGCTTATCTAATCTCACGGGGTACGTCTGAACTGACTGTGTGGTTTCGTTTGAGGGTCCAGGATTAGTTTGGTCAGTCCTTTTTTTTCCCATTATAGTTCAGTTTCCTTTGTTGATGTGTTGCTGTTAAAATAGCACACATCCACGCTACCTGACATTAATCAGAGATATAGTAAGAGGGAAAGATGGGCATCACAAAAATGACAAATTTAAAGCCAAAATGACTAAACAGCAAAAAGAAATCTGCAACAAGTAAATAATTTTCCATCAATGATTTAGTAGAATTTTTTGTAACCAGTTTTTATGTATTTCAGGGGTCACATTGTGATGGGGGACTCCTTCAATACGTCCCTGTTTAAGCAAACCTTCCAGAGAGTCTTCAGCAAAGACTACAACGGAGATTTCCGGATGGCGTTCGGAGGAAACCTGGAGGTCAAGGTAAATCGGTTCACTTAAAATCCAACAAATATTACTCGTACAATTTCATGTTCCAGACGTTGAAATCTGTCCTGTTGTTCGTCTCTGTAGACATCCAGAGAGCTGAAGGTCTGCGGGGCCATCGGGCCGTGTGTTTCACTGCACTCAAAGGGTCCTTCTGTTTCGGAGAATGTGAGTCGCCGCCCCAGATTGAACTGTGGGACTCGGATTCCTTAGCCTCGGCGTAGGTAATCTGAGACTCTCCGTGTGCTGGAATTCACCACAGCGTGTTTTCTGTTTACCAGGAGATGGGCATTGGAGGCACAAACCAGTGGAAGCTGTGCAGTCTCGACCCCTCCACCACTTTGGGTGTTTACTTTGAAGTTGTGAATCAGGTAAAAAAAATATATATATATTTTGTTTGTTTTAGCTTTTTAGCTTTCCTGGATGGGAGTGCATAGCAGTCACTTGAAAATAAGAGAGCATCTGTGATCCAGGATAATGGCTTTTCTTGTTTAAGTTTGCAGACAGTGGCTTGTTGTTTTCCTTGCTGTGAAACGACTCGTGCACAAGAGGACTGATTGTGTTCTGTGTTTGTGTAGCACAATGCACCGGTGCCACAGGGCGGTCGAGGGGCGATCCAGTTCGTAACCCAGTACCAGCACTCCAACACGCAGAGGAGGATACGGGTCACCACCATCGCCAGGAAGTAAGACTCTTATTTTGCTGTTCAAGTTCTGTCCTAAATCTGGACTTTATTCTCAGTTTGGTATGTTCCTGACAAACCAGTTTCTCTCACTGGAAAAAATGTTAACAAGGAATTAATTAAATAAAGGAATGCACACTAGAATGAAGGTAGTCCTCACTAGAGATGTTTTGCATGCTTGCTGTTTAGTTCGTCCGTGAAAACATGTAAACTATGTGCGTCATCACGTCGCGCCCACACTCACCTGTCCTTTTCTTTTTGTCCTGCATTCTTCCTCTACCATGGATCCTCCCTCTTTTTCTTTCTTCGTGAACTGTTGCAGTTGGGCGGACGCCCAGTCTCAGATTCAGCACATCGAGTCCTCGTTCGACCAAGAGGCGGCCGCCGTGCTCATGGCTCGCCTGGGCGTCTTCAGGGCCGAGTCAGAGGAGGGCCCAGACGTTCTCAGGTGGCTCGACAGGCAGCTTATCCGCCTGGTGAGTTGGAAACAAATTCAGGAACACTTTGATTTTCTTTTTGTTTTTGGAATATTGTTTATGTGAAATATTTCAATTAAGTAGGGAAAACAAAAAAACACCTCTGAAAATGTGGATTTTACCAGACAAGTCTTTTTGACTTTAGAGGAGTGAAAGTGATGTTAGAAATAATTTATTACAAATCACATGATGCGATTCATAATTAAACGCTTTGCTTCCTGCCTTGTTTTCAGTGTCAGAAGTTTGGCCAGTTCAACAAGGATGATCCAACGTCCTTCAGACTGTCCGAGTCCCTGTCCCTCTACCCACAGGTAAACCTGCCACACAGTGGAAATGCAACACAAAACTGCAGCTTCATCACTGTGAAAATGATGAAGCCACTGTTCATCATTTTCACAAAAAAGGTCATACTCTGATGACGTCCTTGGTGTCACTCATTTAGCTAGCAGCTAGTCTGAGAGGGATCAAGACATTAAACAGTCTGTTAGCTACTTTTAAACAACTGAACTCACCAAAGCCTTATAGAGGTTTACGCAAGCACCATTTTATGAACCTTTAGACCAGCGTCAGGTTTGCTTTGGGCGTCTGTTTAGACAGAGGGAGGATAAGGTGCACTAGTCACGATCTTTCTGTGTGAAACATTTATTGCAAAAAGAAGATTATTGTGGTCAGAGTTACTACGTGATATAAAAGATTGATTTTCTTTTTTTTCTTTCTTTGACTCTGATTCGAAATGCCTCCAGTTTCCTCGCATTTCTTTGGCAAAAAAAAACAAAAAACCCTTGACCTGTCTGTAAACAACTAATCAAAATAAACATGACAACAGGTTCAAGGTTAATAAAAAGCATTTCTGTTAATGGCTACAGAACTTTGCTTTAGCCTCGTCTCAAAACTAATATGGCCAACTAATCAGTGCGAACGTTAAATTAAGATACTAAGAACTAATTACTGAACTTCATATAACACAAAAACAGATTCTTCAGATAAGACCAGAGAGTCCTTCATTCTTAAATTCACTAAAGTAACTTTGGCTTTTAATGCTGTTTCCAGGACTTGGAAGAACTATTTAATCTCATAGATTCTTTTTTTTAATATTTTATATATCCTAGCTTTTTCACGTCTTAAATGTGAAGCCTGCAGAAACCCTGTTGACTATCCCTATATTTAGAAAACAATGTAAAAGGCCTTCAATTAGTATTTATGAATTTTTAAATAAAATGCATTCTTTTATTAAAGGTTATTTTACGGTAATATTTCACTCACTTACGTTTTTTTCCTCCCTTGTTGCTCTTACAGTTCATGTTCCACCTCCGGAGGTCACCGTTCCTCCAGGTGTTCAACAACAGCCCCGATGAGTCGTCCTACTACAGGCACCACTTTGTCAGGCAGGACCTGACCCAGTCCCTGATTATGATCCAGCCCATCCTCTACTCCTACTCCTTCCACGGGCCACCAGAGGTCAGCCTCACTCCCTTTATGCTGTCATCCGTTTCATACCGTCTGTTCAGCTGGCGTCAAAGTGTCTTCACGGCCAAGCGTTGTAAAGCTCAGTTTGGTTTGTTTTTTTTCTCAGCCTGTGCTCCTGGACAGCAGCAGCATCCTGCCGGATCGAATCCTGCTGATGGACACCTTCTTCCAGCTGGTTATCTACCACGGAGAGGTGAGGCAGCACGCAGCAGAAATCTAGTTTGTCTGCATCAGAGTGCTTCATTCAGAATTTTTTATTTTATTTATTTATTTATTTATTTTTTAATCTGGATAAATAAAAGCATATGTGATTCATTTTCTTTTCCAATGTGATTTCAGACTATTGCTCAGTGGAGAAAGGCAGGCTACCAGGAAATGCCAGAGTATGAGAACTTCAAGCAGCTGCTTCAGGCTCCTCTGGATGACGCTCAGGAGATCCTGCAGACACGCTTCCCCATGCCTCGCTACATCGACACTGAACACGGAGGCTCACAGGCGCGATTCCTGCTGTCCAAAGTCAACCCGTCGCAAACGCACAACAACCTCTATGCCTGGGGACAGGTACACGCTTTCTCATTCATAGTACTTAAACTGTAGGTTTTCTTTTTCTGCCACTTTTCCATCGAGGGCAGATTTGTAGTTGCCCTGTTGACAGCTTCTTCATCTGCATGGGGTTTCTTTTCCCATATAAAATCCTCATTAAAATGCATTTAAATCACGGACACCATTGTGCGGTGCCGTAGTCCGGATTGAGATTATTCCACCGTCCTGCAGAGCCGCTGCAGTCGCAGATGAAATCTTCTGCAAGACTTAAATGAAACAAATCAACCAAAAATCCCCCAGATTTCCTGTCTAAAATGCAGGCCTACTACTTCAGAAGTCTCCAACACAGGTCTTGGATTATCTAACCTTTTATTTGAGACTTGGAAGATTAAAATCTATAATCGGCATTAAACTCCTTACTTCCTGCATGAAGAGGAAGTAAGTTGCTGAAACTGCCGAAAACGCACAGTGTAGGATTATCGACAGATTGAGCTCTGAGTGCTGCAAGCGTATCATTGGATCAGTTATGTTATGAAAAAATATATTTGTAAATCAATAGTGAATGTTAATTATGTTTTGTTTTTCTGTATCTGTAGGAGACGGGAGCGCCAATCCTGACTGATGATGTCAGCCTGCAGGTCTTCATGGACCATTTAAAGAAACTGGCTGTTTCCAGCTCTGCATAGACATCTTGTTAAGGCACAAAATAAAAAAAAAAAGGAATATGACCATCAGCTACCAGGATCCATTAACATTTCCTATGTTTCTTTATTATTATCATTTTTTTTTTCAAAGAAGCCAACCCTTTTAATGTCTGTGTGTCTCTGTCTAGACTTGTTACTTTTAATAAGAGGAGCAACAGAAAAGGGTCGCTGACTGCGAATTCCTGCGAATATTACGTGTCGAGTTATTTTCAACTTATTTATGAGGAATGGTTCTTCTCTGTACGGAAACGAGACTCTGTGAAACATTTTTGCTAATTCCACATCTGTATTATACCTGTTCTTACCTTTGACATGTAGAGTGATTAGACTAATTTGTTCTCTGTGTATTTGCTGCATCAGACGGGGGTTAAAGCTGCTGTTAAAATTATGCCTGTACATGTATGCATCTGCTTTGTCCATAGCTTGAGATTAAATGTGTAGAATTTTTTTCAGAAAAATAAATTATAGCAGAATATCCAATGCTCGCCGAAAAAACCCGTTTGTTTGCCTGATGAGTTGACACCCAGGGTTTGTTCAGAATCTGTCCTGTCAGATGTGGGAGGCTCTTCGGGGATTATACCTCTGACTGTTTCCAAGGAATTTCCATCCCTGCGTGATGAGGATCCGTGTTCCCAGTAATGGAAGTCAATCCCAGGAGCCCAGCTGACTGTTTCCAATGACGACCATGCATCTGATTTTGACTGATTGTGTAAGACGTTTCCATAGTTTCATCCCGACCCGCTGACCATCTGGTATTTTGCACCCAGTGACCGCCCAAGGCGCCTTTGTAATGAAACTATAAAGACTGAGAGCTGGCTGACTGAAATCCTTTCAGGATTCTTCACAGTCCTTCACAATTTTTGCGTTTTTCCCTCACAGCACTAGAAAGCTACAGTGCTGATCAGACGTTTACGTTCAACTCGACAATAAAATTTGAGCATTTATTGATGCATTCAAACCATCCTCTCTGCCCCCCACCCCACAAACTGGACTGAAAATACAACTATTCCAAAGAGTTTAGAAAAAAATATATACAATTGTTTTTGCTGCTTTTCCTCAAATCCTTAGATTTGAAAGCTTGCCTTCACTCCTTCCAATGTTAAATTTGTCTGCTGAAACTTTGCATCCTGCACGTTATATTGGTGAGAGTTTCTGGATTGTCCCCTTATATCCTGAACCATTTTCCTTTCATCCGAGGTCACAGTTTGGGTCACAGCTTGGACAGAATGATCCCAAATATACATCGACACCAGAAAAACTAAAATGCCTTGTGGAGAAAAGTCATGGTCAGAGGACACACAGATTGAGATATTTGGCCAAATTGATTGGTAAAAACTGAAAGCTATATTCACATCTTTCAATGTCACGACCAGATTATCCACTAGGTTGGTGAAATGTGGGCATTTTTTTTTTTTTTTTCGAAAAATTAGCAAATCTGCCCTGTCAGATTTGGGAGGCAAACCTAAAACAAGAAATGTTTCGTTTGATTTGATCTCATAGAGGGAGAAAATAATGTCTTTTTATACTGTGAATATCTGATTTCAGCTCTGACTCCACTTTACAAACATGCATGCAACAGAAACAACAAAAAAAAGAAAACCCACAAGTGACAGGGGAGCTCGGCTGATGTTTTCCTGCCGTAAATAATCAAATGCCAGGCATCTGTCAGGATATGTGTGAGAAACGGCTTTACTCTGTCGGGTATTAGTGGAAATGCGAAGGATTGCGTGAGCAAAATAAAGAGATGCATATAGCGTGTTGTCACAACAGTAGGTGACATGTCCTCTGTGCAGATTGGAGGCAACAGCTATCCCCAAACAACCCCCCCCCCTTCCCCGTACAACCCCATCATTCATCACCGCAGATGTAAAGACGCACGACCACAATGATAAAACCACTCAGTCAACATCTACTGACACTGTAAGCTGATTTTAGAGCAGACAGTATGATTTCGAGGATCAGTGAATAGCAGATTACAAAGACTAATCCTAAGGGGCAACGTGTTAAGAGGAAAATTCTACTCTTATCAGCTTTGAGCAGAAGTTGCCCCTAAAATACAAATGAAGTCTGTGTCTTTCACGAGCCCAGAGTTTGATGCGCCCCACTCTGAGGCACTTTTGAGGTATCGAAGGGGAAATCAAGCGACGCACTGTGACAGCAATTAATCTCCCCTGGCATCGATACTCATGCACAGCGCAGAAAACCCGGGATAAGTTTGTGCACTTTTCAATTTGCAGCCGAGCCGCTGCAGGGGATTTGAGGCCCCACTGCACATGGATATGATGTGATCTCATGAAGAGGAAATAAATGCACCGTTGTTTAATCTCTGCATTTACATGCTTGGCCTTCTTCATGCATGTCAAAGCTACGGCTTCGCGTGCTAAGAGATTTAGAAATTTTAAACTTTCCATCTTTTTTTTTTCTCCCTCTCTCTCTCTCTCTGTCTCCCTCTCTCTCTCTCTCTCTCAGTTCCAGACTTAGGCAAAGCTGCAAGGAAATGTGTCATCACTTTATCAACTAAAAAAAAAAAAAAAGGAGAAATCTAAGGCATCAGTTGAAATCCAACAGCCGCAGAAATCTATTTTGGGTTCTGGCATCTGTATCTTATGTAAGATTTCAGTGTGAAATATGTTGCTCTTTTTATCTAAATGATCAGATGTTGCTATTAATAGTGTGATTCTGTTTTTAGTGCAAGAGGATAAACTGTTGAAACGCAAGTAACTTCACAACAGTATACGTTTGTTTTCACATTGAACTGAATGCAAAAGAGTGTCTGAAGTGCCACAATGCAATCAAATGTGAGCAAATAAAAATATACATGGCTATTTAGATTTAAAAGCGGAATGAATATATTAAATGAATTCAATATAATTCATTTGAAGAATTTAATAACTGAATGACAACTATGTCATTTATTAAATGCAGAAAGTACTAATGTGGAAAATATAGGTACTATTTTGAATTAACTGCATGTAAATAAAACTTAATAAAACATATTGTAGACAAGCTTGGAACCAAGATTATGAAACAAAAGCAAATCTGTGCAAAACAGATTTTACAAGTCAAGTTAATATTTTTAAGGCCAAAAGACAATCCTTTTCAAACACTGATTCTTCTGGAAGCAAAGTTTCTGTGAACCCTTTAGGGGTTTTTTTTCTCCCCCAAATAACTTTGTGAATGCAAAAATATAATCTAGAAAAGAAATATCTATGTCAGTCCTAACCTTCATTTTTGTCGCTTTAGCCAATAAAACACTTGATTTATAATCAGAACTTTTCCTCCCCTTTTTAGTGCTTCAAAATCATTACCGGATGCGTTCCTCTGCTGTGTCTGTGACGTGTGTGTGACGCTTTCTTCATCTGGTTTCCTTTTCTTTCACAGGATCAGTGAGTGCGTCCACGTTTATTACACCACACTGCGGGAAACGACTTCAACTGTGTCAACCAGAGAGCTCGGATTAACTTCCTGTTATTGCCAGAAACCCAAGAGACAACCTTTGACCACCCACATGGACATCATAAGCGGTGTTTATCTTCCAGCGTGCTGCTGATATGGCATAAGGCTCTTGTCAGCTGGTGGCAGCGACTACTGAGTCACTCAAAGAGACAAACTACGTCTTGAAGTAGCAGAGTCCATGACCTAACTGTGCTGTCTGAAACATACCGATTTAATAGATCTTTACCCCTGGTAAAGATCTATTAAACACCATGATATTTATTGTTGTGGCATAATTTCACACTTAAACGTTTGTAATAGTCACTGGTTCCCCTTTTGTTTATACCTTGTACATTGACAATGGGAGAGCCTTATCCAATAGGGAATGTTCATTGACTACACATAGAAAAGACAACATGGCTTTGTGTGAACGACGATAATGTCCAAAGAAAAATGCCTGTTTAAGTCTAAATGTGAATAAGAGGTGGATTTGAGAGACTGCCTGTCAGCATCTTAATTCTTAATTCCCTTTAAAAAAATGTTGTCAGTTTTCATATTTTTGTTTTCCAAGAGGTGAACATATTTTTGCTGACGATAATAGAAGATGATTTTCAATTGATATATTTTTTGTAATGGTTAGTAGAGAACCACAAGTTATCCATAACCCCGTCGAATTTAGGCTTAAAGTTGTCTTTTACTTTTACAAACATGTTTCCAGACAGTGTCCCAACTTGAATGTGAAAGACAAATTATGAAGGAAGCTGAAGGTTAGAGTGACGACGAGGAGGCCTTAATGGCCTGGAGCGCGTCACTGAAGATAAATAGTCAAAACACGTGTGGAAACATGCAAGAGGCTGATCTGCAAGTGTCTGAAAGGTTTGACTAATCTAATGCCTATTTGTCATTATTTTTCTACAATTATATTCTTATGTTGTCTTATTGTCCTTTGGAAGATATGTCAGTTCCATTCAGAATTAAATCCATTCAGAATTAAATTTAATGCCTAAATGCAATATACACTGCTCAAAAAAATAAAGGGAACGCTCAAATAACACATCCTAGATCTGAATGAATGAAATATTCTCATTGAATACTTTGTTCTGTACAAAGTTGAATGTGCTGACAACAAAATCACACAAAAATCATCAATGGAAATCAAATTTATCAACCAATGGAGGCCTGGATTTGGAGCCACACACAAAATTAAAGTGAAATGTTCCCTTTATTTTTTTGAGCAGTATATATATATATTCTAATTGTACGACTAATTTTAGGTTTAACTGTATTCATTTGGTGACATTAGTTGCTGGTCTGAAAGGTTTTGACTAATGTAATGCCTATTATAATAGTCAGTTTATACTCATGGGAGTGCATTAGTAAAAATCTTAAATACTGCCAGTATCACCAGCGGCTTGTTCTTCAGTATTTGCAGCACCTTAGCCGACAGTCCTGACCTGATTTATGAGTTTTCATCGAGGCGTTGAAGCAAGAATTAGCCTCTGGGCTTAAAGATGTCGGCATACCGCTGAGGTAGCTCGCATGTTGGACCTGTCAGACGACCCAGTTTATATCGGGGTTATAAATACCAGCTTAGATGATTTCTGTCATCACCTTTTGGTGCCGCAGAGTTCACACTGAAAATCAGCAGGTCTTGTCGAGTTTAGCCTGCAGGAAACGGATGGACACCGCCCAGATTCTCCCGCCGAACGGCGGAGCCACACAGGTCAGCTTCTCCGAAAAATACTCAGAAATTAAGCTGGGCTCAAGGAGAAAAAGTTTTAAATGCTTTCTGTGTGGGGGATTTAAAAATAATTAGTGTGCAAGGACTTTTAATAGGTTTAGTTAATGCCAGAGTCATGAGAGCGGACTGCTGACGCACACTCTTGAACATTGTATAATCAGGAATCACTGAAAAGTCAAAGTGTAGCATTTTTAATTTGGTCTTGCTGAGTGTTATATTTTAATTCACAGTGAATACCTGCTGCAGATTCATTTCCCTTAAGCCTTCCTCCTCCCTTATCTTCCTCCTCCTTATCTTCTCCCTCTGTCCTGGTCCGTCTTTTTCTGGTCGGATTCTAATTTCCCTTCATTCTTGTCGGTTTGGGATTATGCCGATGTTATCTATAGGCAAACACACATCTGCCCTGGGATTAATTACCACCGACTATTGTGCTCATGATTACATTCAGTTTGAAAGAACTGGATGGACGTCTCCACCAGTAAGATGTTACAAGTTTTGACTCCTTTGTTTAATAAAAAAAAAGTAAAGACAAAAATCACACATCATCACCAACATTCATGAGAAAGTATTTTTCCCCACTACACATTTTTCTGTTTTTGCTTCTTTTTTTCTTCTTCTCACATTTAAATGTGATAATACAAAGTAAATGTTTATGTAAGACAATGACTGACAAAGATTAATAAGAGTGAAGGCAAAAATCTGTTTTCAAGTGATGATTTTATTTGATATGATAACAAATCTATCCAAACCAGTCTGGACATGTTGAATCACGCGTTCGCGGCAACCTGAAGTTTCCAACTTTTGTTAAAAGAGACCAAAGTGGGTGAAATGCTGTTTCATTTCTCTTGGCTTCAGGTCTATTATCAGTTTTATTTCACCGAGCACCCTGAGTGGCACCATGATGCTGTGGGAATGCTTTTCAAAAGAATGACAAGGGAGGCTGGTCCAAAATGATGGGAAGATGAAAGGCTCTTCACATGGTAACCCAGGAAACAAAACCTGTTCAAGAACAGGAAAAAAAAAAACTGCACTTTTGGAGACAGTTCACCATCCAGCAGGACAATGGCGTCGACATTGTAGTTGTAGTGAAATGTTTAGAAACGAAGCATATCCATGTGTTAGAATGGCCAAGTCAAAGTCCAGATCTACCCAGACTGATTTTGTAATCAGTGGCAAGCCTTTCTAATATGACTCAGTTTGAACTATTTTTTTGGGGGGGGCGGAAGGAATAGGGAAGAAATATCAGTAGAGCATAAATCCAGATAAAGCTCAAAAGTCTTGCTGCTATAATGGCATCTAAAGGTGGCTTTGCAAAAACCATTTAACATTTCCACTTTGTGATCAGGAAAAAATAAAAATAAAACAATAATTAACTTGATAAAATAGTAAAACCATGATGACGCCTGTTATTACTCATTACATGGACAACTTTCATAAAATAAAATAAAAATGGAACCATGTCTTGTGGTTCGGTTCCATCTATTCTCGCTCTGATAATCGCCTGCATTTGGCAAGCAGATTGTGATGGATTGAGGGAGAGGAAGGTCCTAATGACAGCGGCAGCCAGAGGAGAGCACGAGGAGAAAATCCCACACTGATGCAAACGAGCATCAAATCCTCTGACAACGTGACGTCCGAGCAGGCTCGTGGTGAAACGCGTGTGAATTAGGGGGAAATGAGTCACTTTGTCTCCCGTCCGAGCTCCTTGTTGGAGATGTAGCCTGTCCGTGGACAGTATCTGGCAACTTTTCGGGGTGTCCGATGGGACCGTCTTTTCATCCGGCGCGCTCGTGCGTCTCTTCCACCTCGCACCCATGGACTTCTGGGTCCTCCGCGCGCCGCTGACGCTGCCGAGGCTCGTGCATCCTTCACGCGGACCATGAAGACGAGGACCCTCCTGTCGGTCAGCCTGAACTTCTTCGCCCTGCTCTTCGCCATCACCGCCTTCATCACCACTTACTGGTGCGTGGGGACGCAGCGCGTGCCCAAGCCCAAATGCAGCAAGCTGCGGACGCACCAGTGCATAGACTACGGAGTGAACGAAACGGACCCCAACAAGGTGGTGTACAGCTGGGAGACCGGGGACGACAGGTTCCTGTTCCGACAGTTTCACACCGGCATTTGGTACTCATGCGAGGAGAACATCCACGATGAAAGTAAGAGCAGGTCTGTGTGTGGGGCTGCGTGGACGTTGACTAGATCACTCCGGCGTGATGGAGAAAACCGAGTTTGATTCTGGGAAGTTGAAAAGCATTTCAGAATGCATACTTTTGTGTCTTCAGTCATGTCATAACTTTACATGTTTATTTATTTATTTTATATGGGTATATTGTTATATAAAGTTCTTGTTAAGTACTTTTCAGAATTTAAAAGCCTGTCTGAAAAAGCCCGTGTTTAATTTAATTTTCAAATTTTCCACATCTTTTTAAGTTTTATAAAATCCTGTATTTATTTAATGCAGCTCTATTTTAGTATCGCAATTAAATTATTTTCGGACCGTAGTTGTTTTTAAAGCCATCACATGCTTTCTAAAATGTAAACCCTTTACCCCGACTGTACTAAGTTTTTTTGTTTTTGCACTGATTTTTCAGTCTATAAATGCAATTTATTTTATTAGATATTGAAAAAAAAAGTAAAGTAGCTAAAGTTATGTATTAGTATTCTTTGTAGTTGTTGACCAAACCAATAATAGTGCTTTTATGATATCCTAGACACTGTAGAAAATTTAAAAAGTCAAAATTATGGTAAAATACTGTCAGCTGGGGTTGCCAGAAATGTACTGCAAAAACATGAGGAATCCCTACAAGACAAAATTGTTTATTGGTTTGTTCATCTTAGCTGCACTGTAGAAAACATACTTTTTCTCAGAAAGTCGCAGGAGGAAAATATATTGCACTATACTGTTATGTATTGTAAAAAAAATAATATTGCCTGTAGCTTTTTATGGTTTCCTGCTGTTAAAAAAAAACACCCCATTTATAATATAGTCATTTTTCCAGTAATCTATTGTTAATGGAACAGAAAAAGGATAAACCCTGGTAGATATTTTTTTAAAACATGGCAAACCATAATAAAGTCTGTTAATTTTACAATAAATTACAACATTATATTTTGACCAGTTGCATCTCACTTTAAATTCCTGGCCAAAACAATCGCCAGTATTGTACCACTTAAAACACAGCAAGTGTTTTGGCATGAACTCGCACATGTATGTGTAAGTTTCATCTGTTTAGTTCGCTAGTTACGTTTACTTTTCATAGAAACGAAAAGCAAACCTATTTGACAGCGAGAAAATAATTCTGAAAGAGCGAGACTTTTTAAAGTCTGGCCAGAATGGAGCTATTTCATGTCCTCCTTGCAGACATGTTTTCATCTGAGCAGCTCAAGTTAATGAGGATTACGTAACTCGGGGGCTTGATGAGTTTTTCCTCAAAACAGCTGTTGCCGCCTACCTGATTAAACAGTTCCACTTACAACAAATCCAGCGACATGCGAGGCCTGATTGATGACAGAAGGAATCTGCTCAGATATACGTGGTGTCAGAGGTCCTTTTTTTTTCTATTCTGTTTGTTGAACTGCCACAGGGATGTCACAGTGTTGAACATCTGTGATTGGTTTTACACTGCCTGTACTTTTCTGGACCAGATTGAGCAGCTCTGCCAGCAGCACACCATCTGGTGACACTGAATGGGAGGTCAGAAAAGGACCATCTCTGTCATATGTCTTATCTTCCACGTGGAGTTTATTCCTTCTTGAACTTATGAACTGTGTTTATTTTATTTATTTATTTATTTTACTTAAGGATTCACCAGATCATCCTGGACTGAAACCAGGAGTTAAAAAGGGATTAAAGACTTGACTAAAATCTGCAATGTTTTTTTGTTTGTGATCCTGAGGTGGTTTTCTTTGAGTTTTATCGAATTTCAATCTTGTCCGCATGTGGAATATGTTCATATAGAACACACAGTGCCATAATGACAGTATGTTTTTCTTTCTGCCTTGAAGGTGAAAGATGCCGAAGTTTCATCGATTTAGCTCCTGCATCAGAGAAAGGTGACTATCTACTTATGCTGTAAAATTCTCTTTGCTGTTTTTTTGTTTTTTGTTTTTTTTTTGTTGTTGTTGCACTTAAATGTTTCAGATCATCAAACGAAATTGAACATAAGACAAAAAGAAAATAACCTGAGTAAATTCAAAGTACAGTTGTCAAGTGATGATTTTAATTATTAACGGACAAACACTGTCCAAAGCAATCAAACTCTGTATGAGAGAAAAATCACCTCCCTTGTTAAATAAACTGTGATCAACTAAATTTTGGGGGTCTAGTTTCAAAGGCTACACTCTGACCTGATCACTCTCAGTCCTGCAGATGTATTAGTCTGTAAGAAGGTTTGGAGACTCCAGTAATAACAGTGCTGCTCGTTATTTGTCACCAAAGGGGGGAAAACATGGAAACAATGGTGAACCTTTGCAGGATTGGTTTTCAGAAGACTTAAGCCTTCTGACTAAAATAAACACAGAAGCTAAACTCACATTTCCCAGAAAACATCGTGGTGATCCTCAAGACTTTTTAAGAAGATATTCTGTACACTGACAGAATATTTACTGGTGACAGTCGAACACGGTGGTGGAAGGGTGATGCGTTTTGAATAATTCTCTCATACCAAACAATAACAAAACATGATGTCCGACCATCAACTTTTAGCCTTACGGTCAAGCTCAAAATCTGACTGAGGACCTGGGGCTGGATCGAACCATTCATGATCAAAACTCCTCCTGACTTTTTCACACGGAGCTTGTACGTTTTGGTTTGGATGTTTTTACTAAGATGCGAAATGAAATCAGAATTTGTAAGCTTTTGTATTTACTCAGGTTTTCTTGGCTGATGATTTTCTTTTTATCTGAAATATTAAATATTAAATGAATGAAGAGAGCATTTTTGCATGAATTTCTTTGCTTCTCCATGAAGCAGTTACACTTTACACCAACTAGCAAGGTGTTACTAAAGACTTATATTGTATAATGAGCTTAGACAATGAGCACCGAATAAATCCCACTAGTTTTCGACCTGGAACAAGTTAAGCTGGATTTATAATTCCCAGTTAAGTCTTGACTTTCATTGTAACTGTTATGCTACAAGTCTTTAGACAGGCATCTTGTAGGTCATGGTTCAAACCGGAAGGCAAAATATTAAAATTAAATTAAATGTCCTGTAAACATGGCAGAATTGGCTTGTCTTCTTCTTATATTTACCTCATAATGCCATGTTGCTAAGCTGGCTCAAAGTTAAAATGTGTGTGTGGCAAAATTTTCTTGTGAAATAAGAATTTAAAGGTAATTTCTTTTGTCAATATATGAAGCTAGAATGAGGCGTTGAACAGTTCAGAAGGTTCATATCAATGAAATCTGAGTCTAAAGGCAGTTGGTGATCTTTTAACCTTTAAGTAAAACAGGATTGGAACTGTCTCATACCTATCCAAAACTAAATTTTTTTTTTTTTTTTTTACCAATATAATCAGGTAATTTCCTACCAAAATGTTGCATACACATAAAGTATTTTACAAAATGTCCTCAAGCCAAAAAAGATCTCATCTGACATATAAAAACTCAATATAGTCATTTGATATGTTAGAGAGAGGTAAGCATTCTCCGCTGTGGACACTAGGGGTTGCTATTGAGACAACTGAATTGCGCTGGGGGGATTTGTACTATATGTTTAAAAGCCGACTTACAGTCATCCCTAGATTTTTTGTGTACTTTGGTTAATGGGTCATCTTCGATCAACTGGTGAAAATTAGTAAGAAAAAGTGGTTGGAAATGTGGTTTGTGTATATGTAAGCTACAGCCTAGAAATTGGTTGAAGTTCATTGTTAGTCTCTAATCATGAATATTTTACTGAATTCCACTTGGTAATTACATATATATATTTTTTTACAGGAATGCTGTGGCTTTCTGTGGTTTCTGAGATGTTGTACATTTTGCTGCTGATGGTGGGCTTCAGCCTCATGTGCATAGAGCTGGTCCACTCCAGCAACGTAATTGATGGACTCAAGCTCAATGCCTTTGCTGCTGTCTTCACGGTGCTCTCAGGTAAGCTTCAGCTTGTTCAAGATCAATCAAAATGTAAAACTCTACATTTAAGTATTCAAATGCATTTCTGGGAGACAAACCATCCCATGTCTGAGAAGTTCTGTACCTTCTTTGACTCTGACACGTACCAGATGGTCTGACAGTAGCTCTACTATATATTTGGTCTCAGGTCTTCTTGGCATGGTGGCTCATGTGATGTACACGCAGGTCTTCCAGGTCACCGTCAGCCATGGTCCACCTGACTGGAGGCCCTACAACTGGGATTATGGGTGGTCTTTCTGGTAAGACGCTGCAGATCCACACCAGAAAACAAGTTTTTTTATTTAAACGTCCTGGCAATCTAAGTTTACAGGAAGTAAATCTATACCGTTCTCTAGCATTACTGTCTGCATTGGAGGTCAAGAGGTCTTATGGCAGGATTAAGCTTTGGTGTCTAAAGCCCCACTGCAGACATGATCGCAATTATGTAATAAATCTTCTGCTGTGCGTTATAGACAGTATGTGTTTAATGCAGTTGCAAACAGACATTTACATAATGCTGTATAAAAAGACAGCTTTGAATCAGACTGAACTTTTGTTGTTTTATGTCATTTGCAATTTGTCATGATCTGTGAGGGCTTGTGTTTTTGGGAACAACTTGTGTATTTGGATTATTTGTGCATTGTTTATTATTGCCATCATGATTAGTGGAAAAAGCTTAGTGAATTCCAGCGTAGTGCCATGACGGGACATCACCTCTGTAGAGTCCAGCCACAAGCTTTCTGGCTACTAAACTGTGTTTTTGCTGCACATTTTTTTTGTGTGGTTCCCATAAGTGTACAGAGTATAGTATATTCTGGTTTTCTTTCTCGTAAACTTCACTTCTGTCACAGCAGAATAAAAACACCTCATCTTTTTTTTACAAAACAAACTGTCTTCCTGTTTTTTTCATCAGCTTGGCATGGGCGTCTTTCACCTGCTGCATGGGCGCATCGGTCACCACCCTCAACTCCTACACGAAGACCGTCATCGAGTTCAGACACAAGCGCAAGACTTTCGAGCAGACCATCCGGGAGGAGAACGCACGCGAGGCGTACGGATACTTCCGGGACAACTCCTTGCACTCCATCTCTAAATCCGTGGACGTTTACTCCAGTCAGTCCCTAAAAAGCGGCAGGAGGACTCCTATACCTACCACCTCATTGGACTTTGTCGACCTCGCAGCATCCCTTGGCGAGGAACAATGCTGATATGTTCTGCTTCGTGTTCAGCTGTGAGGCTTGCAGGTTTGCTCTTCAACGCTGCCTTAACTGAAGCAGATCAGGCGGCTTCAAGTCACACGTGGTTCAAGTTGGGGAAATAAACTGGCAGAAAAAAAATGGACAATACATGTACATCCATGGATGTACATGTATTTTATTTTTTCTTTTTTTTTGTGAAACTGAGTATATTGTAACATATAAAGAAACGTTGAGGTCAGGTCACCCATACAATTGGAGCGAGTGTGTTTCAGCTTCTCACGGCCCTGGACTGGGTCAGCTTGAAAGACCAGAACAAACATTAGGCCTAACTGGGTTTTCAATGTGGTGAATAAAGCGCACGTTTATTGAAACTGATGCTTATTCAGCGTTTATCACTTGAAGCTTCAGAATAGTTGCAGGCCATCTACCACTATCAGGATATTGAGGTTTTAAAAACACGGGAGTTCCAAGATGGTTTTCTATCATGCTGTAGATAGAAATGTGGCACATAGGGTAACTGAGCTGATAAAGTAACTTTGGCCATGCACACTGGCTGTCAGCTTCTTTGGTTTTCGTCACCCATCATTTTATTCTAAGGGTCGTTTTTATGTCAAGTTTGAATGTTCTCTCCATACACCCCAGCATCCTCCCAGTCAAAAAAACCCTTTCTATGTGGTAACTTCTGAGCTGCCTTCAGTGTGAGTGTGTGTGTGAGGATGGTTGTCTGTCCTGTTGATCCCTGTGTTGGACGAGCTACGTATGCAACTCTGCAGTAAGTAAGCAGGTAAAAGAAATACATGGGTAGATTTTGAATATTTAGTTACCAAAAAATCCTTTTTTTAAAAGCTTTTATCAGCTCTTGTGACCTTTATTTGATAGAGATCCGACAGCGAATTGGGTTGTGTGAGACGAGGAAGACATGGAGCAAAGGTCAGAGGGCCGGGACTTGGACCCGTGACGGTTGGGTGGAGGACTGAGGCCTCTGAATATGGGTCATACGCTCTCTCCCTGTGCCGTCACTGTGCCACATAGTTACCAAAAAAGCTTAAGTGGAACATGAGAAACTCTAAATTAAAAGAGCTTTTCTACAATGTCAAAAGCAAACGTATAATAAATCTAAAAGCTAGACCACATCTCTGAAAAAAGCTGTGTTTACAATAATCAGCACATCAATAAACTGTACATTTTATATTGCGAATCATCACTTTTTGAAAAAATATTTTCTATAATAGTTTCAATTATTGCACTTTCACTTTTCAGAACTTTCTAAAGTTCTTGAGAGTTAAAAAAAAAAAAGAATACGCCGTTCCATCTCCAGAATCTTTTCATTTATTTTTTATAAACAATATATAGCAAGTAAAACAATTAGCAGGATGTGCAAAGAAATATTATTTAACATTTGGTAAAAATATATATTAATAGTACACAGGCCCACACTGGCCAGAAATAAAATGCTCAACTGTACAAATATGATAATTAAGTTAAATTAATTTAAATAGTGTTCATTTGTTCATGCAAAACATAACTTATTTTATTTTCTAAGTGGTAACAGTTCTAGATAACCAGCATTAATACAAGCAGTTGACATTCGTTTTTCTTTTTTTCTTTTTTTTTAAATGCACTTAAAATGGCACGTGTTAAACCTCAATGTTCATTTCTATACATCTACACACATCCATGGACAATACACTAGAACTAACATTTACTCATATAAAAAGGTGAACCTTGCAGCTCTTATTCCCTAATTGCAGTATCTCTTACTTTCTGGCTGAACTGAATAAGTTTCAGTCGAGAGAAATGAAATATCTGACATAATGGAAATGATTCATAACACAACATAGGATAATGTTTTCCATTTCCATTTTCTGAGGCTTTCGGTCAATAACCATCATCATATTCATTCTGGGCCTGTTGCCGGGCCAACATGGCCTGGATGAGAGCGCTGGAGCCGGGAGAAGCCGCGTTTTGCCCCGGAGGATAGATCCTCTGATTCCTTTCCTCTTCCTCTGCTTTCTGTCTGGCTTGCATGACTTGAATCATTGCACTTGACACTGGGGATGTAGCATCGTGCGAATCGTCTTCTCTGTCCCTTTCAGCACTTTGTCTGACTTGGATAATGGAGCTGTAAACTGGGTTACTTCGGTTAAAGTGGGTCGTGCTCCAGTATCCGTCCGTCTCTTCAGCCCTCTGTCTGGCTGCCAAGCTCTGCGCCACCGCATCGAGGGGAGGAGGGTGTCCATCAGTGGCTTCGTAGGCGTTTTCATCTTGTCTCTCGGCTTTCTGACGGGCCAGCATGGCCTGCATCATGGCGTCGGAGGTGGAAATGTCCGACGGGACTGAAACGCCACTGGCATTGCGTCTCTCCTCTTCCTCCTGCTGCTGGCGAGCAAGTAGAACCTGAACCACCGCGTTTGAGTTGGACTGGCTTCCAGAGGAGCGCTCAGCTGAGCGTCGACTTGTGTGCTGAAGAAAAACAACACGTTAGGTAAAGTGCAAAAAAAGAAAAGAAAAAAAAACTGTACACAAATAAATTTTGAATAGAAATGTGCAAAGCATACAGTTGTCCGTTTTTTCTGTTTTTTGTTAACTTTCGGACAGGATTTCTGCAGGTTCTGCAGCTTTTCTAACAGGAAGGACTTGTCGTTCCCCTCCTGAAAAAAAAAAATCAGATATGGGTGTAAAATCGGCACAAAATGAACTGGAAAAAAAAAAAAAAAGCAAAATGAAATCAGTAGTAGTCAAACACTCATTCAGGTGGACAATTTGAACCTACATTAACAATCTGCTTTCTCAGAAGAACAATGAGCTCCTTGCGGCCCTGAATGAGCTGCCAGAAGATGTAAATGAGGACACTAGGGGACAGAAACATGACAAGGATCGTTCACACTTTGCACAAAGACTCCAAATCAACGAACAGCGCATTCAGAGTGCCTCGCAACAGTATCCCTAATCCTTAAACTTTTCCACATTTCATCACTTTGTGACCACAAACATTTTATATTTTCATAAAATTTTACGTGACAGACCTATGCGCAATTGTGAAGCAGATGGATAAAAATGAACCGATTTACGTGTCGTTCTTGCACAGTCGCAGGGTCGAGCTACATCCTAGCCAGGTCATCAGGTTGAACCCGTGTATGCAAAGAGCCAGGATTTGAACCCAGGACCTCCTTACTGCAAGGCGACAGTGATACCAGCTGTGCCTTGATGCATCTAATTAAACTATTATAACTATTATGCACTTTTTTCAGTTGGTCTGTTACAAAAGCATGGCAAAAAGTTAAACGATGTCAAAAACGTCTGAAGACTCAATTAATAAAACACACATCGCACAACGCAGGCGGATGCTTACAGGATGATGAGTGTGATAAGAAAGTAGAAAATTTCACTCTTGATGACATTTTGGTAGATCCACACAACCCACTGGGTGCTCGAAAGTTTGTTCACGTCATCGATCCACTCTCCAGTCACACTGAATGTGTTGTTGAGGCCCCGGAAAGGGCCACAGTGCTCCGAAGGGGTCAGGCTGTGGTGGGAAATAGGACGTCATCACGTATGACGCAACCGTCAAGCTGTGACCCAACTTAGCGTCTGTGAAAGCCACGCTCGCTTACCTCCAGGCGGTGTACGCAACGATAGACAGGGCTCCCACAAAGAAAGGGATGAAGAGGAGAAAGATGAAGATGGTTTTCATCTGGGCCGCCCTGCCTGAACGCCGTGGAGGCTGGCAATTGTGAGTCAAACTGACCTGAAGGAGGAGAGGATATACATACTGATGAACATTAGCGCTTAAATATATGAGAGATTTCAGCCTGCTGGTTTCTGTCTTTACTCCCATTGGAGAGTTGGTGACAAACACATGAATACAACAGCAAGAAAAACAACAAGCAGGTTTAATTCTACCTACAAAATGTATAATAGACCATGCAATTTAAAATGGAAAAGCTGCTTGGAGACGACACGTTGGCCCCTAGGTCATGCAGCCCTGGGGGGTGAGCCATATCTTCACTCGATTAAAGCCTAAGCATTGCATCTATATTTCGCAGAACTTGAAAAGTGTGATATTAGAGGTCACTGAGTTTGTTCATTAAGCGTTTAACAATAGATCTACCCAGAGTTGCTTTGTGAATCAAACAAAGACCAATTGATTATCCTCATCATTGAGAAACCAGAGCTCCCAGTAGCATAAAAACAAAAATGAAATCTTTTTAGCCAGGCAATGAAAGGATTCAAATTAATTATTGACAGAAATGAACAAAGAGTAACATGAGACCCTGACGGGTGAACAGCGCGGCTCTCTGTCTGCCTTTTCTACCCAGGTGTGTCGTTATGATATATAGCAGGTTTTAAACCATCATTTACCTTTTTCAAATAAAACAAGATGAAGAACTTGAGGATCTGGATGACAGGTAACAGAGGAGAGAAGTAGATTCCAATCCTAACAAGAGAAAAAGCGTAAACTTTTACTGAACCACCTCTTACAATCGTCCAAAAAATGAAAATTAAAAACTGCCTCGTATGTTTTTACCAGGCCAGAGTCTGAGCGTAAATGATTTCCAGGACATTTCTGGCTACGTCGAACTCTGGGACTCCTAGACGTGGTTGTATCTTGGTCCCAATCACACTGTTAAAACGCACAGTGCAGCTATCATTAAACAATAATTCTCCATGCTTCAGTGACAATAACGTAAATGGGAAAATCTGCTACTCACTTGCTGAGAAACTCTCCAAACAAGGACCCCAGCATCAGAAAAATGAAATCGACAATGACCAAACGGTACAAAGCCTGTCCAACCACGGGCTCCCAGCACTGAGAGAAAACAGGTTTTTGAATGAATAAACACACATTAATTTATGATATATTACAAAAAACAAGCAGTAAGGGATGTAGACAAATACATACTGTGAATTTCTGAGGCACTGTATTCATCCAGTAATAGCACAAAACGCCCAAAATGGATATCCGGAGTAACACATTTCTAAGAATGAAAAAATGACAAACAAATATGTCATTGTCTAGTGATAGAGAAAGTCAATTAAGCGATATCCCATTGTATCAGATCTGAACAAAGTCGAGGTTTATTCAATGCAGCATCAGAGCCTTCGAGTTTCCTGTCATGACAAAATTACTGACGGAAATATCTTAGAAAGACTCAAGCCACAACAAATCTAGAAACATAGAAACAGGTTCATTTTGTTTTAATGTCCTAAAACCTTTAGGATATCTGCACCCCTAAACGCCTCACCTGAACAACAGGGCATAAATCTGTTTGCGCTGGCTGGAGTACTGCTCAAACTTGTTGAAGAGGGAGAAGAAGAGGGGAATGACCATATTCATCAAAGACACTACAAAGGGAACCAGGAGTGTCTCTGCTTCCTTCAGTGCAGACCAGGTTTCGGTGTCTTCAGCCCGCTGTAAAGTTAACAGAGGGACAATCCTCAGAGAATAAACGCTGTTTATGAGACTAAGTCTACGCATCTCTCCTGTCTAAACTTAGGGTAATTAATGGCTGACCAGATGCTGTAACTGTTGCCTTTGGACTCAGTCCAGGTGATAACAGGTCTTTGTTACTGGATTTCGACAACAATACGTACTCTTACGTACCTCGTTTTCGTATTGGCAGAGATAAAAGATGCTAGCTCCACAGCCAACAGCTAAACCGGTGGAGAGGAGCCAGGAACCAAAATAAATCCCGTACTGCTTCAGTTGTTCAGAAGTTGTTTGTCGCTCTCTGTGCGCCTTTTCCGATAGCGACTCCTGGAATGGGTAACAAATATTGCACTAACTATGCATTTTGTGCTTGAACAGCAACACGTTATATACTACACAAAAAATACTTAAAGGTAACATGATATTGGGCTGCACAGTGGCGCAGTTGGTAGAGCTGTTGCCGTGCAGCAAGAAGGTTCTGGGTTCGATTCCCAGTCTTTCTGCATGGAGTTTGCATGTTCTCCCTGTGCATGCACGGGTTTTCTCCAGGTACTCCGGTTTCCTCCCACAGTCCAAAAAACATGACTGTTAGGTTAATTAGTCTGTCTAAAATTGCCCCTAGGTGTGTGTGTGTGCGCATGGTTGTGTGTCTCTGTGTTGCCCTGCGACAGACTGGCGACCTGTCCAGGGTGTACCCCGCCTCTCGCCCAGAACGTTAGCTGGAGATAGGCACCAGCACCCTCCCGACCCCACTGAGGGACAAGGGTGTTCAGAAAATGGATGGTAACATGATATTTGGAGGTCTCTGACTAATCACTCCACAGAAAGTTGATACATGTCCAAACTCTTCAGCATCAGTATATTTTAAGCTCAGTTTGAGATTATTCGTGACCTTTCACTCTGGCTGAGTTGTTGTTGTTGTTGTTGTTCATCCATTCTTTGTTACTAAACTACCAACAGTTGAACATTTGATGCTTAGCAGTGAAAAATGTCAGAACCAAAGCTTTTGTACACATGGTGCTGGATTTTATACCTGTGGTCGTAAATGGGTGGATGAATGTTTTTGGAGTTGCAGTCATTTCATTTAGCTATTTCAAAGATTAAATGTTAACTGTCTCGCCAAATGTCTTCAGAAGAGCAGCAGTCACCTTCAGCTGGATTCGAAGGTTGTTCTTACGCTGGTTCACTGCTTTCTCGTTGGTTATGCTGAAATCCCAGCTGCACAAAAGCTGCCATGCACTGTTTGAAGCTGAGTCTGCCAGGGCGTAGTTTTTCTTAAATGAGCTCGCCATGCTGCGTTGGGATGAAGCCAGATTGCAGGAAATGTTACGTGTAACGTGAAGAAACGCTGGAAGGTTCAGGTGAAAGAACCGACTGAAGGAAGAACGACGTACCTGAAAATGAGCACGAGTCCACACAGCACCATGTAGACCGAGATGGTGAAGAAATAGGCGAGCTGCATGTCGTAATCCACCAGGCCCCTAAATGTTTCATTGCTGTAGCTCCCGTAGTACATGACGGTGTAGTTGAAATAACCCTGAAAAGGCGAAAATATATGAACGGCACTCTTTTTCCGTAGGTTTTGTATATGCATACATTTTTTACAAGCTAGAAATGCATTTAGACAGAGCTTCTATTTTACAAACTTATATTTGTGCTTGTAAGGAAACCGTCCTTCATTCATAGAGCAAATGAAGAGAACTATATGTTCAAATCATAGCAAATCTTTTGTTTTCTTAGCTACAACATAACATAACATATGTAATTTCAAAATTCTATAAATTAAAATGTATACACAGACTTCAACTGACTGGTTATTCTGAAGACATAAATGCCAAATTGAAGATGGGGAATAAAAGGTTGGGTTAGTTTGATCAAGTCATTATATTCAGCATTAACCCTTTCATGCATGAATTATGATCCTTTCTGTCAGGATTTTTTTATTTTTATTTATTTTTTTTATTATTTTCTTAAGGCATAAAAAAGGTAGGACATTTTTTTTTTTTTTGTAAAAACAAGGAACCGACCTGATTGGACCTCTCTGAACATCAGCTTCAGCAAGCAACAACAAATCGTACAAACTCTTCAAAGAGGCATCTGAACAATTTCCAGACCTATAAATCCACTTACAGCGCCGGTGAGTAACTCCAGACCTCTGAAGCTCACGTTTGGGGATACGTTGGGTGAAAGGTCAGAAACCAGGAGCGGGATGGTAATGAAGCCAAAGTTGACCAGGAAGGAGAAAATGTTGAACAGGAGAAGCCACTTTAGAAGCACAAAGTAGTTGAGAACACTGGAGCCAAATTTGCCCCCAATCTCCTTCATGATGCCTCGCCAAAGCTGCAGGCTCTGGCTGACGGATTTTATGCTGTAACCAAACCTTCGTATCAACTGAAGCAGAAGCAAACAACACAAAAGCACACATAAGTACACATCCCTGTTACATTTTTGAATGAAGTTTAAGTACAAAGGAAATACAGACCAGTGACATATTTTGAGAAAAATCTCTTAAAGATGAGAAGTGATGGGACTGTCCTGAAGACTTGAATGCCATTGCTTGTGTCCTGTGAAAATACATTGACATAAGATCACAAATCGTTTTGAATTCCACGTCTCAGATACAGTGCAAAACAGCAACACAGTCTGTATGGAAAACTTTTGGCCCTTGTGTTGTGTAAGAAACCTGACTTACACACAAATGAGTCAAACATGAAGTGATCACCTGATTGCATTAGAAAAAATATGACTTTTTCAGTAGAGCTTAATGTTCATTATATATTAAAGTAAGGCTGCAAATTCAAGAAGCCTGAAAATACCCTACAGTGAGTCCTATCTATGCAATTGGTTTCTGTGTTAATGGAGTAATTGCATGTTTTATCCAGATGTTGATGTATAAATAGTTTTGCTGGAAGAAGTGAGAAGAAAGGCCTAAAAGATAAAAGTCAAACCCTCCAGGGCAGCTGCAGGCTGCCCTCCGGCGCATTCAGAGGCCAGGGGTGTTTCAGCAGGAGGTCTAGAAAAGGCCATGCAGGAGCTTTTAGTTTTGTGGCCAACTGTTTTAGAAATGCCCTGAATCTCTCCCTGCTGCAGGAGTGTCAAACTCATTGTCATTTCAGGGCACATCAAGATGATGAATGTCCTCAAAGGGCCAGTTGTGGCTGAAAGTACCGATAAAAACTACCGTTTCACAAACTCTTAAAATATTAATGCTTGTCTCCACATTTGATGAGTACCTCTGAAATTTAATTAATATGAAACGTCTTTTCACACTGATGAAAATAAAGAACACATATAAGCACTAAGCTCTTATCTAGGAGGTTCTATTTATTATGTTGGTTCTCTGGAGTCCATAGGGCCACATAAATCACTATGGTGGGCCGGATATGGCCCTCAGACCTTGAGTTTGACACATGTGCTCCAGAGCTTTAAGTACAAGGTCACAGTGGAAATAATTGAAACAAACAAGTATTTGCATAAGCTTGGTCTTATGGTTCCCAAAAAGGTTTGATGATTAACCGAGTGCATTGGAACGACTGCAGCAAGAGATTGTTTATCGCCCTTTACTGCTCTCCACTAACCTGACGTGTTTCTTCTCTTCAAAGCTCACAGGCAGCGCCCGGATCTTCCTGATTTGCTCCGTTGTCGACAGGGCAACAAGCTCCTTGATGAGGATCTGTTCCTCTGTCGGACAAGAAACAACAAGACGGTTCTTTGAAAGAGCCATCACCCAGTATGCAGATCGGGTGACGCACTCTGCACTCGCTGTAACCAAACACCCAGCGACGGGCTCGCACCATTTTCCATCTCGCTCTTGATGGCATCTTCTGTGAAAGCCG
Source organism: Poecilia formosa (assembly GCF_000485575.1). Lineage (NCBI taxonomy): Eukaryota > Metazoa > Chordata > Actinopteri > Cyprinodontiformes > Poeciliidae > Poecilia > Poecilia formosa. The sequence continues at coordinate 925,442 of NW_006799950.1, forward strand.
CGTGGGCAGGATCGGCGTTAGGAAACATACTCATCCGTCTCATTGTTGCTCCTCTCCATCTCATTGTCATGTTGCCTGTATAAACGTGAGGGGGAGAAAAAAAAAGACCAGATGTGTTCATGGCTGAGTATTGACAATGCTGATATTTACGTCATATTTTCATTCATTATTGCTGTATTTGTATAGAATGCTTGTCTTTGTTTATTTTTTTTATTTTTTTATTCTAACCTATGAATTTTTTGAGCTAGTCCTGTTGGCAATAATGCACTAATAAAGAAGTAACCATCTTTGTTTGAGAACTTATGTGGCAACTTTTATGAAACATTATCTTTATTTCTGATTAAAAGCTGTGATAGTAAAACTGTTTCACCACGCTGCATATAAATATTACTGTGCCAAATGTGTCACTAGACTGATAATATTTCTAAGTAGGGCATAGTAGTAGTATATTTATAACTAATCTGGTTATATCAAATACTCTAAAATATTTACCTTGTTCATATTTTTTTTTTTACTTTGTAAGTACCAAATGATGAATTACTAAAAAACCTTTTATCTCTCTCTGTGTCCTGTGCGAGAGTTCTGATTTGGTTTGTTTCTGAACCTTTTGAAAAACAACAGTTTTGGAAGAAAGATGAAAAGTTGCCAAAATTAAACAGAACAAAACCGTACACTTGAAATAATTTCTCACAGTTTACCCAGCATAACAATCATAGCCTATATTTTAAGGAACTATAAGCAATCTGTGTCATTTTGTGTGAGCTTATTCAGTCAGATTAAAATGGTCGGGGAGGGGAGGGGGTCAATAAAGACATCTGCATAAGTCAAAACAGTGTGTACAAAAACTTCACAGTGTGATCCGTTATGACAAACAAAAATGTAAAAAATGAATGCAAATTGTTAAAGTTTTAGGCCTGTAATGTAACTGTAAAGGTATTTATAGCATAACAAAAGTCACAAACCCAAAGCAAATGCCTGCTTATCATATATCCATTTGCTAACATTATACTTTTTTCAGATTAATGCATATTTGCCCTGTGCTTCCATCATGTATGATATGCTTCTTCAATTAAATATTGCTCCAGCATTAGCCTTTTCTGCCTTCAATGGCATTTGTATACCTGATCTGAGCTACTTTCATTTTCAATTGTCCAGCATATCGAGGCGAGTGAATCCTCATTTCTGCAGACAGCATACTGTCATTGAGTCCTCTTTACATTTTAGACTTGCAGTACAAATTAAAGTCCTGTCACCTTAGAAGACACTTGGTGACCGCAAAAGCTGAATACGGAAATGCTATTATGTGATATTATTTCACATAATATAATTTATCTCTTCACATAAACGTGTTTTTAGATGTGACAAAATGTATGGTAAGATAAGAAAATAGTGTGTGCTTAAATCAAAATTAAGTTCAATCTGCTTTATTTTCTCTGCCAGCTTCCTTGTTCTCATCGATAGCTAAGTGTCTAGGTTCTGCATTAATGATTATCCAGTGGGGATTTCTAAGTAGGTTAATAATCTAAGAGAAGCTCCTGGCACACAGAATTTACTGTGCATTCAGCAAAAATATCACCAAAAAAAATCCTAAATTAGTACATTTAGTGATTAAAAAACCTCTGAGGGATAAAATTGGAGAATTGTACTACCTGAAATTGAAGAATGAAGTTGAACAGGTGGTAAGCGATCATACTGAGAGTCTGGGTCAATCTGAAATGTGTTATCTGAATGAAAAAATGCGGAGAAAAGAAAGAGTTCAAACAAAATGGTTACAAAGAGACACAGAGGTAAGAAAGCAAACAGCCACTAACTAAACATAGTGAGAAGTTTGAACGGATTCGAAGATCCACGTAAAAAAAAAAAGGAAGGGTAAAATAATTATTTATATAAGGGAAAATAAAGAATACAGAAGGAAAATATTATAATGTTAGCAGTATTGCCAAAAATGCATTTGTAGCACCAAATCTCAAACTTATTCTTCAGTCTCAGCTTTTGTAACTTGAATTAAACAGAACTTGTTGCATGTAGAAATGAAGGTATTCTAAAAAAATGAATGTTATATTTTATTCAGTGACTGTGCGTTAGCTTAAAGTCAAGATATTTATTGTGTTCAAGGACGGATTTTAAATCTTCGCCCTGTTAAAGTAACTTTGTTCTTTTGACTTTATATTGTTGAAATAAGGTTTTGTGAAGACAACAAAAAAAAACAAGGTCTAATTTTATCTTCGCAGCTCAGTTGGGATTTACTTACTGGGGTTATGCTGCAGTGGAGGACTTGTGGAGATGAGCTCCATGGGGAAGTTTTCTCTCCCACTCCAACCATCCCCAGTTGCTCCCCACTCACCGTTATCTGTGGGCTCAACATTCTGCCCCCACTGGGCTGGGTCTACTCTCGCATACGGATTGGTATGCTGCTGGTGTGTCCTGGAAGACCTGAATGCCAAAAGATGAATTGCTCCCATTCAGCTTGCTACATTGTAAAAAAAAAAAAAAAAGTCTCTAATTTATGGTAAAATGCCGGCAGCTGAGGTTGCCAGAATTTTACAATATAAATACGACATATTGCGTGAATCGTTTACCTTATATTTACGGTAAAATCCGTAAATAAATTCTGGCGATCACAGCCGGCAGTAAATTAGAGACTTTTTTTTGTTGTTTTACAGAGTATGTTTATAATTATGACATGCTTGATTAGCTTCCTGACCTTATCAGATCAGGAAGTGATATTCAAAATGGAATATTTTCAGATACAAACAAAAATGTACTAACAATTATTTTTTTTGTAAGAATCTAGTCCTGTTTTAAAACTGCATTTCGTGCAACACAGAAATTAAAGTCTTCATAAGAAGCTAAGTGTTTTTCAAATATTTGTACATCAGTGGGATAGCTTTACAGTGAAACTTATTTGTAAAAAAAATTTTTTTACTCCTTTAATTTTTACATTTTCTGTTGGTGTGCCAGTTTTTACTCCAATGAGGAATTTTAGTGAAACAGTTAAGCCTTCATACAAACATGACCTTTGAGTTCATATCATAAAACTTAACAAAGTAGATTCAAAAAATACATTTTCAACACTGCCTGTTTCTTTAGGATATTCAGTTTAACCTCCTGGGTTTCAGTAATATAGAATATTACAGGGATTTCTAGACAAAACTTTATGGAATTAAAGAACACTCCAACACAAGAAGAGAGAAAAAGACATTAGAATAGTTGGTCATACAAACCTCCTGTCAATTTCCAGAGTCTCACTGTCATGGTAGGCCGGGTTAAAAACTCCACCATTACTGTAACTCGTCATTAGATCCTTGAAAACAGACCCTTTTATTCTTCAAAAAGTGGGAGTTTTAATCAAGTCCTGATTAAGTCCTGCGAAAAAGAGGACAAAACAGTCAAACGAACGTAATAAAACATTTTACGCTATTGAAAACTATTTAGCCCTCCTTATTAAAGGAGCCCTCATTCAGCTTTATTAAAGCCCTCATTCAGCTTTAATACAGCCTCAGCAAACAGTGTCACATGTTTAAGCTAAGTGGGTTTAAGCAGAGTGACAGCTATATTGTTTGAGGAAAACATGTGTAATTTAATCTTCTACTCTAATCCGCATCTGTTCATTATTAATTCATTGAGGAGGATTGGTTTCTGCCACGCATGGGGCCAAATAGATTCTGACAGAAAGTCAGCTACATTAAATAAAAACATTATTATTAAACTCTTCTTACCTTTTTGTGATCCAGTGGAAACTGTATGAAAAAATATTGTTGTAGTTAAGGTGTCAGGACTCCTCCGGTCCATGCAGAACAAACCTGATGTGCACCTGTGAGCCAACCTGGGGTGTGCTGCGTGAGAGAGATAATATATTCTCTGTCTACCAGGAAGTGTGATCTTGTAAAGTTAAAAGTCCACTTCTGAATATTACAAGCGTGTCCATGACAGCTTGACATGGGAAAAACAATTATACCTGTTAGCCAACATTTAAATGGTTTCCTTATTGAGACTTTGGTGAGCTACTTAGAGTTCAGAGTGTGCAAAAGTACCCAGGCGTTGCTTAGTGACAAGAAACTTTAACAAGTAAAGGAAATGCATAACTAAGAAGAGCCACATTCCCCACGAAGAGAAAACGTCTTAGAAATTAGACATTAGCATGTAATAACTATCTGTAACATAAACACAAGGAAATGGTTTGTCTAAAAAAAAAAAAGAAAAAAAAAGAATAAAGCCTTATGAAGCCCTGATACCAAAATATTTTACAAACCTGTAAAACATGTAAATCAATACAAACCTACCTGGTACACTAACAACCCCATATACTGTACTCATAGTTGGGCTCAAAATTATTCATCCATCTGGCAGATTTAGGTTTAAAGTATACAAACTGGGGTTGTTTGCCCATGGCCTCAAACAGGCAGGTATTTATATGTCTGGGTGTAATTAATCGATATAATGTGAGTTGAATTATGGATGAACTTTTCTATACAATTTTTTATTTAATTGAAAATATGACTATACTAAATATGGCATTTTCTTATATGAATACAGAAAACAATTTTTAAAGGTATTTAAATTTAAGTAAAAGAGAATAAATTTACTAGGAATTGAAATTGCCTCAATTTCAGCCAACAAACACAATTGCTGTACCAAAATTGCATATGAAAAATACGAATAAACCTGTTGTTATGACATCTTACTAGTAGTACCTATGTAAGGCAGGTCCAGATGAGATAAAAAAAAAGACTACATTTCATTACACTACTCTAAAAATGAAACCAAACACAAATAATGTCAGTAACGGACTTCCATAGATTATGTCTGGGATCGGTAACCGCATTCAGGAAGTTGTCTGTGGGGATTGTTGTCTTCCTGACAACAGCTGGGGGGTTTCGTCTTTTTAGTGTTTTACCAACGAAGTCTGCTGGTTCTATATTTATCTAGCAGCTCTTTAAATCTGTTAAAACTGCAGTTTTTCTTCTGAACAAAGGAATAATGGAGGACAACTCAGGTGATTATGAACTTCAGCTACTTTTACGAACTTGTCCAACAAGTTAACATTGTTCTGTTAGCTTGTCAGCTAACATTGCTAACTCCGAGCACATTCCTACTAAAATTGTTCTGCTTGTCAACGATTATCTTGAAATTAGTTATTATTATTATTTGAATGACACAAAGCTCGTACCTAGTGGGAAAAAGTTCGGGATACACGATTGTATTAAGCGTGAAAGAAGGAAAGTAGAATGTGGAAAAATATATGTGTTTGCATTAATCCAGATTAAGGACAAATAAATATTTTTTCGTTTTATCTTCATCTTATCTTGGTCCATATCTAGTAGTCCATCCATTCAAGTTTTCTCACAATCCTTACCATTAGGTTTTTCTCCTAAAACCTTATTTTTCCACTGATAAAAGTATTTTTCTTAAATCACTGTCTTGCTCCGCGTCATGATGTAGGCAAAAGTCAAATGGCTTGATAGATTACAATATAAGTTATGATAAAAACACATTAAGGAATTCAAAACTCAAAATTTGAGCCCAAAATGTAAACAAATGACAACAACAAAAAAAGTCATCATAAAGTCTTTATTTCTATTTTGTGCAGAACAAACATCACTGCATTGCAAATATCTGTTGAATGTGTTTCATGTTGTGGGAAAACTAACACATCAAATCATATTCGTATATTAAAAAGGTCCTCTACCCAAATACAAATCAAATCTCTGGTAAAACCTGAAAATGACTAAACAGAAACTACCCATCCAATCTGACTGAGGTTGAGCTGATTGGCAGAGAAGAACTGGTAAAAAATGTCCGTCCGTAGATGTGCAAAGCTGGTAGAGTCATTCATTCTCTGCAGTAAAATTAATGAAGGCTGGATACAAATACACACCACACTTTTCAGTTTTCTGTTGAGTGAAAGAAATAGTATAGATTATTTTTGTGACTAACCATAATTAGTAAAACAGTTTTATTTTTTGAAATTCAATTAGTTTCTTTCCTTGCTAATTTCTACATGTTTTTATTAGCAAAACTCTGTTTTTCTTTGTTTTAAGTCTTCGCCATTGGCGGTAGGGGACGGATCACCAGCAACCCGCTGCTGGACCAGCTGCCCAGCTACCAGTCGCTGCTGTACCGCAGAAAATCATCAAGCGTCAAAAGCAGAGGGAGCTTGAAAGGGAGGCTGAGCGTCTCTGGCAGGTTGAACACGGTCAACAGACTGGAGGAGAGGCAGAAGAGTCAGATGGAACAGCGGGCCATCTCAGAATTACCCTTCCCCATGGCTGAAAAACGCAGACACAAGTAGGAAACTCCTGAGCATCCGTCGAATGTCTTCTAACGTAATCAGAAACTCTAACTCATGTTGCTTCATGTTTTTGTGGTTGCGTGCAGAAAGTAGGCGTGTACCACCGCTGTGGGATTCTCACTGAGTGAATGTGTGGGTGCTTGAAATCCTTGAAAATTTCAGTTAGGTGATTTAGAAAGATTGGAAAGTGCTTGATTTTTGTGTAAAGTCCTTAAAAATGCTTCATATACAAACTGTACAGTTTTTTTTTTTTTACATAAAGTGCAATCTAACATCTGATTAAAAGCCTAAATTTGGGAAGCTGTATTTACATTTGAAGCCGGATATTTTAAAAATGATAAAAAGAGACACACTTTTTTTCTTTCTCACTGCCTGAAGTTAAATCAGACCAAACTTCTCTTGTTTTAGGTCAGCTGGAACTACCAAAATTATTAATTTATATTTGCTAAATGCAAATAAAACTTAGCAACAACACTTTTTTAGAGATTTTATTTGTAATTTTCTTGGACCAATCAAATGCATAGGGTGTGTGCCAGAGACATTTCAGAGCATAAAATTTTGTTATATTTCAGTTTATCTTGCCTGCAGTAGAATACTATCACAATATGTTATTAATAACAATAACAGATGACATAAATAGGAAATTGAAACTCTCTTCTTTAGTTCATTTGTATTATTTTTGAAAATATTATTTAGAGTGGTCTGAACTTTACTGTGGGGAAATCCCTGCTGTGTATGATCCCCTGAAGGAGAACAACTCCAGAATTAACACAAACATTTAAAGAAAATTTGGAGAAATTATTGAATTACTTTCTAAGGAAGAAAACCTTCTCTCTGTCAGCTGGAAAAGCGGTAAGCAGCAACAGGTGAGGGAGGGGCAGAAGACTCTAGTCACTTGGATACATTCTCAGCTTCTGATTTGCATAAACCCAGATAATAGAAACTATGTGGTTTCAAAACCAACCAACCAACCAACCAACCAACCAACCAACCAACCAACCAACCAACCTCTGAATACCTTGACAGCAGTAACCAGCCGGCGCCTGATGGTAACATTCTGTTTGTCTGCGTCACCTGCCAGAGATCAGCGCATGGAGGAGAGGAAAGATCTAAGCAGCTGCAGACAGTGGAGGGAAGGCGCTAGCAGGTACATGAAGAGGCTGATGGATGACGCTCACGCATTCCTGAGCTCCATGAAGCTCTGGAGGTCGGACATCCACCAGATAGAGGGTGAGACAAGCAAACGCTCATCTTTTCGTTCCAGACGCCGTCGCTGTGTTTTTTGGCCGTGCTCTTTTTACCCGTCCTCTTTCATTTGTCTGTAGGGATGTTTGGAACGGGGATCCTTTCCTACTTCTCCTTTCTGCGCTTCCTGGTTGCGCTCAACCTGATCATTTTTCTGGTCATGTTCTGCTTTGTCATGTTGCCCATGATCCTTGACCCCACCCCAAGAAATGTCATCAACAATCAGCATCAAGGTGCGGGGACTCACTGGTTTGTTTCCGTCATAAAGCTTAAACTGGAGGTGGAATGCCGAAGCGCCTGAATCTAACCGCGTTTTCCTACAGGAAATGTTTGCAGAACCCACCCAAGAACCACTCGCAGGATACTCAAGAACTATCACGAACATATTGTGGATCTGCTTTCTGGTGACGTAAGTTTCTGTACGATGCAGCTAATGTTTTACTTATACACGGTTAATCAGATAAAGTAGGGGATATGATTTAAGGGTTTCACAGGTTGGAACACACAGGGAAAATGACTGTGCTAAACATTGTAAGCTGTAAAGACTATTTTGATTTAAATGTGTCTCTGTTTTAAGCATTTTATTCACCCAGGATGTAGAAACTCCCAACTTTTAAAACTGTTTTATTACTGGTGGCCAACTTTTCCCGTCTTTGAACGATTGCGCTCGATGTTTGGATTGAATCACTAGTTACTGCGTGTATAAACCCATGTTCAGGACTTGATCATTGTGCTTTATCTCCAGGGCATTCTGGAACGGACTTACCTTTTATACGGCTTCTACACAAAGGATGAAATCCATTTTCCAAAGGTCATATACAAACTGCCGCTGGCCTATCTCCTCGCAACTCTAGGATACCTCCTCCTGAGTCTCCTCTGGATTGTGAAAAGGTATTAAAGAAGTCCAACTTCTCACAAATTCAGTTGAGCGCAGATACAAACATTTGGGTTGAAGACTCCAACGTACTTCAGGCGAAGTTCAGAATCTGTTCTCACTGGCGTAGACGCGTGATGGGAAATTGCGTCATTTTGCTTGCGGGGAGGCATCCGCCTGCCGAACTCGACGCCGATATGAATTGTGTTGGAGCCTTAAGTTTTATGTTTTCTTTAAGGTCCGCTGCAGGATTCAAGCGCCACCTGATCAAGGATGAGGATCGCTTTCAAAGCTTTTGCAACAAGATCTTTGCGGGCTGGGACTTCTGCATCACCAGCGAGAGCGCAGCAAAGCAGAAGAGGAACAGCCTGCTCTACGAGCTCAAGGTCTGTTTAAGCCTTTCAGTCAGTTTTAAATGGAGTTTGAATCATTTAAAGTTTGTTGTCTGTATATATATATATATAGATACATATAGAGAGAAATCAAACAGATTTTTAATAAAGTCTTAGCATATTCCTGTCCCAATATATCATCACTCCTTTTGGGAGAACTGCTGAAGTTCTGCCAAAACTTCAGCAGTTTCCTGGTATGGAAACCAACCATTTTCTATAAGAGGAAGCTGATTGGTTTCCTGGTTCAGAGCTGCCATCGTATAGATTTTTACATGTCTTCTTCATTGTGACTGAGGTCTCCTCCCTTACACAGGCTAAAGGTTAGCTTGATTTATTTATTCCAGAGCTAATTTTGTTGTGAGTTTAGGATTATTCTGTTTAGTTGCCTCCTCATGTTTCCAGGTTTTAACCAAATATTACTTGAAGTGTATGTACATATTTGCCCTATTTTGACTCTGGAGTAAAAAAAATAAAATAAAATCCACAGTAAATTCAAGCTGTGCCACAAACTCTTGTTTTAGAAAATTAAAAAAAATGTCTAGAATTCATAATTTAAAGCCTAAACCCATGACATTTTTGATTGTATGTAGACTCCTGCCTTGCAAATGTGTAATATATTGTATTTCTGTGGATATTCACAAAAGCTATTGCCTTGACTCTTCACTGAACTCATTTGTTATTGACTGGTGAGTGCGAAAGGCATCTGAGTTAATGGGTGCCATTAACTTCATGAATGTTGGATCTTTACAGATTTATCAAGCAGTTTTTTTCCCTTGTAAAAACAAATTTTTCCTGTTTTCATTTGGTTAAAAACACCATTGGAAAAACCGCTTTAAAAAGCACAAGCAAACAGTGCGGTTCCTCCTGATGATTGGCCTTAAATTATCTCTGTTGTTCTTGTTTTGGGTCGCGTCTCGGCGGTTCTCATATTTGCTGCGGTGACAGCGGATCATGCAAAAACTGGAACAATTTCCCAAACTGCTTCCAAATGATCTCCTCTGAGTTTCGGGCTTGACTTTTTAAGTGCTCCAGTCCGTCATGAAAGCTCTTTGCAACATTTTAAACTAGCGATGCGGTTTTGTAAGCGCTTCAGGTTTTGCTCAAGTTCAAGCTTAACCTCTCGCACCGCTTCACTGACTGGTTTGAATCTGTGTCCAGACTGATTTGGAGGACGAGCGGATCAAACAGAAAATGGCGGATCGCACCACGAAGGACAAATGTCGGATTTATCTCCTCCGTGTCATCCTCAACATGTTTGTCATGGGAGTGCTGGCCGCTTGCTTCTACAGCATCTACGTTGCCACCACCTTCTCCCAGAACGTAGAAAACAGAAAGAATAAGGTAACATCGTTATTATTACCGACGTGATTTTTGTTTCAAGCATGGCGTCTATCTTTTAATGTTAGTTTTCTTAATACGATTCTTCCCACTGTGTTTTTCTCTTTCCCGTTCCTCTGGAGCCATTTATTATTTTGATGCTTCTGACCATCTGAAGTCGCATTGACGGAATATTTTTCGTATTTGACCGGTTATGTTTTTTTTTTAAACGACGGGAACATTTGAAGCCCCTCCGTCATTTGACAGGTTATAATTAACACCCTTGACTGGTACACATGCGCACACATTACAGACTTTATGCAAGGAGTTCATCGCAGAGGCAACTAAAATCAATTAATAAAAAAACTTTTTCTGAATACCTTCTCATAGACACTGAACTAAAGGCGTCTTGCTGACCAGGAGCTGCTGACCGGCGTGTTGAAGAGTTACGGACCGGACGCTTTGGAGCGTCTGCTTAGGAAGTGCATTTCAAACCTTCGGTTGAAATGGAGCCTTTAATTCAAGTCTCCATTACAGACCAGAGAAAACTAAAGAGAATGCCGCGTTGTGCTAATCCACTTATAGTCTAAACAGAGGAGCCGGCGGTTTATCTTGAGGAAATAAATAAAGGTGGAGAAGTTAATTAGACTGCAACATGCGCAGTGCGCTGCACAAGCACTGCGGATGTGGCTCTGCTGTTATGAAGCGTTAAACTTAATTTCATCCTGCGGTTTTGACAAATGGAGCTGGAAGACGTTACCCTTCTGCACCCAGAAGGAGAGTGGCGCTCACTAGCGCAGCAGACGTAACATCTGTCTGTTTCGGGGGAGCGAAACCACGCAAAAAGATCCTCGTAAAAGCGCACGCCCGGACCGCACAGGGTCAAAAGCTCGCAGTTCGGTTTGGATCAGACAGATCCAACTGACCGATGAACTAGCGCAGATTTCTCTGTAGATGAGGCTGTGCTTTCAGACCACAGCGGGTGAAGTCTTTGCAATTTAAGTGGAGTCGCTTAATTTAATGTATTATAAGTTATCGGGGCCACAGTCAGTGGTTTTTGTCACTACGGAGAAAAAGTTAGACGTGTTCATCTGCTCTATGTGTGACGGGATCTGGAGTCGTGGTTCAACGAGCTGAATATTAACTAAACCGCATAAAAATGCGGCTAAACAGCCTATTTTAATATGATTATAATTTGATGGGTAAAAATAGCACATGACCCATTTTTATTTATTTATTTATTTTATCCATCAAGATGGCGGAAAACAGAACAGACTAGCCTAGCGTGACCTCTGGTTCTGACACACAAAGTGAAGTAAATATTAAGCAAATTTGTTTTACACCTCAGAAGAGTGTTGCCGTAATGAACGCCGTCTCTTTATTTACAAAGCAAAGTCACGGTTTCAAAGTTTTAGATTTTTTTTTTCTTTTCTAAAATACCAACGTCCACGAATTTCCATCTATAAACATTTTGAAAAAAATCCATCCTGTGCAGGACAGTCGTCGACGCAAATCACTTGGAATGCAACTGTTTCCTTCCTGCAGGTGAATTTCATTGTGGATCTCATCTATGAGTATCTGCCCTCCATAGTCATCACCATGGCCAACTTCGTCACTCCACTCCTCTTCTCTGTCATCATCAACTATGAGGATTACTCACCCGCCTTCGAAATCCGCTTCACTCTCATGAGGTGCAGTGGACCTCCACGCGTTAACTCCTCCCCTCCCCTCCATGCTCATCCTGCTAAGTTAGTTTGAGAGAAACGGCTACCGTTGTCTGAACTTCACCTTCTCTCCACAGGTGTGTCTTCATGCGGTTGACCAGTATTACCGTGCTGCTCTACTCTCTGTGGTCTCAGATCGATGAATGTAGAGAGGATCCCTGCAGCAACCCAAAACTTTGCCAAGTAAGTTGTTTTTCCCTCTGATTTCACAATTAGTTCAACGGCAAAATAGCTCCACATTTTTGGTCACGTCTCAACCACAAACCTTCATGGATTTTATTGTGATTTAGTGTGACACGCCAACACAAAGTCAAAGTCTGGGCCGATCTCTTCCTGTATCATGTTCTTCCAGACCTTCCAGTTCAAACCTCTGCTAAAGTTCACTGTGCACAGCAGAATGTGTGTTTGGTTAGATTTGTTTTGTTGTTCTCTCTTTAACCACCTCCGTGGCTTTGATTATTATTATTTTTTTTCTTTATCATTATCTGCAGTGCTGGGAGACCCGTGTGGGCCAGGAGATGTACAAGCTCACCATATTTGACTTCATCATTATACTCGCAGTCACCATCTTTGTGGAGTTTCCCCGAAAGTAAGTTCACGCGAGAGACGGCGGTTGTTTTGTCACGAGGCGACACGGCCCCCGGCACAGGAACACGTTTCTTGTAAAACGAGTTTATGAACGGCTCAGAGAGCGCGACAACCACGAAGCGTCTTAGATCAACTTTCTGTGATTCGTAGAAGGTCGTGGACGACTTGTCGAGGAAGAGTTGCAGGGTCAGAGGATGAGGAGACCACCAGCTCACCGTGTTGCTCTTGGAAAATGTACTGGGGGTTAAAACTGACCTGCATCGAGCAGTAAAACCATGACTTGAGATTTCAATACGCTGAGTGCCCCCTACTGGTCAGATATTTATTATGCAAATTAATCAGGAAAACACACATAAATCTGGCTTCCTGCATTCCAAGGTGATTGAAATGCCAGGATTGTGTGGCTTGAAATGAATTGAGGATTTTGTTGTTATCGAGTCACAGCTGCTTTGATTCTGTCGTGGTGCTGCAGCTGGTGGCGCTCTGAGTTTTTAATTATTCTACTACAGTCTGTTCAGCCACAGAATGCTCATTCAAACAGTTTTTGTCGTCTCTTCAAATGGACTTTAAACATAGAAACGATATGATGGAAAGTTTTTTTTTTTTTTTCCTAACACCATGACCTTCCAATAAGTGGCCAACCTCGGACTTGTTTGAGAAATAAGAGCAACGGTCCAACACACCCAGACTAACCAGCTGTGTAGCCGACGTAGGAGGTTACGTTTCAGAAAGCGTTTTTATTTTTGGAACTGATAGAAATTGAACATTTTATTTCTGGTTGAGCACAGTTTCGTTTTTATTTGTTTTTCGGGTTTTTTCAGTTTCCTCCAGCTTCTCTGAGTTTTACAACAGCCACTTTTCTCTTCCTGCTCAGGATGCTTGTAAAGTTCTGTGACTGTCCCTTGACTAAGATGTGGGGCCTGCAGGAGTTCAGTATTCCTCAAAATGTGCTGGAAATTCTCTACGGTCAGACCATCTGCTGGATCGGCACTTTCTACTGCCCCATGCTTCCGGCCATCTGCACCATCAAATACTTCTGTGTCTTCTACATCAAAAAGGTTGCTGCTTTTTCTTTTTTTTTTTCGTTTGTTTGTTTGATTGATTTTATAAACTTAAAAGTGTGAAAACTCCAAAATGGTTTGAATAGTTTTTAAAATCTTTTAATCTTTACATATACATGTACATACAGCATATTTATATGTGTATCTTGTCTTAATCTCTCGTAGTTGTCGTTGATCAAAAACTGCCGTCCGGCCACCCGGCCGTTTCGAGCGTCCAGCTCCAATTTCTTCTTCCTGGGTGTGTTGCTGATCGGCCTGATTCTCGCCTGCTTCCCCATTTCTATTAGCGTTGCTCAGTAAGTATCGTACAAAGTCATATGTCTGCTTCAGTCTCTTAGCTACATGAACAGGTTTGACTGAAACGTACAGCAGCCCTCCAATCTCAGATTTCCTAGACTTGCCTACGATGGAAGAACAGTTGCATCTTAAAGAGTCAGGCTATCAATGAAATGTTCCCTTATTTCAGTAATTCAACTCAAAAAGTCAAAACCTCCGATGAGTTTAAATCAGATGAGATTAAAACAGGACGGTAAATACGGTAATCTTATGCTATGGCCGTATTATGGCCTTCTCGATCATGGGGAAACCTGCAGAATGGACAGTTGACCTCTACAAGGAGATTCAGCCTCTAAGGGTCACAGCAAAACTGCAGCCGTTGGCACAAGGGTCTGCAACCTGCAGCTCTGGAGCCACGACTCTGTGAAACTTAACCAACTAATGTTAATAAATGTAGATTAACAAATGCATGCTTTAGTTGTTTTTTTCTGTTTGTTTGTTTTTTGTCATGGAATAATTGCGTTGAACTTCTATAACAGACACTAAAAGTAGCGGTTATTTTCCTTAGATTTAGATCGTAGATTTGTTTTTACTTGCAGAAATAAACCCTTTAAATGTAACGAGGTTGTCATACTAGACTTTTCCTTATTTTATTTAATTGAAATATTTACGCGTCTTGTAATACTCCTTTTACTGGGGATTTTTATTTTATTCGTATCAAGTGCACAATCGACACAGGTACACTGTATGTGCATATGCACTTTTTAATTCTTCTCATTACAGTTTACCGACCACGATTCCGGTTCTGTTTGGATTTTACGTTTCCACTCTTCTCCCTCTGTGTGCAGACTAAAGCCCTCGCAGGCGTGCGGTCCGTTTTCTAAATACAACACGTCCTGGGAGGCGCTTCCAGCCGCGGTAGAAGCCCTGCCGCAAAGCGCCAGAAACGTCATCTACTTTCTCGCGTCAGAGACCTTTGCCATCTCTTTCTTTGTCGTTACGTGGTGAGTTGTCGCTGTGGTGTTTTACACTTTGATAGACATGCTTCTTGTCTTTCTGGCTGAACTTAAAAATGTTTTTATTTTTATTTTTCTCTTTACAGTTTGGCCATGTTTTATGTGATCGCACTCGCCGGAGCTCACAAGAAAGTCATCAATCAACTACGGGAGAAGCTGGTTATGGTGTGCAGACTGGATAGAACGCAAAGTGAAGGTTTGCCGGTGTAAAAGCCCGTGCACTGAAATCTTCCCGGGTTTTTTTGTTTTCCAGGAGGGCCAGGACAAACGCTTCCTGATCCAGAAGCTGTGTCAGGCCCAGAGTGTCCCGGTGGCCAAATCCGCGCCTCAGCTCCACAGTCCCAGCAGGCAGAGCCCCAGCTACCACACCAGCTTCTCCAGCAATTTCAACGAGGCGGTGGTCCTGGCACATTCTCCACCAAACTCCTCCACACATGTGTGAGAAGATGTTCCACAAGTAGACAGACATACGGGAGTTGAACCAACAACAACAACAACAAAAATACAATCCGTACATTGTTTTTACTTTTCTTACGTTAATTTCTTTTGTTTTTGTTGTTGTTTGTTTTCCTGTATTAACACTAACATTTGCGCGTTTCTGTGAGTATGCTATCGTACTCTCAGTTTTTTTCTGTGTTTTACTTATGACATTTTTATATGTAGTCAAGAAAGTGGCTTTAGGTCTGCTGTTGTGGTGTTACTTGTATCTTTTCCTTCTAAGAAGGACTTTGTTTCACTTTAATATGCTTCACTTCTTTATAAACAGCGTCTACATTTCATGCACTTTAAGAGTTTTTTGTTTTAGCGATCTTTATACCAAAGCGACCTGTATTTTAGCGATGTGTACATTTCTTTATTTGGTTTTATATGCAACATTATAGAAACAGCTGTGCAGTAAACTAATAAATTTGCCTTGTCCTGAACGACAGCAATGTTTTTTGAACATTTCTTTGTAACTTTAAAATGACTCCTGGATTATTGTAGAATTGGAGCAGGGTGGCTTCTTACTGGTCAGTCAAAAACCTATAGTAGTTGGTGCGTAAACAGAGGAAAAACAAGGTTTGTAATATAATAGAAAAGAAAATATGCATACAGATTTTGACTCTACATTGCCTTCCAAATGTATTCTGACCACTTAAACCTCTCAACACTGTCCTGTTAAAACCACATCGTATCTTTTATTTTGACTTCTGTGATGCACCAATATTGCTACATATTGTCATTTAGAATAAGGTCTGAACTTTAACTAGGTCATTCTGCTTTGATCTGACCCATAATGTGTTTCTGGATGGGGTGAATCTCCACCTTCACCTCAGTCTCAGTCAGTTCTCTTTTGACCCAATACGTTTTTTTTTCATGTACTTATCTGTCTTTAGCTCCATTTATGTTCTTAAAAAAATTAATAGAGTTAAGTCTCCCTATTACGTATTTTCATGAATACGCTTTTTTTTTAATTGTCTGAGTTATTATATATCCTCCGACCCGCGAGAGGGCGCTGCTGAGGACGTTTCAGAGCACTGACTGACAGCGGCAGCTCAGCTGGTACGGAACCGGAGGCAGCGTGCTGGGTGGCTCTGATCGGTCTGTCAAAGATGTTGAGAATTACGATCCGAGCAGATGTAGGATCTTTTTGGTTCTTGTTCTGCGTCATCTACACGCAGGTCCTGGCCGGCTCCTCAGATGACATCGTGGTGGCTTGTGGTGGATTTGTAAAATCCGACGTTGAAATCAACTACTCCCTGATCGAGGTGAGATGAGCTAGCCGCTAGCTGGTTTATCGTAGCAAACCAAAGGTTAGGCGGAGCTATCTGCATGAATGGCAGAATAAAACACGTAAACAATACTCTGTTCTGGTAATAATAATAATAATAATAATAATAATAATAATAATAAATTGCCTGTATATATAATTATACAATGAACGTAGTTCGATGGTAGTTTAGCTACATTATCTGTTTATCTGTTGTGTGTGCTTAGGTTTTGTTTTAAAGGTATCATTTGAAATTAGTACTATAATCTTGTGCATGTTCTCCACGTGGCAGTCACTCCTAATCCTAATATCCTAATATCTGTCAGAGTTGATGAGGAAGACCTTAAGTGCTCCTCCTAATCCTGCCTCATTCAAGCCTCCAGAGGATTTAGGCACAGGGTTATTTAAACCTGTGAAATCAACCTTGGGCTTAAAAGCACCCAACTGAATGCAATTAAAACCCTAAAATAAAGTCGAGCACATATCAAATGCTTTTTCCGTGTCCTGTTTGGTTCCCAGATTAAACTGTACACTAAACAAGGCTCCTTAAAGTATCAGACTGACTGCGCTCCGATCAATGGGTACTTCATGATCCCCCTCTATGACAAGGTAACGAAGCTGCTGATGGAACATTTCCGAAACAGACATTATGAAGCTCACACTTGTCTCTCTGAAATGTAGGGAGACTTTGTTTTGAAGATCGAGCCTCCTCTCGGCTGGAGCTTTGGTGAGAAGTCTTTTTAACTCTTAACCACAGGTTGTCTGCAGGCTGTGTGTGTGTGTGTGTGTGTGTGTGTGTGTGTGTGTGGTTATTGTTCTTGTTTACTGCCAACAGAGCCAACCAGCGTGGACCTGCATGTGGATGGAGTCAGTGACATCTGCACCAAAGAAGAAGACATCAATTTTGTTTTTACAGGCTTCTCGGTCTCAGGAACGGTAAGGCTTTCTGTGGTTTTCAAAACACGTCAAAGGAAATTACACTTCATGATAACTGAAAGAAACAATTAAGAATGCCACTGTGTGAATAATTTTTACCAACCAGTTGACTATGTGGTGCTTAGAGTTGCACAATCTGTGAACCACAGTTGCAATTTTCTGCTCCCCTTCATGTAAAGACAGATAAAGTCAATTAAGCAAAAATATAGAGTAACTAGCTGCTACGTTTTGTTGTAGTGTAAGATCTTATTGCAGACTTTTTCTTTTTTTTTTTGTAGTTCCACAGTGGTTTTGCTTCCTTTCAGTAATCTTCATTTAGAAAATGATAATAAAAAGCTTTTCATGCCATGACTGTTTCTGTTCCCGGGGACCAGAAATATTTCCAAATGGCCCAATTTCTCTTTCTAGTAAGCAGACGGAAACTTTTGTCGCTTTCTTTCAGCCAGCTGGGCACCAGCGCGCAGCAACAGGAGCGGGAGGGAAAGCACTGCTCTACTCTGTGCTCCGTACATGTTCACAAAGAGTTTATGCGTTTATGCGTGCAACTTTGTTTTTTTTTTTTTGTTTTTTTTTGAGTTTGTGAGATAACAACTCACAAACTCAATAGCTTGTGAGTTGATCAATGGCTAAACATGCTATTGTTTACAATGGCATGTCCATTTATGCATAAACGCATATGCCCCTTTTTCATAAACTTTGACTTTTTACATAGCTAAAGCGCTTTGAACAGCATGTTTTGGTGAACAAAACACGTGTGGAACAGAAACGGAAACATTTTGAGAAGTTTTGAAAAATCTATCTGGACTTCTATGCAGTTCTGCAAGTTTCTCAGTTTTTTTTATGACCAAGGCAGCTTAAAAACAAAATGTGACAATATCCTTCTATCTTGGCTACCTTGGCTTTTTTAATTCTCAGCAGAAAAAGCCAAGAATCCATTCACAGTTTCAAAAAAAAAAAAAATCTGAATAAGATCACTGACTTTAAAGAGCACCATTTAACATAATTACACACATCCAAATATATGTATTTTCCATCACAGGTTTAAGCTTGGAAAAAAAACCATGTGATTTCAGCAACCTAAAGTTTATCATCTGTCGAATGAAATTAATCTGAAGTCATGATGAACGCCTTCATCAAAAGTCGTAGTCGGAGAGCAAAATGTGTGTAAATAGTCTGAACTCTGATTCAAGCCGCTACATTTAATGAACAGTAATAAATCTATGTATCCAGGCTGTTTTCTTAGTCTAAATGAAGCCGTTTCTCCACAGACGCGATCAGCTGGTGCAGTTTCCGTCCTGCTGCTGGTTTTTGTTTTGAATATTTTCTTTCCCCTGTGTAATCCGACCGCCTAGGTTCTGAGTAAGAGCCACCTCCTGGGCCCCGCTGGAGTCGAAGTCAAACTGAGCCAGGCGGGATCAGAAGAGAAAGTCAGGAGTGTTTTCACACAACCTGGAGGAAAGTAAGTGCACCGTGGCTCTCTTTGTTTAATAAGGATTTTTGCACAAAATGCCTCAGCAGAAATCACACTGGTGAAATTAACTGCTGGCAAAAACTTCATCTGTTTTTTTTTGCTTTTTTTTTCCCCCCTCGTTAACACAGGTACACCTTCTTCAAAGTGCTGCCTGGAAGTTATGATATCACAGCCTTCCATCCCTCCTGGTCTCTGGAGAAGGTTGGTGTATTTCATGCAGGGTTTTACGCTACCACAGTAAAACGCGTGGCATTCTGTTTGTAGGTCCTGCCATTTAATCACGCAGAAGGTTACAGCTGTGATTAACGGCCACTTCTTTTATGTGTTCAAAAAAAAAAATAGTAACGGATTTACGAGTTTCGAGGGCATTTTCGCGTCGACGTTACGAGCGACCACGACGACAATTTTCTTCTGACTTTATCTTTCTGGGAGGAGTTGGAATTGTGAACTTTCTGCACTTTTCCTGAATTATGTTTTAAATCACTGTTCACCGCCAGGACAGACCCGGGCGCTAAAAGGAAAGCACCTGAAAATCGAGCACTTTCCGAGCGGGACAGCACATTTCAAACTGCACTGTATGCAATTTGGTGTCGAGACTTTGCTCATAACCTTGTTCAGGCTTGTTGGCTTTTAAACGGGAATCCGTGTTTCGGTTTTCCACCCCAGATTCGTCACAGTAAATCAAATATCAGGGCGAATGTAGAAAGAAAAGTTTTCACTGTTGTCTTTACGCTATACATGAGGCGAGACATCAAAGTCTATGCCGAGGTAGCTGTTGTTTTTTTTTTTTTATTTCTAGTATTTTCTTGCCACTTCTAATAATATGTTAGCTTACCTCATGCGACATGACCCACTCAAAATCTTACAGAAATAAAATTCAAGGATAATTTCAGACTAAAAATAGAATGGTTTTACTTGCTTGTTTCTTTTTTTCTTCTTTTGATCGTAATTTGATCTGTTCATGAAAGAATCTGGCAATATTTAAATGCTGCCCAAAAAAAAAAAAAGGGTAATTGGATCAGAAGCCAATTCAGCGTTGGGTTGACATTCAAATATTAACTCAACTGGGTAAATATTTTCTTCTTCAAATGTCCAGATGTCTAAAAAAAAATGCTTTAAATATCTTGATGTCTTGAGATTTAAAAATTGTGTTTAACTCTGCATCTCTTGAGGATAGAAAACAAAACAAAACAAAAAAAACCTTCAGTATTCACTTACTTGCTGATCTGGGACTAATCACACAGTCTCTAAACAAGGGGAACTGTTTCGCCCCTGCATGCAGCCTAACGCAGCAACCTTTGCTGTCTCCATGCAGAGTAAGACCGCTGTGCACGTCTCCAATGCCAACGCTCTGGCCGCCGAGCATCTGGTGGTTGGAGGCTACGACGTCTCTGGGGAGGTCCGCAGTGATGGAGAGCCCATGAAGGAGGTCACCTTCCTGCTGTACTCGGCCACGGTCAGGAAAGAGGTAAACCAACATCCGTTCGCACGTTTCCAACGAACGAGAGGAGTGAAGCCGGATCGGAAAGTTTTTGTCTTTCAAGCTAATCTAGAAGGGATCAGGTTTGTTTTTGTGTTTGTTTTTTGCTTCAACTTAAATCTATTCCTAGCATTTTATTTGGAGCCTGGAAAAGGATTACATTTGTTTGAGGTGGTTTCCTAGTCTTCATAGGCAGGTATAGAAAAATGAGAACATTGAAAAATCCATTTTCTCTGATTGTGCATCTCGTCTAACTGTCTAAAAACTGCATTCATTCATCCAGACTTTCCAGTCTGTCGATGCATCCATGTCTGTCCTTCCGGCCATCTAGAAGTCGTTGATTTAACAATCCCACCTTCCATTATACATCCATCTGTCCATCCTTCTGTTGATCTTTCCCTCTCCTGTCTGTGGTTTTCAAGGTCCCACATTCAAAGCCTAAGCTGTTTAAATCTGTCAAAAATCTACAGTGCACCTTTGTGTTTATGGTTAACTCTAACCTTTGAAATGATGGCGGCCGTAATGTGGTCCTTGATGGGTTGAAAATGCTAATGTTCTTGAACTTCCAGGACATCAGTGGCTGCAACATGTCCCCAGTGGACGGAGCGGATAATGAGGACAGCTCCCTCGTCTACCTGTGCAGCACTCAGTCAAAGAACGACGGCACCTTCACGTTTTCTTCGCTGGCCAGCGGCGAGTACACCGTGGTATGTCCTTCTGCTTTTCTGTTTGCTAAGACCAGGCGCAGATCCACGTTAATGTGAGCTATAAAACTATAGCTAACAGTCATTAATTTACTACCTGGGCCAGTTAAATGGAACAGTGTATAAAACGGTGTAAAGAAATCAGTACTACTTATGTATTTTGCTTAAAGTGGTGCATTCGGATGGTGTTTGGCGAAACCCAGTTATAAAGTTCTAACCTGTGCATGCCCTTGAATTAAAAAAATTATGCTAGGCCTATTTTGCTGAACAAGCTAAGTTAGCAACAACTTCTGCACTTTTTTTTTTTTGTTCTTTCCTACTAAAGACCCTTTTCGTTTTGTCATTGAATGCTTTTGCTATGAATCAAAAATGGAAGAAAATATGGCCCAATAAGAAAGGAGAGATCCAGCTCAGTGAGAGAAAGTCCAGGCGGAGCATTGAGAGGAGATGAGAATTGAGAATAAGTACGTAGGCCAGGCTAGGAAAACCTTCTAATTAAGTTTTTTAATTAAGTTTTGAGGAAGAAATTTTGCTAGAATGAATCAAATGAATCCGCTCAAGACACCTTTTATTTACTGACTGACTTTTTCTGCAGATCTTGGACAATTTTTGTCCCAATTCCAAATTTTTATCCCCTTTTAGTCTGGACAGTTTGTATTTTCAAGTTTGAAATCAAGGCTGCTTCCCATGTTTAATCTCTCGCATTAAAGTGAGTGATTAAATCTTTCTGCAGAAATACAAATTCTTTGCAGTGTAATTTCTTCCTGTATGTTTAAGAGATAGGCCACGGATTTCCAGATGGTTGCAGTTTTCAGTTTAGACCACTAGATGCCACCACATCCTACATTCTCTATTATTTTTATAATAATGACTTCCCCTGTCTTGCATAACCACCCAACCATGTCATGCTGATGTAGCAGCTCGATTCTACGGCAAGAACCATAAATAAAAAAAAAATATTGATATTACCAAAGAACAAAAAAACAAACAAAAAAAAACCCACTGTTGATATTGTGAAAATTATTTTAAATGCACCTTCAGGGGTTTGTTTTGATCAGATTGTTGTTTCAAAGCAGAAAAATGACTCCTTTCATTTGTGCCCCTCCTTCCTCTGCAGGTGCCTTTCTACAGAGGAGAAAGGATCACTTTCGATGTCGCTCCCTCCAGGATGAATTTCAAGGTGGAACACAACAGCTTGAAACTCGAGGTAAAAAGTTCAAATTCAGATTCTCCTTCTTGGTTTTGTTTCGCTTTGTAATTTACTAAGCGTTAAGCAGAGAAAGGAATAATTCCTGCAGCTTAATTTATGCACTCGGTATTAAGTGCAAAAAAAAAACAAAAACAAAAACATGTTTTCAACCTAAAATGACCTGAAATCCCTCTCTCCTTTTGTGTTTGGTAATGTTCAGATCTTACTCATCACTGACATTTATGAACGCCGTCGTTCTGTTTTTGTCGCACTGTTTTCAGCCCATCTTCCGTGTGATGGGCTTTTCTGTGACGGGCCGCGTGCTGAACAGCGCCGACGGAGAGGGCGTGGCAGACGCCACCGTCTCGCTCAACAATCAGATTAAGGGTAAGCTTTAGCATCACTGTGTTGTGTTATAAAAAAATACACAATATTACATATCCTGTAGATGAGTTTGGCAGGTTTTATATATATATTTTTTTTATTTTTTACAAACATTCAATGTGAAATATATTTCACTCTGCAAATTGAACGAGTCTTCTTTCGTGCCGCCCTGAAGGCATGCCACCCTGGGTGGTGACCGTACTGCCCATATCAGAAGCCGTCTCAGCACACTAACTAATAGAAAATATCTTTGGATTTTCTTTACTTGGGCTTTTGAAGACTTCTCGTTTCCTCTGCAGATTTAACCTCCGTGGTAGCGTCTTGTAGTTCACATTTCAAACGCGTTCTGACGCTGCACCGTCCTTCCTGTTGTCCCCCACAGTCGTCAGTAAGGAAGACGGCTCCTTCCGGCTGGAGAACATGACGGCCGGCGTCTACACCATCCGCGTCACCAAGGAGCTGATGCTCTTCGAGACGGTCACGGTGAAGATCGCCCCCAACACGCCCCAGCTTCCCGACATCATCACAGCGGGGTAGGTTTGCCGTTTTCTAACTCGAACGAGTACCAACAGGAAGTGGTTGGTGTCCCCGAGAAGCCTTGTAGCGTCCTGATGTTTGTTGAACGCAGGTTCAGCGTTTGTGGCCAGATCTCCGTCAGCCGCCTGCCTGAGGGCATGAAGCAGCAGGGGCGCTACAAGGTCACTCTGACCCACCGGGGCCAGGACAAGGCTCTCACCTGGACCACCGATTCGGACCCTCAGGGGGCCTTCTGCTTCCAGGCCAAACCTGGGAACTACAGCGTCCATGTGAGTCTCGCGTAGCTTTCAGGTTTCGTCTAAGTGTCCGAAATCATCTGGGCTCTTTAATCGTTTAAATAATTTAACCTTTTTAGTTTTTATAAATCTGGAAAGTGATTCACAAACATTAAGTTTGACGTTTAGAAGTTTTCCCAACTTGTATTGTTTTTTGGTTTTAGAACAGAAACTAACTTTTCTCTTTTAGGGTGCATTCACTCCAGCCCTGCTTAGTCAGCTTTGGTCTAGAAAGTCCGGTTCGCTTGGGGGAGGTGTGAATGTGGAACCGAGCTCTGATGCAGACCCAAAAAGCGAACTCTGGTCCACCTAAGAGCCCAGATCTCGGTCGGGTTGAAGTGAACTCCGGCGCTGCTTGAATGCACACGTGATGCAGCTCTAGCAGGAGAAACGGCTCGTGGTCTTTGACCAAAGACAAAAGAGAATTGCAGCAGTCGCTAAAATCCGGCTCTACTCCGTTTTTGTTTCCCTTTTTGCGAAGAAGGAAGTTGAGCTCACGTCGTCTTCTGATGGTTTCGTGTCATTTCCTGCGTAAGTTCTTGACGCAGCGCTGCGGCAGGTGATGGTGGCGGCGGGATTTCCTGAGGGTTTGGGCCGTTTAACACGGCGCAGTTTAAAAATGAACCTGACCAGCTGAAGATGTAACAAATGTTGCCACTTCGATCCCCAGTGGGACTGAACAGAGGGACTTGTGTGAAAATCCCAGGAACCAAGGAACACAGCACCATTTGTGTCATTCTGTTGTGGAAGCTCTGTACAGATGTGGCTCCCCTGCCTTGTCCTCCGTGTGTTCAGGTGTCGCTCCCCGAAGCGGAGGTGAAAGCAGGCCTGGCCCTCCAGCCTCAGGCCCTGGAGGTGTCGCTCGTGGACCGGCCGCTCACAGACCTGCTTTTCACCCAGTTCATGGCTTCCGTCTCGGGAAAAGTTTACTGCCTCGGTAAATGCTCTCCTGGTTGATCCTCGATGCAGGTTTCTCTGTTGCCCTTAAACGAGTAAATGTTTCACACCGGTCTAAGCCGTCCCCGTGCTCGCTGGTTTCTTGCAGCTTCCTGCGACGACCTGTCTGTGACCCTGCAGCCGGTGAGCCGGCAGGGAGAGAGGAAGACGGTGGCTTTGGCTGGCAGTGCCGATGTCCTCAGCTTCAACTTTGACAACGTTTTGCCTGGAAAATATAAAGGTTGTTTAAATTTATTACTAAGTATTTAGACTGAGGGGGGAAAAAAAATCAATTCATCCTCTGCTGAATTTGTAAGTTTTTTTGTTGTGTAACTTTGAAACCTTTAGGTTTGTTGGCTGCTAAGCAACAGACGTTTTGTGGGACTAATGTGTGAAGAGTTGCTTCTCCACTCCAAAAATGATTCTCTTTTTGACACTCAGCAGGTTTGAATCACCATCATGCTTCAAGACCCATCTATGCATCTTCAGTTATCCTACTTCCTGTTGCCAAATAGGTTCTGTAGAAATTACTTCCTGATTTACAGGTTAATCATTCCTGGCTGTGGCGTATGAAGTTCTCTGTAGACCTCAGGGTAATACTAGGGTCTGTTGGTTTACATCGGAAAGTCATAAAATTCAAATGAACTTGATGTGACATTTTTGAGTTTGACGGACAGTAAAAGCAGGATAAAAGCTGTGGAAGCCTGATTCTTTTCCTTTAACGCCACTGTTCTCATTTCAGTCAAAGAAATGCAAATCACTCTTGCATATTGGGATTTTTTTTTTTTTTTTGCGATATTCTTCATGAGATCTAATTACCATAATACTTAGAGGCTGTTCGTTTTCTTATAAGTGGGCAAACTTCAAAAACAAGCTGTGGATCAAAGAGTTATTTTCATGCATTTGTCTTCTGTGAAAATCAACCTCTGCTGTTTTTGGGGGGAGGCGGGGTTAGGGGGGGGCAAATAGATGCTCGTTTCCTCCGAGTGTCTCTGTAAAAGTCGTTCTTCCTCCCCTCTGACTCCGCGGCTAATTATTGGGAAATCAATTTGTAATTAACACCTTTAGATCATAACTGTGGTAAAATAGCAGACATGTTATCGCACAGATGGCACCTCTGGGTCTCCTGCTGCTCCATACATCCATAATCCTGCTCAGCATACAGTGTACATTCTGTTATTTGCCTGCAAGCTGTCGGCACACGCAGCATCCCTGAGGTGTCTGTTCTCAGTTTGGTGTTGGCAGCCCTGACTGCTGCGGTGCTTAACGTTCTTAAGCTTTTTCTTAAAGATCCCGTCGGGGAGCACAGGCGAGATACTTCCGAGGACTTTTCTCAACCTTCGTTGAAGTTATTTTTTTTCTCCCGCTGTTTCTGCTCCCAGTGGGCATTTCTCATGAGGAATGGTGCTGGAAGCATAAATCCCTGGAAGTGGAGGTCCTGGACTCGGACGTCTTGGGCGTCGAGTTCAGACAGATCGGCTACATCCTGCGCTGCTCCCTGTCCCACGCCATCACTTTGGTCAGTATGCAGCCGTCCGAGCAAGGGACGCAAACGATTAATCGACTTACGATTAGTTGTCGGTTAATGGTTTATTAGATTAAAGTTAGCGCCACTCGATTAACTCATAACATCTGCTTAGACCTTCTTATAGTGTTGTAGTTTGGCCTCCGTCCAGAAGAGGCAGCGTCAACTTCTCAAAACTGTAAAATTGTGACATGATGGAAAAATAATGAAAAAGAAAAACACGATTACAATAAACAAAGTTGATTTTGACTTGGATCACTGAATGGAGCAAATTTTGAACGTTTCTTCAAGAGCAACCGATATCTCTCTGGTCATGGGGAATTAAGTGTGTCACATATAAATTTTTTTTTCAACTTTTATTTTTCTGTTTAGCAGAAAAATGAATAGCAAAACATAGGTTCCTGCGTTGTTGTATTTTATAAATATGTCCAAGTTTAATAAAGTGAGGAAGGCCACATCTTTTTGTTTACTGAGTTAGCTGACAAACGAAGTTAAAGTTTAATTTTGTTTTTAAAGTATATTACTCAAAATTTAACGCTCAGCCCTCTCGACGCAAGAGAAAACTTGGGCGTTTCAGAAAATGACCTCTTACCTTAGCTTGACTCAGTAATCAGTATTTTCCATCCCTGAGCTGACCGCTCTCCCCGGAGTTTTCACGACGTCTTTCCGCTCGCTTCCCCCGCAGGAGTTCTTCCAAGATGGCAGCAAACCCGAGAACGTCGGCGTCTACAACCTCTCCAAAGGAGTCAATCGCTTCTGCCTCTCCAAGCCTGGTGAGTTTCTTTCTCCTGACCTCTCTTTAGCTTAACACGGCGTTAATTAGCACATGGAGGAAAATTCCACAAGACCAGCAAACCTTTCCCTCGTGCATAGTCGCAGCGCGGCATTTTGACCCGAAAGGTGTGTGTCAGACTTAGCTAAATATAAAACTGGAGCAAAGTGATTAATCACATAAAAATGGTTTTGTCCAGGTGTTTACAAAGTCACCCCCCGCTCCTGCCATCAGTTCGAGCAGGACTTCTACACCTACGACACGTAAGCGAAGACGCCGCCGCTCCCGCTTGTTTAACAGTTTGAACAAAGTGTCGTTGCAAACGTCCCTGCTTCGTCTCTGCAGCTCGGCCCCCAGCATCCTGACGCTCACCGCCGTGCGCCATCACATGACGGGGCTCATCACCACAGACAAGATGCTGGACGTCACAGTCACCATCAAGTAACTCAAGAAGCCTCGGGCTGCTACGTCTCTATCCATTTGAGCGTCCGTTAAACTGTTTTCATCCCCCCTCACCCCCCCGCTCAGGTCGTCCATCGAGAGCGAGCCGGCGCTGGTGCTCGGCCCGCTGCGCAGCCTGGAGGAGCAGCGGCAGGAGCAGCAGCTGCAGGAGATCCAGCTGCGGCGGCAGGAACGAGAGCGGCGAGCAGCCGAGGAGCAGGGCGGCGTCAGAGACGACAGTCCCCCCATCCTGGAGAAGGCCGACGAGCTGGCGGGCCCGTTTCACTACGAGTTCTCCTACTGGGCCAGGTCCGTTCGCGCATTCCATGATCTAGATCGCGGGTCTGCAACCTTTACAAACCCAACACACGATTCCCCCCCTCAGTCCAGCGAAATAAAACTCACAACTGATGCATAGCGTTTTGTGAAAAGACAAGTTGAATATCCACTACGGAAATTTGCAGTCATTTTTAAAGCACCACCATTTTACTTCTGTTTTTAAAATAAATAATAATAATAAAAAAAAAAAACATTAACATAAAGAGAATCGATACGTTTTTGTCTTTGGGAAGAATGTAATGATGAGAAAAAGATAATAAATAGTACTAGTACTTGTGCCATTCTGTTGTGGTAAATTTAATGCAGGATTTATTCCATGCAAAAAACAAAAATGTTATATTTATATTTTTTTAAAAATTGTTGGTTCTGTATTTATTTAGTCAGAGGTCCAAAGAGCCACAGGTTGCAGACCTCTGATCTCGCTGCTCCGTCTATGCTTACATTAACTTTTCATTGAATTATTTTTTTTTGTTTAAATAAAAATAACACAAAAATACACATACACATATTTTTGTGTTAATATGTGACCTGGGGCAGACTCCCAGTTCTGACTGAATTGTAAAATAATCTTAGCTATATCTTCTGTGAGACAAATCAGACTCGCCAGGTGGAATTATGAAATCAAAACTTGACAAAAAGACAGAAAATTTGATCTCTAAATCTGAACAAATCTCACTAAGTGTGCACGTCGTAATTCTTTTCGTGAGGTTTCTACATGTAGATTTGGTTCTCAGTAACATCAGCGACGCAAAGTCAGATCCCCCTTCATTTTGACTCGGTGTGCAGTGATGCACATTCGGAAGTGTTTGAAAAAAACTTTCTCTACCAACAGGTTAATCTACACAAGCAGAAATTATTTAACGCCTTTATTTTCTCAACGTTGCACACATACAACAGCATACGCCGCCTGTCATTTCACAAAATTCAGAATCCTTGCATCCGGTAAAAGTACCCACCTGATCAAAATAAATAAACGATGAGCTGCGCTAATATTTCCTTGCAGGGCCGGAGAGAAGATCACAGTCACTCCCTCCTCCAAGGAGCTGCTGTTCTACCCACCTGAAGTGGAAGCAACTATAACCGGGGGTAGGAGATTTCTCACACGCTAAAATTAAGTCAGACATGTACGGAGCAGGTCTAAATTTAGGATTCACATTAATTATGAATAAGTAGGTTTGTCCATTTCTTTGCTTGTATCAGAAGAACGCCTCTCTCCATCTGTCTCTCTCGTCAGAATCGTGCCCCGGTCGGCTGGTGGACATCGTTGGGCGCGCTGGCCTCTTCTTAGAGGGCAGAGTGTCTCCGGAGCTCCAAGGTGTGGAAATATCCATCACGGAGCGAGGCGCTTCTGTGCTGCTCATTACTGTGGCCACTAATGAGATGGGAGCCTACAGGTATGAAAATCCAGACAGATAAATGGACTGCATTAAAATTTCAGTGAGGATATTCAGGACTTTTGGGCCGACGCCGCTTGTGGCTTTCGCTTGAAAACGGATGGACTCTCGCTGGCGTTACGCCTTGTGTGCGGCTCTGATGGGGCCCTCTGGATGTTTATTGTCATCAGAGGATATGCACAGCGTTGCAGCCGTGCATAAAGCAAGGCGTTACGCTTCCGAATCCAGACATCCGGTTAAAGGCTAAACATCAAATGTAATGTAGTCATGGATGTAAATGGCGTGGTAACGTTTGAGGGATTTAATGGAGCCGTTGAGCCAAAATTCTGTCTTATTTATTCAAATTAGGTGTTTTTGAAGTAGAAGAACATGGTAAAACATGGTGGATGGGAAAAGATGTTGGTGTGGAAAGTCTGAACTGAACGAAGCCTTTTTAAACCGTTTTTCAAAGTGAAGCCACCAGGGGGCGCCGGGGCGGCCTCAGAAAACTGGAGTGAAGATGGAGAAAGAAATAGGGTTGAAAATCAAATTAAATTTTTTTTTCATAAAACGTTTTCTGTATTCAAAAATATAAGTGGAAATTATTTATTGAACTGTTATTGGCCATGCTCATCCTTCTGATTAGCTGCCAGTCAAATTCATCAATCCGCATTTCAGTTCAGCGCATATTTACTTGTTGCCTAGCCTTCCTGTTTCAGTCAGCAATACTTAGCCTTTCTGTTTCAGTCAGCGTTACTTAGCCTTCCTATTTCCATCAGTTACTTAGCCTTCCCATTTCCGTCAGCCTTAGCCTTCCTGTTTCTGTTACTTAGCCTTCCTGTTTCCATCAGAGTTACTTAGTCTTCTTGTTTCCGTCAGCGTGGGCCCGCTCCACAGCGACCGACAGTACGACATCAAGGCCAGTAAGGAGGGCTTCGTCCTGAGTCCGGTGGAGGGAACCCCAGGAGACTTCAAGGCGTTTGCTCTGGCAGGAGTCACCTTCAAGGTACACGCGACCGTCGTCTGCATACTTTGTAACAACTTTGCATCCAAGGGATCATAAACCCCGCTCACACTGTCTCCACTCAGCCTGCTTTCATCTTTACCACCCTGGACTGATCCTGCTGGTTTTAAGTGAATATGAAATGTCAGAATCAAAAGCTTCTGTTCATGTTTTTCTTTCTGAAAGTGTAATTAAGAGAGAAGATTACTCACAGATGGTTCAAACCGGATTTTTTTGTTTTGTTTTTTCCCGCTCTGTGCTCTTGGCCTTTATCCTGCCTTTTGTTAAAATGTTCCGTACTGCACAAATTGGTATTAGTCTCCCTTTCTGACTAAGTGATAAATGGCTTCGCCGTCAGTTCCACACCATTGACACACAGTTTGGTGCCCTTGGTTATCCTTCACTTGTACATCCTCTTTTTAAATAAAACATCTGTGACACAAAATTGAACAGCCAGCTTGATTACACCCACAGTACCCACAATGTCTTTATGTTTCAGGGAAATTTAATTTTTATGTGTATAACATGAAAGAATCTGAGTATTTTTTTTCTTTCCTGCAGATAATATCAGAAGATGGACAGCCGCTCTCTGGAGTGCTTCTGTCTCTGAGTGGAGGGCATTTCCGTTCCAACCTTTTGACCCAGGACACCGGTCTTCTCACCTTCAACAACCTGGTGAGCAAACAGTTCAGAAAGCAATATAAAGTTTCCTCTTTTCTTTTTTTTGCCCCGAGTTTGAAATAACCTTGCTTTTCTCTCCAGAGTCCAGGCCAGTACTACTTCAAGCCGATGATGAAGGAGTTCCGCTTTGAGCCGGCGTCTCAGATGATCACGGTGGAGGAGGGTCAAAACCTGAGCATCGATATAACGGGCATCAAGACCGCTTACAGGTACACACACTGATTTATACAGAGCAAAAATATCCAGGTTTTTTTTTTTTTTCATATTGGGATTTTATGAGATAGAATAACATAATTTTGTTTGTTACAAATTGAAAAAATTTAACTTTTTTTATGTAAAAGTCTTTTTTTCTATATTTATGATGCTTATAAATAAAGTCAAGTTCACATAGTTCTTCTGAAGTCACTTGATCAGTAAGTAGAGTTCACACCTCTGTAATTTAATCTTGCGCACCACACTTTTCAGATTCTATATTGAAAATACTTTTTCACTTTCCTTCCACTTTACAATATGCACTGCTTCTGTGTTTGTGGACGGGTTCAACGTGTATGATTCTGCGCGATGCCGTACCTTGTTGCGTTTTTAGAAACTCGTCCAATTGTGTGTTCTTGCTCTTTCGCTTCCAGCTGCTACGGAGCGGTGCAGTCCCTGAGCGGCGACGCGGAGCGAGACGTGGCCGTGGAGGCGGTGGGTCAGGGAGAATGCAGCCTCTACAGCGAGGACACCGTCACAGACGAGGAGGGTCGATTCAGACTCAGGGGTCTGCTGGTGAGAGAAGGTTTTAAAACCTTAGGGGGGGTTGAATTATCTCGTACTCCAGGTGCAAAAACACTGCGATTTGACCTCGCTAAATATAACGTGTAGGTGGTATTTGAGGCAGGCATGAAGGGCCGAGTTTGAATTGAAGCACTCGATTGCTGCATTTTATTTGTAGCTTTTAGGCTGTTTTATTCAACACCTCGCATGACTAAATGTTTGTGTTGTTTTCTTTCAGCCGGGGTGTAAATATCTGATACAGCTTCGAGCCGAGGGCAACGACCACATAGAGAGGGCTCTGCCTCAGCACAGAGCGATAGAGGTAGGCAGCATGGTGACAACACCCTCAACAAATCGTAAGCTTTTTAATAACGACCAATGACTGGTGAATATATTCATCATAAAGAACAAAAAAAAAAGCAGAAAGTGCAAACCAAAAAATGTCCTGTTTAACGATTGAGATCAAATAATATCCAGATGAGAGCAAACAAGATTAATGAATATATATAATATTAATCTTGTTTTATTTATATATGTATAAATACATATATATTTTGATTTCATAGTAAATAATATCACAACTGTGCGTTGACTTTTACTTGGAAGCAGCTTCTGGTGCTCCAAGATCAGATTTTAATGAATGAATGAAATAGTATATTAAGCTGTTTTTTTGTTGTTGTTGTTTTTTTAAGAAAAAGTGATACAAATCTTGGTGTGATTGCTTGAAATATCACTAAATGCTTTTTTCATGTATTTTTTAATCAGTGTTTTTCTTTGTATAAGACAAACATGCAAAACCCTTTTTTTAAGTTTCCAGTGTACAAAAATTTACACACCCTGCACCTTTAAAAATATATCAGCTTTTGTTAGTTAAATAAAATATTGTATGCTTAGCTTATTGTTGAGGGGGTGAAAAATAATCACGGTACAAGTTTGTGATTTTAGTTTTTAAAAATATGACCTTTTATTAGGCCCATGCGAAAAAAAAGTTTGGACACTCCCTGATCTATGCAGTTAGTTGTAATGACAATTTCTTACTCTGAATTTAGGCAGGACTTCTCTATTTTTAATCAGTACAATACAGTAATATGTTTGACTTCTGTTCACTTTGCAGTCTCATCAAAAGTTTATTTTTACTTGTTTGAGTACCTTAGCAGAAGCTAGAGCAACTTGATTGTTCTGATTTCTTTTTAGTTTAAAACTTCCTTATCTCTAGACTGCAGGTCAAACTTTGTATTAGTTCCTGCTTCCGCCTAAAGTGCTGAAAGTTTCCAGAGTTGAGATAAATACGTAATACTTTCTTTTCATTTATTAATTTAACTGTTAAATCGGTTATGCAAAGAAAGTTGGAGAAGGGTGTGGAAAAGTTTGGTAATTGAATTGTTGAAATGACTGTGAGAACCCTGTGACTACAACTTAATATCAGCCTCATCACGTGGAACCCCCCCTCCCCCCTTTTTTTTTTCCCGCTGAACAAAAGCAGCGCTAATCCGCTCCCCAACCAAATTCTAACCTATCATTTTATAATTTCATCTCGTCTGAAAAGCTGCGGTCCACCTAATCTCTCTCGCGAGGCAGGAAATGCCTTAATTCCCCTTTAATTCTCTGTTATTATCGCACCATGTGACCTTAACAAAAGCTTTTCCTCAGTTCACTTTTTCTTTTTCTTTTTTTTTTCTTTGTTTAAAGCATGCACGGCTCGTACTGTTAGATTAAGCTGCGTGTTTCCTATCAGGTCGGGAGCAGCGACATTGACGGGGTCAACATCATCGCCTTCAGACAGATCAATCAGTTCGACCTCAGCGGGAACATCGTTACGCCTCCTGAACATCTCCCGACGCTCTCGGTAGGACTTGTACTCCCTGATGTTTGGTCTGTTTTGCTGCTTTCTGGAAATGCCTGGAACAGTTTTCAGCAGACGTTTGCGTTCACCACTCGCACGAACGTCGCATTAGTCACGTTCCAAGCTGTGCCCAGCCAGGCTTGAACTTAGGATTGTCATGTCCTGGTTGACTGATGAGCTTCAATAAAGTACATGGAGGCTCAAATTTATGCAAAGCGCCCAATAAAGTCGAGGTTGGTGCTTTATTGTTAGTCTGGTCTTTGGTGTTGCAGGTGTTTTAGTTCATGATGGGACTGAGCAACGAATCAATAACAATGTATATTGCAATAGACGTGATCAATATCAATAGAAAATACATTTGATTGAGTGTTCAATAAAGTCACTGAACTCCAGAACCCCACAGCATTCTGGGAGATGGAGGCAGAGGAAAGGGTTAGCCCTCTCAACTCCTCACTCCCAGCTAACTAACTTTAACTCGCTCGCTCTTTGGTTACCTAGCAACAACCTGTAGAGAAACACGTGCATCAGCAGTTTCATGTTTCGCCACCAAAATAAAAAGACTTCGAAATAAAAGGCTAAAATGTGGAGCGACAGGAGGAAATGAGTAGAACGGCTCAGGACCGGTTTGGTTGCATTTCAGATATTTAAAACGAGAAACAAATCGATAATTATCGACTGACATGAAACACTTGCATCGCGATGATTTTCAGCCATATTTCCCAGCAACATAACGATAAAGCCAAAAAAAAAAAAAAAAAAAAACCCTCATATCACAGCGGCTGCATGTTGGCTTCCAGGAACGGCCTCCCAAGAGCACTGTGGTGAAAATTTGTTGTGCAATTTTAAACACCAAGAAAACAAGCAGTGTCAGAAAATTCCCATTCTGCAGAGAAGACTAAACATTTCTGCATCAAATTCTGGGTTTTTGTTGCATCTAAAGGAAAGCCTGCAGCTAACGATTTCCTCCGTCACCAGGTGAAGCTGTTCAAGAGCGACAACCTGGACAATCCGATCAACAGCGTCTCTCTGGGACAGTCCCTCTTCTTCCACTTCCCCCCTCTGGATAGGGACAGCGAGGTACCGACTAATCGCTTATTCCGACTAATTATCCGAGCGCCGCATGCAGTTTATGATCTGTACACCCAATCTGCGACTTTTGTCTTCTGCAGAGCTACGTTCTCATGCTGTACTCCACCCTGTCCCGCTCCCAGTACGACTTCACTCTGCCTCAGGTCTCTTTCACCTCCGCCGGATACCACAAGCACGTCACCCTCACCTTCAACCCCACTGTAAGAAACGGAGAGACAAAACTCCCATCTCAGTCTTTGGCATGCCGTCAGTTCTGATTTGTCCGTTTCTCTCCTCCGTTTGTCTTTGCAGCGCAAAGTGCCCGACCAGGACGTTGCACAAGGCTCCTACATCGCTCTGCCTCTCACCTTGCTCCTGCTGATAGCGGCGTACAACCACGAGAAGGTAGCCGTCAAACCCGACCTCGCCCGGGCTCCCTGTTCACATGGATTTTCTCTCCTCACTTCTTATAGTTATACATCTTGAATTGAATTTAGTTTGTGTGGAACAGCATTAACAGCAGTCAGGCATAACAACACACAATGCAAATCACAAGAAAGCCTTGATCTTATTTCCAGTTTGGTCCTTTGCAGCCATAAAACTCGTAACTCAATGTTTATACCAAAACATTAAAAAAAAAGAGTTGGAATGAGAAAAAAACATGAATTTAGGCAAGAAAATAGGCAAAAATATTTCTCAATTCATTGTATTCTGTTTTCCTTCCTCTTGTCCTCTTTCATTTTATCCCTTATGTCCTCGTATCTTCTTTTTCTTCCTTTTTGTATCCCTTTGTCTCTTGTGTCCTACTTCACCTCCATTCTAGTCTTCCTTCCTTCTTTCTTTCTTTTTTTTCTTCCTTCCTTCCTTCTGGACTTCTTCCTTCCTTCCTTGTGGACTTCTTCCTTCCCATCTACATGTCTTTCCTTTGTTTTGGCTGTACTTCCTTTACTTTCTCTTATATTTTTCCTCTTGTTCTTTTCACATGTCCTCATTCTTCCCTTTCTTCCTGTCCTCGATTTGTCCAGTTTCCATATTTAAAACCTGTCCAATGTAGGAAAATGTGCCCTGAATTCATAGTGAACGTTGGTATTTTGACATTTATTAGAAAATACACAGCTACTCTAAAAAGAACATTATATAGATTATTAAGCAGGATTTTAACATAGATAATGTGTTTCTCTACTCTTAACTGATGTGATTAATAATATTCTCTAAATAAAGATGCGTAGATAGATTTTTAGCATCCAGCAAAGTAAAAAAAAAAAAGCCTTTAATGCCAGTACCTTTAGATAACGTAATCATTTTGACCATTTTAAATTTGCTTAAATCAATAACCTTTTTAAGCCAATGATATATGTATTTGCCAGTAATGCAAAAAGTCCTTTTGGCCAGAATAGCCTTCACCCTCAAGATCAAACCCCAGTCTGGAAGTCAGATTGCCGTTAACAAGAATTTTCAGTTTCCTGCTTCCTCTAATTAAATGCTCAGATGCACTGAAACGTTTTTCTTTCTTCCTTTCTTTCTTTTTTTCTTTTTCAGGTGATTCCCCTCCTGATGCAGCTCATGAGCCGCTTCCAGGGAGTGAGGACGATGGCCCAGGCCAACGCCGACAGCGCTGCGCTGGATGAAGCCAAACGTCAGGCCAAGAGACAGAAAGCCAGGCGCACGTGAGGCGGGCCCCGCCCTCACATCTTCGTCCCCTAAACTGATCCCTGGCGACTGGTGACCTCAGAGACCAAAGAGGACACACTGCACCAGTGTTTACGCCAAAGTGTTGGTGTGCCTGTGAACCGTTTAGCATGCCAACGTGTAATTAATAAAAGCAACAAAAAAAAATCGATATGCATTACCGCCACCTCGTCAGCCAATCAGATCCTCTGGTCTGAAAGATGAAGTTTTAATTTGTTTTAGTTTTTGTTTTCCTACAAGAGGGATTCCCCAGTATAATCTGATCACATTTGTAAGAAAACCACTGTTTTTATACGTTTGTAATTTCTCAAGGTCAACGTGTGTTTGGAAGCTCTTACCTGCCTCTCATATCGGCCCTCGATCTGCTTAGGAGGCTCAGATGTCTGTTGGGGCTGAGGTCAGTTCAGATGCAGCACAGTTGTCTTAATCTGAATCAAATCATTTCACTTCTGCAGCTGTGACTCCAAGGTGTTTTGCTGTAAGCTGAGCTGAATCTGGTTAAGTCCAGTTCAATGCAAGTCCAGTTCTTGAAAACGGCTCAGGATGGGAGAGAAGAACAGAATGCTGGACATTTTCTGTATTTTTAAAAATTTATTTTTGTGGATATTTTTATTAAATAACAGGTTGGGAGCGGTGGGATATGGGGACTAATGGCTTGATTAATTTATTAACATGTTTAATCAGATGTAAATGATGACTAGCTTTCTTTTCGGTGCAGTTTGTGTGTGATGATCTAGTTTTAAATCAGATCGATGAAGAGTTATCTATTACAGTGAGTTGATGTGAATCTCTACAAATGGCCTGTCACGACTACGAGTCAGAATAGGGAACGATTGGAAGCAGTTCTCGGCTCAGAGCTGGGAAGAGCTTTGAAGCTCGGCGATTTTTCTGTTTTGAATTTATTTGCTGTCTGGTGAGGCTCACGTTCACTCGAGGATGAATCCTGCCGAGCCGCATTTAGACAGCCGGGTGAGGAGAAGACGGGGGAAGGGGAGTGATTATAGCTTTCATTTGTTCACAGTCTTCTATTTTTCATTTTGGTTTGTTTTGACAAAAATTAATAAAGTTTGACTGAAAATAGATTAATTGGACTGTTTTACTGCTTTCCCTGTTGAGGGCAGTATTATTCTAGTTGTCATATGCTCAGAAACTTCCCAGGATTCAGCTTCTTATTGTTGAGCTGTGCTATTTTATACATTTCCTCCTTTTTTTTTTTTTTTTACATAGTTTCTTTTCCTGATGTGTTGTTTCTCAAAGCAAAGTCCTGGCCATGCTGATTGTTTGCTAGGAGGCTAAAATGTTGTATCGCTAACTAAAATTCCCCACAGATGTAACATCTCCATCATCTGTTTTAAACCTGAACAACAAGAAGCATGGATTGTGAAACGAAACGGAGATCAGACCAGTGGATCTGAACCGTTTAGGGACGATGCAGAAAAATGTTTGCAAATTTTAACCCTAAACTCTCAAATTTATCACTTGTTTGTTTTAGTGTGATTTTTTTTCATATAGTCTGAATAAATGTAGTGTTAAGATAACCTATTTAGCATTTCTTAAAATTGTGAAAGATTTTCTTTTTGAAAGCCTGAGGGACGTCCTTCAGATACTAGAAATTAATTCCTCAGTTTTAGTGTTGCGTTTGCACGATGAGACGGATTAAAACTTTAACACAGATGGAGTTCAATTCAAGGTTAGAAAAAAAAAAATCTTGATCCACTAAGAAAGACAAATGTAAAGTATATGCAGTGGTTACAGTTCTACATTAAAATATGTTGCTTTTGATTAACTGGGAAACCATTATGAATGCCTGTTTTTTGTGTGTGTGTGTGTGTGTGTGTGTATTAATCTTCCTGTTAGATTCTCTCAGGTCTCTTTAAGGTACTTATGGCATCATTTTTAAATATATTTTGATGTTTAAGTTAAGCATTAAACCATTCATGCACCATGATATTTTAGATTTAAAGTTTTTTTTTATTTTTTATTTGAGCAGCATTTTTCATCTGATTAACAGAAATATATTTTTTTAAATTGTCCATCCCCAACCCCCAATTTGAATCTGTGATGGCAAGTAAACCTTCCAACTGAAAGACTTGATGCTCGTCGTTTTTCCAAGATAAATCTTCAAAATACCAGTGAAAGCGAGAAAAAAACCTGGTGTACAGTTATAAGATGTTCTACAAATAAAGATTTTTCACCTGACTACTGGGGTTACAAATGACGTCCGACCGTTTATAACAGTGGTCCCCAAACTTTTTCCTGGGACGGCCACATAACTTTTGGGACTGACTAGTATATATTCCATTGAGGGAATGCAACTTTAACATATTAATTTCTCATATGTTAACAT
>NW_006799950.1:964099-975724 GCF_000485575.1 Poecilia formosa
CGCGGGCCGGATTCGGCCCGCGGGCCGTAGTTTGGGGACCCCTGGTTTATAACGTAAAATTGGAAAATAAATGATTTCCAGTTTTTCCTCAACTTTCTGTTTCTGTCTCAGTTCCTATCAAGAACGACATTATTGAATTTAAACATTTGTTACATTTAAATCTGATTAGTTTTGAGCTTGTCTGGTTCGAACCTTCAGACAGAATAGGTGAAATACTTTTTTTTTATTATTATTTTGGAAATCTGATTTGCTTTGCCTCGCCTCTAGTATAAAAAGTAAACTATTCAAAACTGGACGAGAGATTCTCCTACGCTGAACCACTTCTCAAACAGAAAAGAAAAGAAAAGAAAAAAAACAACAACAATGCCCTACTGTACTTTGCCAGAAGCAGACGCAAAGAAATCTCCGAGCGTCCACAACCGTTTCTGACATTTACTCATTGACAGCGTTTTGCGTTTCAGCCAATTTAAGTTTAAAATTCCCAACTTTTGTCGCTCTTTATCACCTCCTGGAGAAGCTGTTAGTCTCCCTTCCTCTCCTGTTACGCCGACGCATTTGACACGGTGCTTATTTTTGATCCTGCACGCTAAAGCTCTACCTGCTTGTACTCTGTCGGCCTCCTCGCGAAAAGATGGCAGGTGTTCTGTCATTCAGAGCACACAGCCTGTTTGACAGCAGCCGAGACGCCACGCCGGGCCTCTCTGCTGGCATTTCGACTCGATGCGATTGAGATGCAGCCAATTAGTGTGAGCCACGCAGCTCGGTGTCTGTCTGGAAATGAAAGCCGCAAACAACATCAACATACACGGGTGTCAGCAGCGTGATCAGATAAGCTTGCTGCTCTCTGGATTCATGGCACATGGCAGCATCTTGTAGATGCGGAGATTTTTCTTTCTTTCTTTTTAACAAAAGATGCGACTAATTTTATTTATAGTTTTGGGGAGACTAGTATTTTAGGCATCTATGTCACCAGGAGTCTGCTTAAATCAGATAGCCTTCAAGTCAGATTTTGTGTGCAAATTCATTAAGCTGCTTTTTAATTTGAACTCACTCCATGTATGCTGTTGGAGGGGGAAAAATGATTTAGACTGTTTGATTTTAGATTAGTTTTACAGAAAAGGATATGTTTATTGCTCTCCCATCTCCCCGTCTGGTCTTTATTCTGCTCTTTTATATTGCTACATAATTCCATTTCAAATCTGTTCCTTTTGGGCAGAAACACAAGTCGTCTCCAGTGGAGGAGAAAGGAGGCTGCCAGGGGTTGAACCCGCATTAACCCCCAGATGCCTGATGCGAAGACAGGAAGGAGGAAAGAGGGATTAAATATGCAGAGGAGATTATTACAAGACGGACAGCGGTGAGAGTGATGTGTAATAGTATCTACTCCATGCTTTCTGCGGCGACTGAGGTCGGTGTGTTGAACCAACTCTGAGTTGCCCGTTTTTATCAATACAAGAGGTGTGTCATGTACCCCGCTTTTCTGAAATGTAATGCCTACTTACCGGTAGGCAGATGCAATGGAAGAGACGGCATTATCTCCAGTGTAATCAGAGTGAAGCCTTGAGGCAATCTGTGTTTCTTTATATTAGTTCCAGTAAGGCCTCCTGGTTGTTTTTTTTTTTAGTATTTGTTAGTGTGGTATGTAAGTCTTCTAAAATGTTCTTTCTCTCGCTCAAAATCTTTGTGTAATAGGTTCAATGGAAACTTTATGAAAGTGAAGTAAAATTCTGCAACTGCACCCTCACTGTCTTGTGTTAAGGTCACTGGAAAATATGTTTTAATTGGAGTTGTGACTGGCTAACATCAGCTTATTGTTGTGCATGGAACTTTAACAGAGTGCTTTGGTATATGTTTGAGAATATGTTTGTGAATCCTTGCACATATAGGATTCTTTTCTTCAAGGAAAATCATGTTTAATTTTTGTTCCAAAGGGTTTTTTTTTCCTTTTTTTTTTTCCATCATATGATGGGTAGGAGCAACACAGCCAACAGCTGTGTATCTGAACAAGTGAGAGGCTTGATTTAAGGTGTGGTCAAGGGTCTCTAGGCAACAGGAGGTACAAACCGAGCATTTGGGTTAGCATGGCTAACCATAATGCAGTGTATCTGGAAACAGGATACTACTGTTGTACATTTGACTAATTCAAAGACGAAAAGGAGTCGGAAGGATTATTCAGACGGACTTTAGTTAATAAAAAAAGGATGAACGAATCATAAGGAATATGATAAATGACAGAGCGTCGGAGATAAGAAAGCATAGCTCTCTCTGCAAAACCCCGCCATATTTTTTCTTCTTCTTCTTCTTCTAACTTCTACTTCTGAAGCATCATGGGATATATAGTCCATTCCATTACGGGTCCACAAATAGTCTGTTTTGAACCACATACTAATTATGAAATACTAACTAAATCTATGAAATAACAATTACAACTTTGTTATATTAAATTGTAATAACCCAAATAATAAGTGATAAAAAAATAAATAAATTCTGGCTAAACCCAAAACAAATTCTCAACAACTACAATGTTTTTTCTTTTTATTTCACAGAAACATATTTGAATCCAGCTTGACAAACCAAAGGCTGGCAAGTAAAAACCTTCCATTTAAGTCACTTTTGTTTGTTGGAAGACCACAAGGACCTTACTTTGATTTTGTTTAGATCGGTTCTAACCTGACTTGACATTAAATAATAAGGTCGTTGTAAAGTGGGATTTTATGATAATGCCCAAACGAAGCTTTTTAATGCTATCTTTATTTTATTGGCTTTGTCCATAACATTCACAACCCCTCTCACTTCTGTCTTCCCACTCAATCTTTTATTGACATAGACAAGAATGTCCTGTTTGAAGGGTTTCTGATGAGATTCCCAGATCATCATGGTCTGAAACAGCACTCAGATAATGACCTTGTGTCTGTACTTGTCCCGTTAGACCTCAATGCTGCTTTTAATGTCGTAGAATCAAAGTATCCTCTTAGAAACATTGAGACATGCTGTACACAGATTCCAATTTGTTAATGTGAGCAAATTGCAAATCTTCTTGACACAACCCGCTTACTTGTGGTGTTCCACAAGGTTCAGTTCTCGTGGAAATTTCCTTTATTCATTTGAATCTTTTCAGTCCAACCGCTGAAGAAAAAGCATGTTGTATTGGTTTTAAAGTTTTCTCTGGAACATTCGGACAAATAAATTAAATACTGGTAGCATATAGTTGGGTCCGTTGAAATCAAAACTGAACCTTTCATGTGTCGTTACACACAGCGTATCTTGGGAATGTTCCTGCACATCACCCCAAACACCCAGCCAAGGAAATTCTTAAAAAGTTTGTGTGGAACAATGGCCTTAAAATCAAACCTGACGCTAGTTTCTAGTTGTACGAAAGAAGCATATTTACTGCTTATTCTGTGTTTTACTCTACTTTATAACTTACCGTATTTTTGTGGACTTAATTGTTTCTTTGTGTGTGTTGGCAACATCTGACGTGAATTTCACACCAATAGCTCAAATAGAAATATACTTGCTGAGAAAAATGTTCCATTTTATAATATAAATAAATAACTTGTTACTTTATTAGCTTGTACCAATCAACACCAATACACCTTATCACAGGTTCAATATTGTTTTGACAGCTACCACTCTGCTGTCCTCAACATGCTGCCCGTCGCCCTTCATCCTGCAGCAGCAACGTGCAGCAGATCAAATGAATGTCCAAACCCACTCGCCATTCAGGAAGGACTTTCCCAGCTGCTGCCCATTGGCTTTAAGAGGTATGTGTTTTCTGCAGTGGTGATAAAAGCACAGACATCATGGTAATAAAAAAAAAGGAACATTGGCTTTGACAACGCCCGACTCTCTATCTGTCCTTCCTTTGTCTGATGATGGCTCCTGGCTCTGAAAGACTGCTGCTGCGGTCTGTTCTGGTGTTTTCTCTCTTTGGAGCTTGATGAAAATGTATAAGGGATGAAACAGAGGGGATAAAGCAGGATATAATTTGAAAGAAGTCATGCGGAAGGATAAAAACATACCCTTGAGGAAGCTCTAACCAAAAGGTTTCCAAATTAAGATGTTATTTAGTACATCACAGGGATCAGT
The DNA here is from genome assembly GCF_000485575.1 of Poecilia formosa. Lineage (NCBI taxonomy): Eukaryota > Metazoa > Chordata > Actinopteri > Cyprinodontiformes > Poeciliidae > Poecilia > Poecilia formosa. The sequence goes on from NW_006799950.1 coordinate 968,189, forward strand.
GCTGAATGTTAAAGATCATCAGCATCAGCTTGCAGCTTTCAGAGTATTGATTAATCAATAAAAATGTCCTCTCAGGACAGGTCTTACTTTGTTAAAACACAGTCTTATGATTGTAAGTTAGCTTTTTATTTGTCATTGTTTGAACAACTGTATTTTTGTCTACTTGTACATGTACACTAAAAAAAAATATCGTGTTAGAAATCACTCACAGTTTTTTATGACTTGATGACAAATGTTTAATCCTGTTTGGGTGCTGATGTTGAATATGAAACCATTATTCTACACAGATTTTCAATACATTTCTTCAAAGCACCTCCTCTTGTGAAGTGCAGCGGCTGTAAATGCTAGCACTGTCGTTTTGCATCTTATGTAAAACAGCCCTTAGTCAAAGTAAGCTGTTATCTAAACCTGTGGTAACCCTTTATCTGTAAACCTGAGGATTTATGAACTGACCGCACATGTGACGGTTTCTCCTCAGTTGACACTAAGCAGAGTTTTTACAAAGGTTAATAATCATATTTGACTTGAGTAAACAAGCAAAGTTAGTTTTTGGGCTCAAAGCCGACACTTCACGCGTCCCCCTGTTTCGTCTGGTAATAAATTTGCAGACGCATTAATGTGACCACGATAAAAAATTTTTCATTTTTAAGATGAGTGAGAACCCGAGAGAACCTGAATTAAAATGTCATTATCCCATCTTACCCTTCACACTTTGCTGAGCAGCAGTGGTTACAGATGAAGCTGCCAGATATGGCACACACGTTCTGATTAGGATGACGTACGTCTGCTGCCTAATTCAATTAATTAGGCGGGTGAACAGTGAGCCAAGTAATAACGTAGTCGGGTTTTGTGTGCAAATTTAATTTGATAGATTTGTGGTGCGTACAATTAACAAAGCTGTGCTTGTGTGGGTGTTCAGCAGAGAGGCTGTCAGACACCGGAGCAGCGAAGAAAAGGTAGACGATGTTTGTGTTCAGGAGGGAAAACCTCAATAACCTGCTCTGTTAGTTTGCCTGAGGATGTATTGTTTGACATAAGGTAAATTAGTGAGCTGATGTAGGAAATCCCCTGTGTCTGTGGTTTTCTTAGATGGGAAACATTTTACCAATTTCAACAATAAAATGCACTGATTGATAACTAGGATCCAATTGGAATCCATGTCCTTGTCTTGGAATCTGTCTGAATGATAGGATTAAATATAATTTTTAAAAAAATATATCTTGAGATTATATTAGTTATAAATTAGCACAATATCAATAAACTAAGGCCTAGACTTTAACACGCTAATTTTGATGAATTAATTACTAGCACTTTTGTTTTGGTCGGAACCTTTGTATTGTGTTTCTGGCACGCCCGTTAAACTGATGCACATGCCACTTCAGCGAACAACAGCGACAAAGCCGCTTATGTTTACCTACTGGAAGTTCATTTTTGCTTCAAAAAAATGATCCGAAGAGACCCTGAAACAGAAGATTGTTGTGTGAAAGTCGTGCAGAAAGGAGTTTTGTATCTCAGCGCAAAATATGTTGCAGCAATGGCAGACCTCCCTAACGCTAATGTCAGCGTCCACAGTGCACCTGTTGCTAAATCAACAAGAAGGGTTTTTGAGTTGAAAATGTTGCCCGTTTTGGTGATATGCAGTTTTCGATTAAAATGCGACTGGTTGCGATTAATTCATTGCAAACCCCGAAAATAAGCTGATTAAACGATTTATCGAGTCCCACCACTAAAACAAATAATCTGAGCTGTGCAGCATTCACAGTGAAAACAACATTCCGGCTTCCAGTGTTTGTGTAAATAAAATAAACAGCAATTTGAGTGGTTAACAGAGAGTAGAGAAATGTTGCAGGTAAGTCAATGGAGCACTGCAAATAACAAACTAAATCTGTGTAAAGATAAATTGATTGCATGGAAAAGGGAGAAGTTGCGTCCTGAGAGAGGAATGGCTCAGAGACAGATGGTGGAATACAATGGGAGAAAAAAAAATCCTGTCAACATGAGTTCAATAAGAATAAATCTGTGGGAAACATTGAGACGGCAGCAAAGACTTTGGCAATCATGGAGAACATTTATTAAACATTGGCCCCCGAATACCACCGGCTTTCCCATGGTGCAGTCAAACCATCAGCAGTGTGTAAATATACTACAATAATGAATTTCAAAGAAAACTTTGGCAAACTAAAGTTGTTGTTTTTTTCTAACATTAGATCAAAATACTCTTTGTGCTAAAATTGGGCCACAGATACGCACTCAGAAATTCTGCTTTTACATTGTTCTGTCAGCCAAAAAATCTGTTCCATTATTTAGAGGAGCTCGTCAAAGGATTACATTTCATTTAAGCCTCGCTCTTTAACTTAATTCCAGTTTTACTCTACACTCTAATTTTAGATTTACGACAGCTTGAATGCTTATATAAGCTTCAGTGATCCAATAATTAACTCAACATCTTTCGGGCTTTTCAGTTTAGTTGTCGCTATACGCTGCAGCCGCGTGTTGCTAAATAGTATTCACCGTCGTCTCCAAATAACCAGCTTGCCTTTCATCGTCTTCTTCACTTTTGTTGGATCTTGTGACTGACTTTCTATCTGTAGTTGGATCACTTTTTCTCTTTCTTCACAATTCTATACCCCGCACCCGAACGTGCTGTTATCCTTCCATCTCTGCCCCCATACTGTCCCTCCCTTCATCTGTAGATTTCTTTATTCTCACCAACCCTCCTGCGGAGATACGCCCCTTTTTCTTCTCCGGTGAATAATGCATGGCCTCTGAGGCTTTGGATGTGGGAAGAGGATAAAATCGTCGGATCGGCCGTTTTTCTCTCTGCTCACCTGCAGGACCCTTACGATTGCGCGTCTGGCCAACAACAGCCGTGAGGAATACTGAAGAACCTCCCGTTGAACGTACGGCTCCACTGTTACAGGCGACTGAATGGATCCAGAGACAAAATCTGTGCTTGTGAATGGATAAAAATAGGCCCAGAATGGCAATCGAATGGTTGGTTCACTTTTTTTCGTCTAAAATCCTTCTCATTTGCATAGCTGAAATGATAAAATTGCTTTCCAAATTAATGTTTTCTAGAATCTTGACCTATTTCTAGCTTTGTTCTTTCCATCCACTTAGAAAATAGGTTGTGCCAGAAAACTCCAGTCAGCCTTAACAGCCTTCTCAACAAGATGATGAACAACCTCCAATTATAATAAACTATTAAAGAAACTATGGCTTGTACCTCACGGAGCAAAGAAAATACAAATCCTGGCCTAAATTCATATCCCCCCCAAACACAAAGTCCTAAATGCAAACAAAACCGTTCAATCTGATAACCTAATTACCTGGGCCTCTACATTTTTTTTTTAGTATCCATGTCACCTCTGGTATCTGCGTTTGTGAGAAAACCACACACTACATTACAAAAATAGCCAGTTCTCTCTCTTGCTCTCTCTCTGTGTGTGTGTGTTTGTGTGTGTGTAGCTGTCTTCTGTCAAATAGCTGCAGCAGAGGGACACACGTCTCATCAGGACCCGGCCTGCCACCAGGAGCTCTCAGAAGATACGAACAGAGGAAGACTCACCAGAATGTTGGATGGAGGGATCTGGCAGTGGAAGTGTCAGGTGTCTGAGACTGTTATCACCAAAGCTGCCGCTCTCTCTGTTCTTCTCCTTTGTTGGACCGGCTTCACAAGAAGTGTTTGAAAAAAATGAAATAAAATAAAATAAAACGCAGCACAACAAATCCACAAGGATTTCATGTCATGCGTCTCTGAAAAATGAAAACCGATTGGACGATTTCTGACCTAACGCACCTGTGAGCTTTTCATGTTTTGTCTTGTTAAAACCACAGATTTTACCACATTGGTACAGACCGAAACAAAGTACAGCATCGTTGCTGAATAGAAGAAAAGTATTACACGGTTTTCTTTCTTTTTATTTTTCATTTTTAAAAGTAAAAATCGTAAAGATGCTCTGTGCGTTAGATTATTGCCATCTTTTATTCAAGTACAATTTAGCAAAATCCAGTGCAAATTAATACAAATTGATCATTCTTAGTCAACTTCAAAAATTCAGTTCATCACATAAAATCCAAAAATAATGCATTGAGGTCTGTAGTTATAAGTTGAAAAAATGTGAACACTTTTCTAGGCGCCATAGAAAAAACACAACAGTTACAAATCTGTCTTAAAATTCAGAGATCAATTATTTTTCCTGAATATCTTTTTCTGATAATGGACTTATATTTTATCAAATTAAAGTGAGATTTTTCAAAGCATGTCTCCTATAAATCAACTTTCATGTTAAAGCTTTTTTTGTGTGTGTGTGTTTGTGTCTTCATGTTTTTTGCAGAATATTTCAGGTCTGATTCATCCAGTTATGTCTGTTCTACTTGTGCAGCTACATCCATTTCATTCAGTCGTCTTCGTAACTCCACATCTTCGCTTCAACGCGCTGCTGATCCGACCCCTCGCCGCGGAGCAACGTAAAGTTCCAGCAGAGCTACACCGGCAACCATCAGTACACCGCACTTTGCAGTCCACACCGACGTCGAGAGTCAGATTAGGAGAAGCTGCAAACATAGCCGGTCTTGACCAGCCCCTTCATGCTTGAACAGGAAGGGCGATAGTGGATATATCCAAATGAGCTGATCAACAGGATGCTTTGCGAGTGTTTACTGATGGAAGGCCATGTGAAGGTGGACTTGAGTGGCAGCTTGGCAGCCAGTGGTGGGGAGATCCATCACGCCATGACAGGACGGGATCGGGCTCTGACGTGTCGGCCTGCCCTGACGGGCCACGGCCTGTCAGCTTAATAAGGCTCCTAGTGACAGGTGATGCCGGGGTTAGAGTTTGTGTGGGAGGGGCGGGTGAGTGTGTGGGTGGGGACTTTCAAGGAGTTTAAACAAGTGCCTTGTTAGCGTTCTGCCTGGGGGTCTGTTTGTTTATGATTTATTTTCGAATTATATTGGCTTATTTTTGCTTCGTTTCTTAGGCAAGGAAATGTTTGTTTCCGCATTTAAAAAAGGATTTACAAACTAATATTTAGCTAATCCTATATATAAAAAAAATCCTCTTAAGTTGTCAATGTTTCTCTTTGTTCTTTTAAGTATTTTATTCATTTTTTTTTTTACTTTATTTAAATTAGACCAGTAACGGCTAGAGGAGATGCTTTGCAGTCAGTGTGGTCAATTCATTTTCCAGAAAAAAAACCCCCCAAAAAACTTATTGATGGAAACCAAAAAAACCTGAGCTTTCTGTTCAAAGACGTACTGCACAATATCTGTGTTCATATTTACTGTCTGAATACGGAGTTTATTTCACCCTGACACAACCAAGTGTTCTAAAATAACAAATACAAATGTCAAAATATGTGAGATATGAGAGGAGAAAAACACTGTTCTGTCGCTTTGGTGTTTCTTTCATTGCATCAAGCGGAGCTGTGACACCATGGTGGGATTTAAAATAAAAAAATATATATGTAGAGACCCATTTAGTACATCTGAATATTATTGAGAAGTCAATTTATTTCAGGAATTTGATCACAAATGAAACATATATAGATTAATTACACACAGACTGGTGTTTTCCAGGTTTTTCATCTGCTAATTATGATGTTTTGATATTTTTTCACACTGCCTTGGTGTTAGCGGGGTTCAACTTTTCAACTCAAAGCAAAAAAGTTATTTTCTCATCGTGGCCAAAATTTTCTCTAACAGTAGCCCTGTGTTTAATCACTCATCCTAAATCCAAATGCTTAAGTGACGCAAAACAAAACAGCTTTTAGTGGCAAAGCACCAACTGCCAAAAGTTTAGGCAGCTGAGAGCATTTATTTTTAAAAAATCGCAACCTAATCCCGTAATTTTTTTAAGGACTCAGTGAAAGCATTTGAAATTGGATTATGTAAAATTCGCCATCACTGAAACAACCTTGCTTTTCCTTTCATAAAATTGCCCTTAATCAGGAGCATACTTTACGGGGTAATTGCTGTTATGCAGTTAGCAGAAATAATCACATTTTATTTTCCTTCACTTGTATCACTTCTCAAGTGATCACAAAAAAATTGTAAACTCTAGTTCAAAAATATTTTTTTTTCTTCACATCTATTTTATCTTCGCTCCCTTTGCTTTGATTTGACATCAAGAGCGAAGCACTTGGGGATCCCACATAATGACTGGCATTAAACACTACATGCGGGTATTTTTAGAGCAAAACAGGAGCAGCAAACTGCGGCATTCACAACACAAGCCACATCTGAACGAGCGAGGACGACATGTGAGCACCCTGCCCTCCCCAGCCCAGGCCCCTGTGGCTCTCTGCTACTTCAGATACAACTTTGCAAACTTTAATTTTGCGTCCATGTGTTTTTTAGAGTCATGTTTTCTCCTGGCAATGGTTCCAAGCAGACCAAATGTAGTTCTTATTTTTGCCAAATTTGCCATCACAAACTTTAGCAGGTAGAGGCCTGTCCTATTCTGCTCAGATACAGACACAGTGTATAAAAAAAACACTTTAGATCCCTCAAAAGTGACGGTGCCCCTTTTTTGAAGATTTTTTATTTTTTTTTGCACTTCTATTTCTTTATTCTGCTCTACAAAAATTAGATGACTCTCTTGGTTGAAAAGAAAAATAAGCGGAAAGACTTTGGCTGAGAAAGTTAATATTCGACTTTATTTGAATATTTCTTGTGTCAGTCTCTACAGGAAGTTAATCAAGTCAGAGAGGATTTTGTATTGCAATATTAAACAGTCTAATGAAAGAACTACTCCAAACCATTCATCTAATTTATTTTATGGAGGATATGATATGTATTTAACTAAAATACACTTCAGGAAGTAATTGAAAATATAAATAATTTAAAAATTAAATTATTATTTAATTATTTAATAATTAAATAAGAGTTAAATATTATTTAATTAAATAATTAATTTAATAATTAAATATTATTATTTTATTATTTATTTAGCTTAATTTAGCATTAAGCTAAATAAACATTTAGCTAAATAAATATTTAGCTTAATAAATTTAGCATTAAGCTAAATATTTATTTATTTAGCATTAAGCTAAATATTTATTTAGCACTATTTAGCTTAATGCTAAATTTATTAGCTTAGCTTTAGCTTAATAAATTTAGCATTAAGCTAAATAAATATTTAGCTTAATATTTAGCTAAATAAATATTTAGCTTAATGAATTTAGCATTAAGCTAAATAAATATTTAGCTTAATGAATTTAGCATTAAACTAAATAAATATTTAGCTTAAATATTTAGCTTAATGCTAAATTTATTTTGTAAACTAAATGTGTATTATTTAGCCTGATTGGGCTCCGTGGGTTAAAGCCCGGCCACCAGGCGCTTGCCAGCGTGCCCCACCTCAAGGCCTGGCTCCAGAGTGGGGCCCTGGTGACCCGCGTCACCAGGACCCCACCAGGGCCGAGGGAACACTGTTTCCAATGGTGGTACTCATCATAAGGGGTCTTTGGGCTGCACTTGGTCTGGTTCCTCACCTAGGACCTGTCTGCATTGGGTGACCCAACCAGAGCCATGAAG
>NW_006799950.1:975734-978418 GCF_000485575.1 Poecilia formosa
ATATTTATTTAGCTTAATTTAGCATTAAGCTAAATAAATATTTAGGTAAATAAATATTTAGCTTAATAAATTTAGCATTAAGCTAAATAAATATTTAGGTAAATAAATATTTAGCTTAATAAATTTAGCATTAAGCTAAATAAATATTTTGCTAAATATTTATTTAGCATTAAGCTAAATATTAATTTAGCTTAATGCTAAATGCTAAATCTATTAGCTTAGCTTTAGCTTAATAAATTTAGCATTAAGCTAAATAAATATTTATTTATTTAAATATTCTATTTAAATATTAAGCTAAATAAATATTTAGCTTAATATATAGCTAAATAAATATTTAGCTTAATAAATTTAGCATTAAGCTAAATAAATATTTAGCTTAATGCTAAATAAATATTTAGCTTAATAAATTTAGCATTAAGCTAAATAAACATTTAGCTCAAATATTTAGCTTAATGCTAAATTTATTTTGTAAACTAAATATGTATTATTTAGCCTGATTGGGCTCCGTGGGTTAAAGCCCGGCCACCAGGCGCTTGCCAGCGTGCCCCACCTCCAGGCCTGGCTCCACAGTGGGGCTCTGGTGACCCGCGTCCAGGCGAGGGAACACTGTTTCCAATGGTGGTACTCATCATAAGGGGTCTTTGGGCTGCACTTGGTCTGGTTCCTCACCTAGGACCTGTCTGCACTGGGTGACCCAACCAGAGGCATGAAGCCCCTGACAGCTCCTAGGATCACTGGGACACTCAAACCCCTCCACCACGATAAGGTGGCAGCCTATGGAAGGGATGTGTATGTGTGTGCATGTTTATATGAGTGCATGTGTGTAAAAAAGCAATTCTTGCAGTTTCTTAAACTCCTTTAGGGGGCAATTTACATTGACCAATTGACCTAACCTACATGTTTTAGGGGATGTGGGGGAAACCAGAGCACCTGGAGAAAACCCACGCAGGCACGGGGAGAACATGCAAACTCCACACAGCAAAGATGAGACACATCCTCACTGTGCAGCTGCAGTGCTAGCCACTGCATCTCCGTGCTGCCCACTTTTTTTCTATTTCAAATTCATCTTAAAGTTTTAGTGTGCTTTGGAATTGGGTTAGGAAGGGATCTTTTTTTAAGTGGTTAAAGGGAAGAAAAAAAACTGGCCTTTCTAAATTTCCTCATAACGGAGTGTCGCATGGCACGATGGTTAGAGCTAGATGTTCTTGATTTTAGTTCACTCTTTTCTTTCTTTTTTCGATTTCTTCAAACGCATAGAGTTTTGCATTCTTTTCCAAATTGAAAGCTTTGGCTTTTTCCTTTTATCATCCTGCATGTTGTCCAAATTCTCCTGGATGGATCCTGCAGCGAAGTCTATCATTTCAAAATACTGGGAACAACCTGATGAGGTTTCTTCTGAGAAATCCTCCTCAGAAGAAACCTCTTGATGTAAAACTTCAACATGGTCAGGTTGGCTCTCTTTCTCCTCTTGAAAATCTATGAACTCTTGTGGTGTTTTTTGTTCGAGATCTTCCTTCTCATCTGTCAGAGAGTTGGAAAGGTCTAGATAGTCATTTGCTCTTTCCAAATTAATATTTCTCTCACAACTTACTTGCTGAAATTTTTCTACTTCTTGTTTCAGTGCAGCAATGTCGGTTTCATATCTAAAATGCAGTACCTGGTATAAATCTTTTACCTTCTCTAACTGAGTCTGCGCATCCCTTTCCTTCTCTTGCAGTAATTCTATCTCTTTTGCCGTGTTTTCTCGGAGGGTGTCATTTATGGCTTTCATGTTGTTGAGAAGCACCACGTTCTCCAAGTGCTCTTTTGTCTCCTGAATTATCTTTATCTGAAGCTTTTCCACCTTCTGTAGAAGTGAAGAATGGCTTGTTTCATATTGGCCCATATTAAATTTTAAATCTTTTGCGATCTTCTTGAATTTCTGATGCAGGGTCTGAACCTCTTTTGACATTGCTTCATATCTCAGTTTGTAGATTTGCTCAAGGTCATCTCTCTTTGCTCTATCTGAATTGGCTTTTCTCTCATGCTCTAGCTCTTTCTCATGTGTTTCCACTTGGGCTTTAAGACCAGAAACATCTCTTTCATACTTCTGATCGAGTTCTTCATATGAACGTTTCACCTGGTCCAACTCCATCAGCAAATTGTGTTCACTGATTTGCAGAAACGTGAACTCTTTTGTCATTGATTCATAGATAAAGTCTCGATCTTCTCTCAGTTTGTTGATTTCCTCGATGTCTTTCTTTGCTCTATCTGAACTGGCTTTTTTTTCACGCTCTAGCTCTTTCTCATGTGTTTCCACTTGGGCTTTAAGACCAGAAACATCTCTTTTATACTTCTGATCGAGTTCTTCATATGAACGTTTCACCTGGTCCAACTCCACCAGCAAATTGTGTTCACTGATTTGCAGAAACGTGAACTCTTTTGTCATTGATTCATAGATGTAGTCTCGATCTTCTCTCAGTTTGTTGATTTCCTCGATGTCTTTCTTTGCTCTATCTGAACTGGCTTCTCTTTCATGCTCTAGCTCTTTCTGATGTCTTTCCACTTGGGCTTTAAGACCAGAAACATCTCTTTCATATTTCTGATCGAGTTCTTCATATGAACGTTTCACCTGGTCCAATTTTGCCTGTAAACGTTTTTCGCTGCTTTGCAGAAACGTGAACTCTTTTGTCATTGATTCATAG
>NW_006799950.1:995833-1062518 GCF_000485575.1 Poecilia formosa
ATTCCCTATTTATTCTCCTATTTATTTATTTATTTATTTCCTATTTATCTAATTTACTATTATTTTTATGAAGAGGCTATTTCAACCTGGGTTACACCTGCACTATGACATTAATTGTAAATTCTGAGTGTCTTGGGGAGCTCTACAAGTGTACCAAATTTCAAGTCTCTACGATAAAGTAAGTGAATAGGAAAGGGTCTTTTGAAAGTTTCCAGGTGGCGCCGTTGAGCCGTTTCTGTTGCAATTTTTCCGTGGACCTTAAAATACGTAAATTTAACACGGGCTCTATGCCCCCGCCAAGTTTGGTGAGTTTTTGAATATGATAAAGCCCCCAAAAAGCCAATTCATTTGGCACGGGAAAAATAATAATAAACAGCACGATTACAATAGGCCTTCGCAGCGCTTAGCTGCTTGGGCCTAATTAAAATATACCCCCATATATTAGTCTTGCTGTAAGATTCCTTTACAGATTTGGTTTTCCAAAGTCATTTGCCTGCAAAGACCGACTTATACAATTAGAAGGGGACAAATTACTGGAATTAAAAGGCAAGTGGCTTTAACAGATTTTGAGAGCCTCCCGCAGCACTGCTCAGGTTGTAATTAAGTCCTCAAACGTTTTGTAGCCATTAGAGCTTTGGGGCGACCCAATGAGGACACACCCAGCCCAGTGTGACCAACTTAACCAGCTTAAATGAATAAAAATCAGCATCATGTCACTCCTAAAAAGCCACTGTACCTTTAGGCAGTACATTAAGGTACAGAGAGCAACTTAAATTAGCCTCCATGCAGAATGAAAGTAAAATAAATGTCCCAGATGGCTACTTAACATTAGTTATGCCTAGATATTTTCCTAAATAACATGAGCTCCTTTTCTGATGTATGTGTACGTGCACACAAATTGTGCAGTCACATTTGTTTATTTCATATTGAGAATAGTTCATTAACAGTTTATTAGGAGCATGCCAGTTATAAGGGGGGAAAAATCATTCTAGCAAATACCTGTTAATATTTATTTGGTTGATCCTGATGTGAATGCGGTTGTGGATGGCGCCACAAGGGGGCAGTGTAGTGTGAAGGAAGTAGGCCCGCCATAAGAAGGGAACCTTCTTGTCAACGGTGTTGCGGCTGCGTCAAACCAGAATGTTCTGCTTCTCGTCTCTTCTCTTCCACGGTTTATGCAGGTAATCATAATAAAATGCGTGCGAAATCACATATAGTAGGACTGTATAATTTCGGTGTTTTATAGCCAACTTATGTGTGGTTTTATTAAAGTTTAGCCATGTTAGCAGAACGGTTAGGCTGTGCTTGTGACGAAGCAGATACGAGGCTGTGCAATGGCGACGCTCCACTCCCACTAAACTCCAATACCAATACTTTTGAATCTTAGGTATATTGCTGTTTTAAAGTTCAAGTTATCTCTCTTCTAATAGGAAAATTAAGCAGGAAATCTGCACTACAGTGAAAATAGACGAAATTTAGAGGTACATTTTGGTCTTTTTCACCTCCTTGCACATGATGTGTGCCAGACTCGCTCCAACTTTCAAAATCAAAGCTCTTTTTAACAGCTAAAGGCAATACGAGTTGTAGGAAATCCTAAGAGAAGCAGAAAAATTTAAAACAGTTTTAGGGTTTACATGTAGATATGTCTGAACTGGTTGTTTCTTGTTTTCACTCAATTACTTTTTATTCCACAGCAAATGTTGGCACATCTAGAAATATATTTATTATGGGCCTAAATCTAAACCAATGAGGCGCTGCCTGTGAAACAAATTTGTGTAATGTACGTGAAGAATGTTTATCAATCACAATACCCTTGTGTAATGTGAAAACGTTTCCCCCATTACAGGTTCATTCTGTTTTAGGTTTTTTTTACTTTAATTTTTCAGTTCATCAAACAAATTGTAATAGTAGACAAAGAAATTAAAAATATTTGTTGGCCTTGTGTGAAAAAGTAGCTGTCAAATCACGACTTGAACTAATTATTTACAGTTTCAGATCACGCCTGAGTACAAGAAGTCCATAAGCAAAGATTAAGCCCCAAATCTTAAGAAATTCAAGAACAGATGAGAAACAATCAATGAGATTTCTTTTATCTGCTTTTTATAGAAGGGTGAAGTGAGTTGGTACTAAATGTGTTTTCGCTCTATTACTTCTGTGTTCTAAGTAAATAATTTTCAGGGTATATGAAGGTTTTTCAATTTCCTTTTTCGCATGTTTGTTGGATGATTCACAGCTGCTGGGAAGTTAAATTCCCTGTCTGGAAACAGCATAGCTGGCAATTAATTTGCAAATCCCCATCCATAATGTCAGGGACTGCTGTTCCAGGAATGTGGGATTTTGCTGGAAGGTTCCCCGGGCATTTTCTCAAAAGGTCACTTGAGCTGTTCCCTGTTCACTTCTACTGTACTACTTACAGAGTAGGATTTTTTTAATCTCCCACCTATAAATTCAATACTATTTGAGCCGGATGGGTGATCTGAGCGCCACAGCACGACGGTAATCAGATGTAATCTATTGGTTGTGGCATTTTAGAGATGGTGCATTGGAAAAGGATGTACTAAGCAAGGATAGTTGGGACATTTGCTTAAGAGAGAAAGAAATTAGTGAGAAAAACAGCCTGATGGTACTCTCATTTACACACACCTCATATGACCCTCTACCACTACTGATGTCTTGAATTTTCTTTATAAAATATTGTAAAAAAAATAAAATAATAATAATAAAATTGAGAAATAACAGAAATTAAGCATAATACATATAATTTGTGAAGATAAAATAAGCTTAGTCTCATGATAATACATGACATTTGAAAGAACCATAAATGAAAAAACAGGGTGTTTTGTTACATCATTAGAAATGATGTACTTAACATTTTTCTTATAGGCCGTAGGGTAGCATTGCCTTGAGAAATTGTACGCTCTAAATATCTGTATGGATAATGATAAACATGGTGTGACTCTACAAAGATGTGCTGCCATATTTAGTTAGCCTAAGATGCTACTAACTACACATAAATGATTTAGCCTCTGTGTGAAATTAGTGGCCTTTAGCTCATCAGTGATCCAAAACAATCCTACAAATTATGGACGTAAAGTCTAATCAGTGAAACGTAAAGTTTGATTGATTACAAGATGATACTGACTGAAATATAAGTGGATTTAAGTATCTGCAGTCAAGCCAAAAATGAGTTATAGTCTTGGCAATTAAGATTTCATTCAAGCAACAGTGTAAAAGTAGTATCAGTTAAAAAAAATAATTTCTTCTCATTCAGAATTAAAAAAAAGAAGAAAAAAAATGACATCATATATGTTTTTACCTTTCTTAATTTCTGTATAATATTTGTACCACAAAAGATATTGAAGATTCAACAAACATGACCAAACTCAATATACAGAACTGAGGGGGATAACAAGACATGTAAAATTTAAGCCCAGTGATTCATGATGGGCCACCAACCCCTCCAAAACCTTCCAGACTTCCAAGGATGATTGCAGAGTCACTGGTTGCTCATAAGGAGCTGTAGACACTTTTAGAGGATGATCCAAGAACCACCGGGTCCGACAAGGAATCTTGAAAAGCTGATTGTGTGATTCTGAAACTTGATTCTATACTGAAATGGGTTGTCTTTCTATGCACCTTACCAACAATGTGACGAAATGCAAAACTTTTTTTTTTTACAGGATTTCCTCTAAAATAGTTTATGTCCCCTGTCTAAACACTATGCAATCTGTTCTGCTTCCAAAATGTCAGCAAAGTGCTACATCAGTTTGACTTCATATGTCTGGTGACGCTTTCAGATAAAGACTGATGAATCCAACAATTTCCTTAAATACTGTAGAACCTTCCAGTGACTTTTAGTAAATGGCAGACCAAACAAAAAGCTTAGCATATACAGACATGTTTTCGTCGTTGCTGCATATGAGCAACACGTCTGCATGTTTTTTTATGCAAGCGCGCGGTGTTCTTCTTTTCAGACCGGAGACTGTGAACATGTGGGGTTGGCCTCATAAATGTCAACGTTTGTGCACGTGAATGGGTACGCTCAGAAGTAATTGGTTTGGTCTGCAGAATCACCGGCGGAACAGCAGAGGACAGGAGAAGAGGGTGAGAGAGGAGGAAGAGAGCCGGCGCTTTGCTTCAGCTCATTAACCAACGCCTGTTAGCTTCGAAATAAATTGGGTGAGATTCTGCCACTGGAAAGGCTTATTAGTTCATTTTTCTCCTCCGACCCCGGCTGATCCTTCGTAGGTGTAGTGAGGCACGGCCTCGCTCCCACTCTGTCTCACTTACGCACGGTCCATATGAGTCCGAGCACACGTACATTAAAAACCAGCGGCCCATGGGCCCCGAGCAGATGTAAATGAGACAGGTGTCAAATGACTTGAAACCTGCTGCAACTCAAATGTCACCTAGACTTACTGCAGCTCTGCCTGGAGGACTTTCAGCTTATGGCTGAGGCTCCTTACAGATTGCTGACTGAATACGTCAAATATTAGAGAAAACTGATACAAGATTCAGAAGTAAAACAGCATTGTAGCCAGTGGTGGTTCTGGGATGAGTGTCCTCCGGGTTGAGCCTCTTTTTCCGGCACCCAAAAAGATGCCAAAAATTATATAAGCAGAAAAAAGATGTTCCACTGCATAGAAATAATCGAAGACCTATAAAGGGTGCAGCTGACAAATAATTTATTGTATATTTTTTATCTGGGTCAAATGCGTCTGCCCCTACTAATGTTGCCCTGAGCAACTGCCCATGTATCAATAGCCAACACATGTACAGTCACATTCATTAAGTTCTAATTTCATTGAGGTTCATTTGTCAGAATAAAAGTGTTTTGAAAAAAAAATTAAGCAGGTATTAAACCTACTTCTTGTAAAAGCTACAGTATGTAACTTTTATAGAGTATGTATATATATATATATATATGTGTGTGTATATGTGTGTATATATATATATATATTCTTTTTTTTTTTTTACATATTTGTTAAAACTATCACCATGTTGTGACAATACGTCATATTAATCTTGCCTTTCCGCTGAGATAAAAACTGAATTTAAAGTAAGAAAAGCACTGGAGGAATTGGAGAAATATTTATCAAAATATTTAATGTGAAAAATCTAACAGTTTACTGAAAATTGTGGAGAAAGAAAGTTATATCAAATTCCAATTATTTTAGATTTTATGTCTCAAGTGAGATATATATATAAAATTAAAGAAAGTAATATTGGCATAAAGGGCAAATTTTCAAAACACAAAAAATATTTTCATAGCTGCACACCACAGTATATCTAAAAAATACACACTGCTGTTAAAAAACAGAATTGTGAGTCTGCTGTGTTTAACGCCAGATGTATAACAAGATGCACAGGGGAAGGTACAAAATTTCTCCGTGTGTAGATAACGACTCTGAAAACCTTATGGTTTTGCAGCCCTTTCCTAACTGAAAGACACAAACAACTTTGATCCTCAACGACTTTTGAATTTTTTTTTTTTTTTACGATTGTAGATGTATATCTTCTTGTTTCATGTCACCAGACCAGGATCTGTGATTTCTTCATTCTACAGGTTTGGATGTAATCAGGTCTGGGCGTGAATAGTAAAATTCATCTCATCTTTGTCCGATACTTTTTGAAACCCGACACGTCAGCTGACGAGGACAGCAGAGCAAAGAGTCGTCGTCAGTGCTAGCACAAAATCCAACGGTTGGTTCACGCTACAGCATCAAAATGTTCTTGTTATCCTGCTGAAAGTGTAAATTCAAAATAATGGGTTTGCTTGAGGCATCATTTGTCTTCCCTGGGGTTCCTGTGCCAATAGTAAATGTTGCTGGCATCATTATCGGAGGCATCGTAAAAGCAGAAATCTGGAACTTGGCTCTCTTGCTGGAGCGAGCCCTTCTTTCAGTTGTTAGTATTATTAACATGCTGTTGAGAATGGAGGCTGAACACTTAACCAGACTGAAAGGACTGCTGTCATCCTGACTAAAAGCCCTTCCATTTGGCAAAGAGCACAGAAGAGAAGAGGATTTTTCAAAATGGGTACTTTCTGCAGTAATTCACTAGAGTATGTGTTTATCAGAGAAATTACCCCACGGCCATGGAAAAACACAGACGAACTTCACTGCCAGACTTCATCAGGCTCCTGATTTAATAAGTTTGTCAATACGTACTGTACGTCGGTGTGAACTCTATCCCTCATCATGTTACGAGAGGCAACAACATGCATTAAGGGACAAACTGCAAGCATGAATGCACTGGTTAACTGAAAGACAAGTGTCGGGTTCACATTAAAATGTTCAATCTGCGTACCAATGTACATGGAAGAATGGACATGATACAAGCTTTATGCACAGATGCACAGGCGTATTAATGGTCAATGTTTTGGGGCAGTCATAAAATGGCTTGTCATGCCCAACCCCCGCTGCTCCTCCTTTTCCTAATAACATCATTCATCAGAAAGTGTCAGCGCTGAGATATGGGTCGATAAACAATTTGGTGCAACATGGCTAATGGCAACCGGAGTAATTTAATATTTTCTCATGCTTATAAATCCCAAAGATTCCCACATACTTTCTGAAGCTCTTCCTCTGAAGGTAATGTTGTTCTTTGAAGATGCAGAATCAGTGTATTTTGTAGAGCTTACAACCCAGATTTCTACTTTAACTATTAAAATAACAAAAAACACTGAATTATAAACTTTTTTTTTTATGTGAGAAACTGTGAGGCATATCAAGAGTCATTTCAACCATTTACATAAAAATCATCCTTTGGATCTTAGGAATTCCCTTTGTTGGTGGAAAAATGTAATAATTTTTTTTTGTAATTTGCTTTTAGCTTGTTTTGTAAATCCTGCAAAGGAATTGGGTACAAATTTGTGACAGCTGTGTTGGTACCAAAGAGCCTATAAGTCCAATTTGAAGTGGTGTGTGTGCTGAATTATGTGCAGAAGTAATGGCGGCTCATCCTGTGAGGTTAGTCTTTTTGTGCCTGAACACAAAAATATTGATATTTCTGAGTTAATGGAGTTGTAACAATATTTTCCTAAAGAGGATGTGGTAATGGATTGAACATAAACGTAAAAGCAGATGAAGTTCCAAAGGAAAAAATGATCAAAGATGTTCAGAGAGCCTGTCTGACTTGTTTTTGCAATTGCTGTTTTAAGAATCATTGCAGCTGCTTTGTGCTATATGACCATTTATCCATGGAAAAAAAATTATTTAGAGAAATCTTCAAAATCCTGTAACATAATTGTGCCCATGGTGAGCCCATTTTAACTTCTGGCTGCAATTGCATGCCCGCACCAAAAGCAATCAGACCAGATTTTAAGAGTGTCCCTGATTGTGAATGGCATTGAGGCTTTTTATTACCTAAGTTGAGGTTTAACGGATTTCTGTGGTGTTACTGTTCTGTCTTATTCTCAATGCGACATACACACCGTATTGTTTCGTTAGACTTGATTCTCTCTGGCTCCCAGCTGTCTATGTGGGATACCCTTCAAAAAGAATGATGTGCAAAGTTGTAGACATAAACCACCATGGATTTAAAGAGGCCAAATTAGCCAAGAGCATCCAAATTTGTGGGGTTGTTGGATTAAACACTAATGCCAAACTGCTACGGGAGAGGGTTAGCGGTTGAATTACTCATGCGTACAAAATTTAATCTGTGTGTGTTTGTGTGTATCTGTTTATACAGATTTCTGCCAGAAGCATGACTAGCTGTCACTTCAATTCTCGAGCCCGCTGTGCTACAAGGTTGCCCCATACAGATCGCTCATGTTTGATAAAAGCAGCAAAACGTTTCCTCATCAGAGGAAACATATTACCCGTTATGCATCAAACAAAGAGCGACGGCTGCGTTCCAGGCTCAGTTGATCTTGAACTGGCCGCCTCTCTCGTCTTTCTGTGTCACCTCTCCTGAGTGACGTGCAGCCTGACTGGACATGGCATCGTCGTCTGACTGGAACCAAATGAGCCGTGAGTAATGGCAGAGGACGCGGAGCCCATTGGCTAATTGTCCTGAATAATGAGGCCGGTTCTCCTTTCTGATTGGTGTTGGAGGTGGGAGGTTAGCTCTCGGCACGTCTATCTGCAGCGAACAGTGCAATGTCACTAAAACGGATTTGTCAGATGACTGCTGGGGTGACAAAAAGTCAAGCATTCATTTTCTTTTCCTCGACATGAGGTCTATGTTGCAGCATTTGAGCCCTTTGTAGCCTGTCCCTTTAAATCTCTGTAGGACATGAAACTCCTGAAAACCTACTGGGATGAACCTGCACATTGAATTGTTAAATGAACTACATGCTCACATAAACAAAGTACTATTTATCTATCTATCTTGTCTAATCTATCTAAAATTAAAAGCAGATCAGAAAGCCTGTTGTTTTTTGACTTTAGATGTGTTTGTGTCCTTGTAGTTCTCTGCTTGCTTCTCATGCCCCAGCCAGCTGCTGCATGGCATAAGGAACATGCACCAGATTGCTTTGGAAAGTGACTCCCACTAATTGACCAAAGCTAATGAGAGGGAAAGTTGTTTTGGGGATTAAAGCTTTATGATTGGTTTTAGGTTCATCTGCACATCATATGTTGATATATATATGTATATATATATTTATATATAATATGTGTAAATGACTTATGAGATAAATATTTAACTGGGAAACAAAACCGTGTAAAAAGCTAGAACAAATATGTATGTAACAAGACACAGAACCTTTTATTTTTGACTGCATCTTGGGGTGTGTGTTTTAGGTTTTGCTATTATTTGTGTTCCTTAGTTCTTTCTATTATTCCTGCCTTCTTTCCATTTTTACTGTAGTTCATCCCTTGTGATATTCTAGTTATATTTATTTCTCGTGTCTAGACATTGTCTTAGTTGCTCTAGTTTTTATTGCATTTCTTATGTCTAGTTATTTTGTTACGTTCATTTCTTGATCCCCAGTGTTCCACGTGTTGCCTATTCAAAATTTAATTTGAAAGAACATATAAATTCACTCCTCCAAAAAACCCTATTTATTTTTGATTATTGTAGCTGATCTGACACTGAAAAAGTGCGAAAAATGCTATGAGCTCTTCAGAATCAGATGATCAGGCAGGACGATGATTATTTTCCTCATTTTTTCTGACACGTACTCCACGTGTTACCTGGTTAATGCTTTTAACTTATATTTACAGCATTCGCCTGAGCAATGTGCAAATGATGTGACTGACATTTTCCTTAAATATTCCTGAGTTGTGGTTCTCAACTCATCCAGTGCCTTAAATACAAGGGTGCTGTGCATAATTCTTTCATTTTATTACCTGCATTAGTTTCTTGTAATAGATGTATTCATTAAATTGGAGGGACACTGGAGAATAACTCCGTGTTCTTGGCACTAAACCTGGACACTAATGTTAGTAAAAATGGAAGGATTTAGGGTTTAGTGTTTAAATCTAAAATCCAAAGTACCTGAGGCCCATTGACATCCTGGAGTCCTGCTCTGTCGGGCCAGAGTTTGATCAGATGTCACATAAATCAATTCTGTAAATCACTGGAAATGGATGAAAGTCGATGTACGGGACTACTGAATTTTATTTATAGAATCCAATAAGAAGTGTGGGTTATTACCAAGCATGTTATCAACCAGCAACTAATCAGCCAAACCTCATTATGTTCAATTACAGCTTTGTGGCAACATTCTCTCCCAATGTGTTTTAATGGATTCAGATGAAGTTGTAATTAGGGTTAGGCAAATAAATGCCATCCCCAACATGAAGAGAAGGTGATAGTTAAAAAAAAAAAAAAAAACTAATTAAGGTTGTATATCTTTAACGGGTCACCAGTCCTGGTTCACTACCAGTAACCCATATTAGACACCCCTGCCTCGGACACCGCACAGAAACGGAAGCAGGTAAATGTCTGGAGGGTCAGAGAACAGGATGTACCATGAGAACGAGTGCCAGGAATGATAGTAATTCTACATCCTCCTGTGCCATTTTAATAAAGCAAGCTTGATTTTTATAGAAATATATTAAAGGGCTGCACAGACTTGGCGACCTGTCCAGGGCCGCCTCTCACCCGAAACATTCGCTGGAGATAGGCACCAGCACCCCTCCCGACCCGACTAGGGACAAGGGTATGTCCCTAGTCGGACATACCCTAGGGACATCCATAAAATGGATGGATGGATGGATGGATTAAAGGGCTTTGGACGTAGAAAGTCTACACACATCCCCGGTAAAATGTTTGGTTGTGACGTATGCACCATACATTTCATCTGAAAAAAATAAACAGATTTGTTAGAGGATTAAATAAAAACGAGCTTCTGTAACCTGCAACAGTAAGGACACTCTTAAACTAATACTTCATTGACTTCAACTTCATTGGTTTTCCTTTCAAGTTCAAGCATTCGGCATTCTTATGACTGTAATCGTACCTGAAATAATGTTTAGCTATCTGTGAAGAAGTTTTAGGACATTTTGCTCAATTGTGTCTTTTGGCTACATAAGCCATAGCTGGCAGAAGGGTTATAAAGGATCAATATGATCTCATATGAAAGTATCAGTCAGGAGGAGAATACAAAAAACATCCTCCACTTTTTATATGTTGACACAGTGAAGAAATAAAAATATATATATATATTTTTAGACAACAGTGGCATCAAGAGAACTGGATGTTTCTACATAATTAATAAAAAGTATGAGACTGAAACTGGTCAGGGAGACTGCCAAGGTCCATACTGGCATTTCTGGCTACTATTGATTCTGATCTTCAATGGTCTCCTATATTTTTCTAATGTCTGATCTAAGTAAGAGGTGTATTTGTGAGAGGACAACTTTGTCATCCAGAGAAAAAAATACAGGCCTGGCTAAGATCTGCCAAAACCTTGTGGATGAGACCCAACTGGACCGATTGGCACAAAATAACCAAAGATTATACCGAAATCAAAATACGGATAAAACTGCACCATTCTAATGTCTGTCAGAAGGGTGAAGATAAAAAGTGACGATGAGCAAAAGATTGATTTCTCTAGAAGAAAACTGAAGTTTTGTAATAATTTAAATTCAACCAAATACCTGATAGGTTAACGTAAGCGGGCTGTGGTCAACAGATGTCCTCGCAATCTGAGGCATTTGGAGAACTTTGCAAGTCTTTACATATGTTACAGTCTAATAGTGGAATGCTAACAGACTAGAATGGTATTAAAATCTGTTTCCACAAAGTGTCACTTGTAGTTATACAACCAGGTTGTTGTCATGCTTTAATCTGTTATATTTTTCAATTCGGCTTATTTTCTTTTCAGTTGAATAAAACATGTCATATGAAAGGTTTATAACGTGGCAATATTATTTATGGTCTAATTCATTCAAGATAGAGACCAAGCGCAAAGGGTGTGTATATACTTCATATCCACTGTAATGGCGGTGTGCAAAATGTCGTGACTTTCATGTCCAATTTGCTTCCCAATCCAAATCTAAGCATCCGAGAGTAGACAATCCCACAAATGTTGGAGTCGCCTCCTTTTTGTACCCTGTGGTCGACCATGTACGGTACAGTTTTGTCTCTATGCATGCTTGGCAAAATCTCTCTCACCGTGCCTCTAATATTCAAGTCATATCATGCGACAAATCTAATAGTCAGACACTGCGCCGCCCCCACCCTCTCTGGTACTTCACACAGCCCACTCACGCTCTGCTCATCAAGCCCATTACACACAGACATAAACAGCAGCACACCTCTCTGTTCTGGCACCGTGCAGCACAGCAGGTTGCCTTCACTTGTCTGTCATTGCCTCCCCCGTGAACGTAATCAGAGCGGCAGCGGTATTACTCCATCAGCATCTGGGTTGAGTCTGCGAGCTCTCTCGGCCCCCAACTGAGCCGACCCACTGGTGCGTGACTACACCAGGTGGGAGACAGCCACACGATGCCAGCCCTGAAAAGAAGAGATTTGACTCACTGCTAAATCTATATTTAGGGATATTTTTTGCCTTACATGTTGCTACAAGTGGAGCTGCTTTGCATTTTTTGCTCTCGGTTTTGACGAATATCCCTCCAAATGTAGATTGGGGGGGCCTTGCTGAAATTCCTGTGAAGGCTAAAATGGTCCTGATTTGTCTGAGAGACTAGCGTCGGATGCAGCCTCTTGCAAAATCCTGTGTGTCCATTGAATATTTCCACATTTTGTCATGTTACAACTTTTAATGTATTTCTTTGGGACTTTATGTCATACGCCAACAGGAAGTAAGGCATATTTGTCAAAGTGAAGAGACGTTGGATGTGGTTAAATGAAAATGTGAAAAATGTTGCTAGCATTTATAATCATCACCCTTTTGTCTAACAGAGACTACTGGCTGCTTCTCTGATTTATTCCCCTCTTGTCCAGCCAGTCATTTAGGGTGGATGGCCATGTCTTGGCACATGTGGAGTGATGGCGCACTCCTCCATGATCAAATGATGCATTGAATGCTGCTTTGTGTTCAGAGCTTTGAATACTGTTTTATACTCCTGCTTTAAAATCTCCATGGCTTTTCCCTTGCCTGTTTTCTGGGTTCCTTGGTCTTCACGATGACTTTCAGCCTCTTTCACGCTGAAGAATCGAAAATCTTTAGCATAAACGTGCTTTAGCGTGTGGACGCCATGGATCTGAATACTTCTTCAGTTCAATTACGTTTTGCTTGACAAGAATCTCCAGTACAGTCATGGCACCTGTTGCTAATTCACCTAGGCAACCATCTTGCTTGATGAAGAGTCGTCTGTTTCGTTTCTGTTTGTTTGATTCAATCTGTTTCACAGTTTGGAGCTCTTGGCATTTTACAGAAATATAATAACTCTTAAAATCAGTTTCAGACAGTCTCCTTTTAATAAGAAATTATAAACGAATTTTCCCTCCACATTTTATACTGAGACAGAAATCTGAACAGATGCTCACACTGCAGGCATTCACCACATTCATTCACTGTTGGTTAAAAAAAAACAAATGGAAAAAACCTCCCCAGAAGTTAACCAGCCTTTAAATTGATCATTTCTTCTGTAGAAAGAATATCATTTGGGGAAATTAAAACTTTTATTAGGGGGTTATCAGTAACATCTGTCAAAGTTTACACTTTTGTGTGGAGAGGAATGAATTGAACCTCACTTTTATTGTTATATACTGTTTATATTTACTTATACACATAGTATTGCTCCAAATGATTATATAAGTGTCAAATGGTGTCTTGGTTTATTTCCAGTTAATTTATTGATCCTTTGGGATCAATAAAGAATTTTTTTAATTGAATTTGAACACTTCAGCTGTAGTCTTTACAAATACAGTATTTACTTTATGACCACTATACCCCTTTTGTTTCTCTTGTGACAAGTCTTCACCAGCTTTTAGCTAAAAAAGATTTTACACACAGTTTGCCGAGAGCTGGTGAATATGAATGTTTAAAAACAACCTCCAATGTCACGCACAGAACAAGAAAATAAAGAAATACTGTCGCCCGTATATTCAGTGATGATGGATGGAACTTGTGCAAGTTTCATGTTAAATGATTTAGATACTCGTAAGGCAGGGAAGATAGAATGGAAAACTGGAGCAGAAGAAAATGTGCATCATGAAATCTGAAATGTAGCATGCATCTGAAAATGAACTCTGACTTTGACCATTTAAAACCATTTAAAGTTCAAATAGAAAACTTGTTGGCATGTACTTTTCATTTACTTTTCCATCATTCAGCAGCAGCCTTTTGCATTCAGTTCATGTTCTTTTGTTTTAACCAGCTTAGTAATTTCCAATATCTTCCTCCGCGCTCTTGGGGGAAATAATTACTTTTTTCTTCCTTTTTTTTTTTTAGCTGCTTACCACTTACCGATGATTGCTAGTTGCTAATTTCACTAGCTTGCGATTGAACAAGGGGACATATTTAAAAAAAGGCGGCTTCCATGTGGAAATCACGAGGAGACAAAACGGAATTGAGCAAAAATATCAAAGACAAGTTTGGGACAACGTAAAACACGGTGAAGATCTGCATGAGGACCAGTGTGCATGGTGCTGATGCATTATTGATGTTGAAACATTGAATAATGAGCAAGTGTAACACTGAGAGGGCGATAGTGCAGAAAGAAAATAAAATAGGAAAAAGCGTAGCACATGTTGCTCATGCCTTATTCATTATCTTCAGCGTAAACAGGACAAGACCACCGTTTGTTTCAGGCTTCGGACGCAGCTGAAATCCAGAACTTACAGTCAGCACCTTGTTTCTGTTTTGTTTGCATTTGGAGCAGAGATTACCTTTTATTAGTTTGGCAAAGTATAGATTAGGAGAGGGTCCCATTTATAGTTATTTGATGGAGTAAAAATTCGTCTAAGATCCAATGTAGTTGAAATGTGGTCTCAAAAAATAAAGGTGATAAGTTCATATTAAGTAAGTTTTAGACCCCTTGAAAAAAATTCTTCCTACTTTGCTTTTTCTGTTGTGCTTTAATGTTTCAGATCATCAAAGAAAACTTAAAACTAGAGCTGAATAATCTGGTAGAAAGAACAAACCTGCCTGGTTGCATGTGAAAGGCTAAGTGCTCTCCAAATCTAATAACTGAAACTTGTACTCTCCCGTTTTATTTTCATAAGTAGATAAGATAAAGAACAATCTGTGTTTTTAATCGATGCTACAGTCTCGTCACTTCTATTTTTCTTTCATTTGAACTTTCAGCTGGTTCTTAATTAATTTAGTATTTTTAAATAACATTTTTTTAAATGTCTCCCAACATTTATTTTTTTCACCATCAAATTGCTTTTTTGTTTTCATGATATTTTTTTTTTTATTATTATTTTGTGGGGTGACATTTTCACCCAACTTTGCTTTAAATACACATTTGTTAGATACAAAGAGAAATTCTCATACTTAACAAAGCAACCACGGTTTTAAATGCCTTAAGGCTGTGCTTCAGGGATTTGTATAAAAAAAGACACTTTGAGAAGAAACAGTGTCTGGTAAATATTTATATGGTGAAGAAACTTTATTGAGGTC
This sequence comes from Poecilia formosa, assembly GCF_000485575.1. Taxonomy (NCBI): domain Eukaryota; kingdom Metazoa; phylum Chordata; class Actinopteri; order Cyprinodontiformes; family Poeciliidae; genus Poecilia; species Poecilia formosa. Next base: position 1,010,820 of record NW_006799950.1, read on the forward strand.
AAACAATAATTGGGCGGTCAGCAACCTCCCTCCAGCAGATGCCCCAACGTTCATCCCTCTGTAACCAAAACACATTGTAAGTTCAATGAACACCAGCAGTGCAGCAGAAACGACGCATCCCTGACAACAAACCATTACATGTCGGTACAATACCAAAACTTTACTGGTAGTAATGAGACGTCTTAGGGTCTTACAGTCTCCTTATAATTCAGTCATTAAGTTGTGATTGTTTTTATCGTTTAGATGCTTAAAGAGGTTCAGTGGCCTGTCAGGCAAACATCCTCATTAGGAAGTACACAAGAATAACAGCTGCAAACAGCTGCCTTGGTTTTTGTTGAAAGAGAGTCGATAGTGATGCCGTACTTTATGCGTCATGCGGCCAGAGTGACTTCCACCGCTTTCTCTGGCATTTCTGTAAAAATAACTTTATATCTTGAGAATGTAGTGTAAAAGTTTTGAAAGTGCTACTAGTTATAACCTAGTGTAGATTGATGCTGGTAACCAGCATATTTCTGGTTTACGGTTTTAGGTGGATCAGAAGCCCCTTTTCCACCAAACTCCTTCTAGACATGAACTAATGCTCGCTTGGCACCAATTCTTAATATTTCCACCTTTTTCAAGAACCGACAAACTGATTATTTCTTAACTCCGGCTCTGTCCATAGCCGGAAGAAAAGAACCACATTTATCAGGAGTTGGAGACGGGCTACTATAGACCAGTAGCAGGTCAATACCTTGTTCTTTGGAGTTTATGTTTTCATCTGTCAAATTTAGAAAAAAAAAAATATTGTTAAAAAAAAAATTCTTCTGCACTGATAAAAATTCAGATTTGAACCAAAGTAAAACAAACCGACTGTCTCTGATTTTGTGATATCGGCTGTTTTCACAGAGTTTAAGTAGATCAATGCTCCATGTAGAGCTGAGCTCACAACCAACATCTTCTGTTGAATCTATGAATGCCATTTGTGACTCACTTCTTAAACATTGTTGGTGTTTTAATATCTCCAGTGGTGTTCGTAAATTCTGCAGCAAATGGAGTGATTAACTCTGGTTTTTCAGGGATGCTGGTGTTCGTCTTGCATCGGCTTATCCAGGATTGCGAAGCATTCACTACCACTACTTGTTAGTTAAAACGCCGTAAATAAATTAGGGTGGTGATGAAAGGGCTTGTGTTTTCAGGGATAGAAACAGTTATTGGTTCTGTTAAATTGTCTCCATGCACTTGGCGAAAACTCCTTCACAAAACAGGGAGAGTCAAACATTAACCAGATGAGACGCTTCATGGTGCGTTCACCCCAAACGTGTTAGGTGTGTCAAAAACGCGTGCGACGCTTCAAGTTCACTCTCTGAAAGCAGAACCTTGACCCATTTGCTCTACACCAAGCGTTTCGCGTGTCTGGTTTGCGTTCAAATCCTACGTGGAGGCGCTTCAGACGCGTCAGCTCTGGCCGCTGTTTTCCGTCGGACGCGTTGGACGTGCTCGACGCTTCAAACGCTCCAAACGGTTCAAATCGCGCCTGGACGGCCGTCGACGTGCTTCCGCGTAGACTTTGAATGTAAACCAGACGCGCCTGACGCTCAAATCGCTTTCGGTGCGAACGCACCATAATAATTGGTGAAATTACAACATTTAGCAGCTGAAGACATGTTTTATCAGTCACAGGATGTGTGGCGTGTATAGTTCTCATAACTTGAATTGACCAATATTTAACAGTGACATTGATAGGGGACTGTTCCTCGCATGGAGAACCCTCTATGTGAACCCACTCCAGCTTGTCGGTGGCATCTTCGATCCCTTACCTCTTTGTGTCGGTATCACCTCAATGCCCACCTATTCACCCTGAAATAATTAGCTGCCCCCTCCTTGCTGGCATTCTGTGTGTCAATAGATTTATGATGATGAGGCCCAGGCTCAGATGATGCTGCGTGTTTTTTTTTTGTTTTTTTTTGTCTGGGTGTGTGCCAACAAAACAAAGGGGAACACTGCTACCCTGCTAATGTGGGGACACAAGGTTATTTACTGCAGGCTGGAGCTGCGTCATGGATATGGAGATAGCCTAACGCTTGGGCAATAATTTATTAGGAGCTTGTGTGAGTTTGGTGTTTAGGAGTGTCTGTGTGTGTGCACTTCACAGAACAGGCTCATATTTCTGTCTTAAACTCAAGCTGGAAAGACATACTGCCTTTAAGCTCACTTATTTAACATTAGAAAATCAAACATCAGTGAAACATGTTCTTATTCAGAGTAATAGAGGATGAAATGTGACTCATCTCTTCTCCATTTTTAGTACAATGTTGTGCAAATCAAGTGTCTACTGTTGTCAAAGAGAAATTGTTACTGGGATGAATTCATCAAACAGTTTTTGTCCCATTCGCACCAATATAAGCTGTTAATCTGATTGGATTAAAGAAGCCACTAGTTACTTATCTGTCTTTTCTTCCCACAAGGGAGAAACAGACAGAAGCAGAAGTTGATTAGTCCTTTGCAGACAAGGACATTTCGAATGGTTGAGAGTGAAACAGTCCAGTTGCTATGACCTCCTCACTCTTTTTTTTTTTTTTTAGAAACGAGCTTTTGAAAACTCCTCAAGTTCCTCCACATAAACCTATTCTGTTGAAACTATTTGAAGAAATCCTCAGGCTAATATTTCATTTTTGCTGATTCTCAGTTGTTTTTTTTTTGGAGGTATGATTTCAAAATATGGCGTGGGTTTGTCTTCTGGTGACTTGACCTCTGTCTGGGTTCATCTTATTAAACTGGAGATGTTGAGAAGGCTCTGGAAGGTTGCTGTGCTCTTGTGACCTTCCTAACCTTTGGACTAGTCTGCCACCTAGCCTCACTGTTTTACTGTAATTTAAAAAAATTAAAAAAAATACTGCAGTTGTGCTTGTCTTCGATGGCGTTGAATTTTTTTTTTTGTCGGCTTGTCATTCATAAATGGAAAAAAAAAAGGACATTTTTGGGATCCCTCTTCTTAGCCTGGCAAAAAGGATCAAACATTTCATCACTAGTAAAATAGTTTTCATGTCCTGGTATGATTTGCTGATTATAGCTAAATCTTTAAAGCTGATTTTGAAAAGTGAAGAGATTAAGATTATTCTCTCTAATACAGTCCGCCTCCCTCTGCAAAATGGCACCTAATTGTATGCAAGTGTTTTCACTTTCAGAGAACCTTAAAAAAATTTAATACTGACAACAACCTGCACACAATAGTACAATAGTAGTAATACTGAAAAATAAAAGAGAGAGTTCGGAGATTTGAATAATATCCACATTTGCTGTAAATTGACCAATGGGAGAATTAGGAATTTTGGTGGTTTAGGGATTAGTATTAAAATTGATTATCTCTGTGGTGATTTATTTACCTTAAATTAAATAACCATGCAAGAGAAATGTTGCTATCTTCCAAAATACTGCTTTTTACCAGAGGAATCAAGAGGTCAACCAAATAGCAATGTTATTGGTTAGCCCATTCGACTTTAGCCACAAAACTTTAGAAGGTAATCAGAAATTCACCATATAGACCCTTAAATCAGTATATATATATTTATTTATTTATTTTTTTTACCTCAATAGATCCCCCGAATCCCTCGAGGTCTAAACCAGGTAATTCCCTTCACACTGTCAGATTTCTTCAAAGCCCATCAAGCCCAAGACGTTTCAGAATAGCATATGATCTAATGTAGTTTTGACTCGAATCAAGACAACCGCTGGGGGATATTTCTGTTTCTCTTTGATGTAACAGGAAGATTAACCTTAAAGAAAAAAAAAAAGAACAAGTAAAGCAGGAGCTGAAGTGAAGATGATCACAAATATGATACACGGAAAGAACCGAATTTACTTCAGTTAATAATCTTGTCTAAAGTTTGTGTTTTTTTGTTTTTTGTTTTATTTAGATGTATCAGTGAGTGAGTTAACCTGAGCCGCCTATTGCTGTCATTCACTCAAAGAGGGTTTTGCCTGTATTTGACTGGTTGCCAGTGAGCTGATATGAGAACACATCTGGTTTTCACAATGTCTTGAACATAAACAGATGTCTGCACTAAACTTGATTTTTGCTCTTTTTTAAAAAAAAGGTTTTGTTGGCTCTAGTGGCCTTTATTTGAAAGTAGTTTGACAGGAAAGAGGGGAAGACATGCAGCAAGTGTCACCAGGCCGGGAATCGAGCCTGCGGCCACCGCCATGAGGACTAGGCTCTCAATACGTGGGTCGTGCTTTGCCCCTGCGCCACCACATTAGCCCGATTTTCACTCTTTTAAGTTTTGTGTTAAAGATAGGGGTGAAAATGTTGGAGATATATATTTAACTTAAGGAACACATGGAGTCATGTGAAAAAAATGGAACACTATTATATATTCTGTTGTTTCAAAATAAATGCTCACATACTGATGTCTAAAATGTTTTCATTTCTCTCTATAAAACAAAGTGATTTAATTACAACTAGAATAAAAAAAATGGCCTTACACATTAAACAAAAGATGGCAGCAAAAATGTAATGTGTCTCCATGTTGCCAGCTTATCAGTGGGCAACATGGAGACACTCTGGAAAGACAACCATGGATGGACGTACTCACATCTACGGAAGGGTAGAAGTGACAAAATAACCTACTTTTAATGCTTTAGGACCAGGCACTTAATGTTAATAGGAAAAGTGGAATATGGACTTTATGACCTTGTGGCTGCCTGGTGTTAACTTTATAGATGCAAACACACATTTATGAACAAATTTATCTTTGCTCTTACAAATTTGACAAAACTTCATATTTGTCAATGTCTAATATTTGTCATATTTGTAATAGTCACATAATTCAAAGTAAGACTTTACATGCATAACAGCAAGACCAACGTTGTAGACAACAATAGTTTTACGCAGGATTTAATTTGAGCATATAATATCTATTATTATGCTGAAACGATAGAAACGAAGCAAGGAGCGTCAAATTAGACTAAGGTAGACTTGGATAGAAAAGGAAGAATGGAAAAAGAAGAAAGTGCGGGGATATTCCATCGTAATCCTGTTGCTGTTGAATAATTTAAGTGTCTCCTTGCAGACATTAATTTCCTATCATCTACTTTGCCTCTAATTCACAAGGAGAATTAATGAGGATTGACACAGCTGCTCTTTCTTGTGCTGTAAAAAGCCAACACGAAGCGCTCGATAAGCGAGACGGAACAATGGGAACGCTGGTCATAGCCTAATCATTTATTTTACATTTAATTCAAGCCTTCATTAGCTTCCTGGAAAATGTATTAAATAATGTGACGATGTGAATAATCTGCTGTAATAGTAATAATCGCAATTATCAAAGTATTAGAGATATGCTTCTCCTCTGTTTAATGGGTAAAAGCTAATTTACTCTAAATTGAATGAAGGATTTACCGTCATCTTTACCGCGCATTATCTTTTAAAAGGTCACCTCTGTGCTGGTAGAAGACATGTCGAGGACAGAGCCGTGCAACTGATAGGCAATCTGTTTCAGAGATTGATAGCTCACCGCTGCTATCAATGAAATGGCCATGTGGTTCTTAGCATTCTGTACGTCTTCATTGTTTTCTTCAAGGACATCAGCGCCTCACAGCAGCGTGCAGAGCGACATTTTCCTATGATAGAGAGAGAGAAGTCATAGAGAGGGTATGAGAAATAATAAAGGGTTGGTCCAAAGACATATACGACTGTCAGAGATGTTTACACAGAAGGTATGAAAAACAGCGTTATGGCACCAACCCGGCTCCCAGGGTTTGCTCGCCCCGGGCAGGAAGGAGAGAAACGCCGACTGGGAGGAGAGACAGGGTGTGGCCTCACAGATCTATCATCTCCCCCCGGCCAACTTCAATGGGCGAGAGGGAGAACCGTCCTGGGAGGACGTTCGGAAAACCAAAAACATGCAAAGTAATGCTCGGTAATGTTACGCTTTGCTTTGGTGAAGCTGCTTTCAAACTGTTTCCTAAACGACCATCAGCTCAAGCATTTTTACAAGCACGAAATACAGCGCAGTGTTGCTGGACGTCACTGTCTCCATAGGCCACCATCTCACGTTAAGTGATCAACCGATCATCTAAAAATGACATTTCACTGTTGTCATATAATTATTAGCTCCATCAAGAACGTAGGTCAGATCGTTTTATTGCTTGATTTTACTTGAAAGTGTGATTAGTAGCCAGAGGCTTTTTAATTGCTACTTGCTGAGGATGACGGCAGAAAATGGAGCCCCGAATAAGTTACTGCTCGAAAAAGTTTTCTATTGCTTTAATACATGTACAGGTGCCCGTGTGTTAAACCGATGCCTGCTGTTTACTGCTGAGCACAGGCAGACCAAGCTGCATAAATTGTGCAATTTTGCCCCTCCTGTTGAATCTTAGATCACTTTCATAAATAAGAAATTGAACCCTTATTAAGATAGTGGTCACTACAGTGGACAGCTATCTAAAAGCCATTTTCTTGTGCTTCTTGTGGATTTTTTTGTTATAAATGCACACAGACCACTGAAGTGGACACTAATCCATCATAAAATACACCATCAACTACTGGCCATCAGCTGCAAATGCAAGAAATTATTTCTGTTAAATCCAATATGGCCGACAGACAAAAAAGCATGCCAACCAACATCAGATAACCCCTAAAGAACAATACTACTCATGTATTTTTCAAATTACTTTGTATTTGGAGAAAATTACAGTTGATCACCTAAAAAAAATTAATAAAATATTTTACAACATCTTTTTCCTACCTTTTTTTATACCTTAAGAAAATAAAAAAAAAAGGAAAAAAATCCTGGCACAAAGGATCATAATTCTTGCATGAAAGGGTTAAAATGCATGTGATGTTCTTGTTATAAGTGTGTAAACGTTTAAACTTGCACTTATTGAATGTAACTTAAATGTATTAAAACCAAAATCCCTCTCATGTCCTCAGTCAGAATAAAAAGCTCAATAACTTACATAATTAAATGTCTTACTTAAAAATTAGTCTAATTTGCAAAAAATAATTCAAGGGTGTAACTTTCTTTTTTGTTTGCTGAAACATTTTAATAAGAGCAAGTCATAAAATAATATATTATATCTAATAAATTTACCCAAACATAATTCATCAAATTTTCCTCACGTTTGCTGGTAAAATTTAAACAGCTTTTTTTTTTTTTCTTCAGTGTCCTGCTTTCTGAATGTGCGTGAAGGTAAATCTTGATTTCTTTTTAGGCTGATTTATCCTCGTTTCTGAATGAACGGGCGCATTTCGGCGGCATCTCCTGCATTCCTGGACGCATTTCTTTTTCTGTCAGAGTGCCCTGGCACTTCTTTTCCCGCTTTGGCTGAGCAAATTTTCAACACTTCTTAAGGTAATTTAAATCCTTTTGCGTGGCAAAATGTGTCTGTGCCAGATGTGAAGTCAACAATCCTCTTGGCACCTGTGTGACGGCAGTTTAATTGAAATGTCAGCTGATACACTCCGAATCCACAGATTTTAAATTTTTTTTTTTCTTCTTGTCCCCAACGTCCTCATCTTGTCTCTGCTCTTCTCTGCTCCCGCCGCGCTGCCCTGAGTTACAACTTCATCTTTCCTGCGTAGCCGAGGACGGGAGGTGAAGCAATGCATCAGGTGAGGCACTCAATGCCGCACTCATTTGACCCCTCACCCCAACAATGGAGGCTGACCCTGAGCTGCTCCTCTAATTAATCATCTAACCTTCTCTTCACGCCACCAGCTGCCCTCTCCTCGCTTCCCACCCTGCGTTCTCAGCTGACCTGAGATGGCCTCCTCTCTACCCCCCCCAAAAAAAGAGAAGAACTCTTCTGCTTCCTGTGCCCACGGGGGTTGAAGACAGTCACCCAAGATTCCGCATGACTGCAAGTATAAATCTGACGGAAGTAATTACCCATCATCCTCCAGGGGCCCGGAGCGCGCTTCCCGCCTCCTCTTCAACTTCGACGTAGTTCAACCTTTTTCCACTCAGATGGGAGGAGAGTTGTGGTGCGTGAGCGGGCAAAGTCGTACTTGGAGTTAATTGCCTCGGGCAGGTGAGGACATCAGTTCCAGAGTGTGCCCAGACAGATGGCTCTCTGGAGGAAGGTTCAATCAACTAATTGTGAAGTTCTGATAGGACTGTGGGGAGGTGCTGACCTAAAGCTGGGGTTCGGGGACACAAGGCGGCCCGAGGACCAAATTAAAGTAACATTTGTTTTATAAGCTTGCTTCCAAAATTTCCCATCTCCCGTTTCACCCTCTCAGATATATCTGCAACTCTAGACGTCCCTGTGTTTGTGTGTGCAGACTTTTATTTGGAATTCAGAGATCAGGAATACCGCTTTCAGCTATGCATGGACGTACGGAGCAAGGCCGCGCTCAAGCATTTGTCCTTGCTGCTGCCTCGAGCTGTGGCCTTAATTGCCACGGGAGTGGAAGGAGGTGTAAATAAAGTTGTTGACTGAGGTTAAAATTCCTCTGCAAAAAAAACAAACAAAAAAAAACAACTAAAAAGTCATGAAAATGATTCACATTCATGGATAGAAAGCAAATGCAAAACAGGTTGTTTTAAAGGGCCCAATCAAAACAATAAACTTTCAGAGACTTAGATGTTCAGTTATATGTCAAAAAATTTGAATATTGCATAAAACTGCAATATTTCTCGCCAGTCCTCTCAGAAAGTGAAACAGATATTTTACAAAAATTTGTTACACATTTTCTTTTTAATTCATTTTTCTTATTTATTTATTTATTTTGCAGTTTTTACTGATTATGGCTTACAAGCGAAGAACACCCAAAATGTAATGTCTCCGAAAATTAGAATAGCACATCAAAACAATAGGAAAAAAAAAAGATGTCAAGAACATATTTTTGACATTCAGTACTTGATTGAGCCTACTCTTGCATGCATGGTCATCTAAGCAGCTTTTGGTACATTTGGCAGAGTGGGCAGGTGCCACGTTCTGCTGGAAAATAAAATCTGCATCTCCATACAGTTTGGTAACGGGGGGGATGAAGAGGTCTAGAATTTCCTGGTAGATGGCTGCATCCTTGCCTTGCCGTTGCCTTCCTATGTATTTCCGCTAACCTTGCTTTACAGCTCAGTCTGTGCTTTCTTCCATTCACTTGGATTTTTCCAGTAGAATTTCAACTTGGTCAATCAGAAGAACTTGTGAACGACCACATTGGTTTTCTGCACTACTTTAGAATTGTAGTCTGCCAAAGACGTTCAATCCATGTTGGTGCACGCTTCCAAATTCTTGGATTAACATTAACAGCAATTTCTGGTAAGCTGCTCTAAATCAAATAATGAGCAGCAATTTTGGTAAGACTTGAAGCTACCACTGCATTATAGTTCTATACAAAGAGCTCAATCTTGCTATTCCAGTTTTTGCAGCATTTAATAATGCTCATCATGCAATAGTCAAAGACAAATAGGACAAAACAGTCCTGAGATTTTAAACCTCTGCTACAATTTTTAGCTGCTGAACAGGCACCCATAGCTTTCTAACAATGTTGCTTTTTGATCGTCGGCTTCTCCATTTCTGTGACTGGGACAGAGCTGGATTCCTGCTCCAACCCAGCAAAGTTGATTGGCGATCGATCACTCATGATGTGAGATTCTCCCACTTTAAACAGGAGAGGGGTGAAAATGCATTATGATTTAACATCAACATTACAAACATCACCTAATCACCTAATCAATCAAAAAGCTCAGTTTTTTGTAATTTATTTTTATTTTTTTGCAATTTCCCCTCATTGAATCAATTTGTTGTGTGTCAAGAATGAAAAAGGATACAGTGAGTTCTGAAGTCGATGCCGTAACGAAAAAGATTGTTTTTGTCAACTGAATATAACATTGGTTTATTAGCTTATCTTCAGATTGATATCTATTACAACACAAATGTACATCTTATAAAGGGCGGGGAGATCAATGTCCAACATTGCTGTCAAATTAATCTAAAGCCAAACTAGTGATTACTGTTTATTACTCGGTAAAAAAAAAAAATGTGAGCATGAGAGAAGTTAAGCTAATTTAGTCTGATTATGACATAACTGAGTTCAGTACAATGTAAAGCACAGTATAACTTGGCATGAAAATCAATTAAACATTTGTTTCCCATCATGTTTCATTACTTCCAGCAACATTACTCGCAGCACTCCTACACATTCCCACGTCAATGCTCCGCTTCATAAAATGAGAAAACCTATACAGCGTTTTGAGCTCGAAGCTGGCCATTGCAGTCGAAGGCATTAGGCTACGCATGGCTTGGTGTTCAAGTGGCTGCTTCTTTAGAATAACAATAAACTCTTAATGGTGTTTGGATGCACATTTTTAAAAATTGGATTTCTTGGGGGTGGCTAAAGTGGATTTCTTGCGGTGAAGTGGACTGCAAAGTGGAACACTTGCTGATGTACTGTATTATATTTTGCTTTCCGGCAAAAAATAAATAAATAAATAAATATCCCATCCCTTACCAATTTTTTTTATGTTTGTGCAAACAGTTTTTAATGTCAGACAAAGAAACTTTAGCTAATACAGAAATGCAGTTTTCATATGATAGGTTTTCAAGGGAAAAACGCCACCCAAACCAAACCAGGTCTGCGTGAATAAATATTAACCTCGTATTCCAGATGTGTGGTTGTGTTATAATTGGAGGCATCACTGGTCATCAAGGGTTTGTGGTGACTAATAATGTGTTTTTTCATCACTGCGGAGGAATTTTGACCCTCTATGTCTTGCTGTCTCTGTCTCTGATTTTGTCCAAACTGAAGGTTTTCCAAACACAAATGATCTGTTTAAGGTCATACAGCAGCACCTTGCTGCATTTAGATCCGTACATAAATTTTCTACTCCAAAACCGTATTTTTTTCTTTAACAATTCAGTGGTGAACTTTTTGGTCTGCTTTAAATCATTGTCCTCCTGAATAACCCAAGTGAAGCTTGAGGCCAGTGACTGTTCCTATGACAAGTGTTTTTTTTTTGTTTGTTTTTTTAATAAAAGCTGTTTATTGGTCATCTAGAACATTTTATTGCGACAAAATGGCAAAAATAAAACGTGTAACGGAGCAAATACTTTTTTATGACACTGTTTCTCAGTTGTGTTGCTGAAAGTGATTTTTTTTTAATACATATCTAGTATTAAAAAAAAAAAAGGCAAACAGCACGGGCCAACACTTTTGTTTAACACAGGCATGGCAGATCAAGCATCACTTTGATGGAAAAGGGACTGCAGAGCTTTGTTGCTGGAAGCTATGCTCGCTCTCTGACAGATTGTCTGTCATAAACTGTGATAGTCTGATTACTCCAAACCTCCTTCTAGATTACACATTCGATCCACTTCGAATCCCTCTATTCGTCATGTGTGAAGTGTTGGGCTGTCGGCTGGTGATGCACTTGATAAACGCCACCCTCGGACTGCGGCAGCTCGCCGCGTCAACCTCCCCGAGACTTTGATTGTTTCAGCTGGATTAAAACGGTAATGAGAAGCTACAGCTCAGCTCGAGACACGAGTGAGAGTTTGAGGGATGATTTCAGGTGTCAAAGCTATCAGGCACTGCGAGAGCTCTGCAGGATTGGTTTTGTTTCCCTTCTTCTTCCCCCCATAGCTCATTCACCCCACGCATTCGCCGAGCTGCAGTAGATGGAGGCAATGAGCATCATTTTGGTTAGCTATTGAAAGGCTTTTGTTCCCTTGTTTTGGTGCAAATGAATTCAGTTTGTATTTGAGTGCAGAGCTTTTAGCTCAAGCTGAACGATGAATGTGTCAAATGAAGTGTGTTACACAAGCTCCTTGGCCTAGGGAGAGCTGCACTGCTTTTCACTGAGCAATCCCTTGTGTGGGTGTGTTTTGTGCTTTTCAGACTGAAAATGGCCTGTGTGTAGCCGTTGTTGTACGTGCAGACGGCGGCAAGCATTAGTGGGCCAGGAGTGGGGATCCAAACTGCTTTTACGGAGGTGAGAGCATTGAAAGTTGGGTAGCCACAACAACCACAATGACAACTATAAATCATGTTAATGGTGCCTCTCACTGTGGCTTCATCTTGATCAAAGTGAGGGGATGAGAACATGACAGCTTATGCCAAGAGCGCTGCCTGAAATGTCAGCCGAGAGAGAAGAATGGCAGGAAGTTCCACAAACAAGTTGATAGTTTCTGTCAGAGCTTTAAGAGCTTTCCATTAACACGCGTCACTGCTGGGGCGTCAACAGGTGAATGGTACGACGGCGGCAATGGGCTCAGTTTCAAGATCTGACGCTAATTTCAGTCACTGCCAAATAAGGGTGTAGCTGTAATGTTTTCCCGCGTTTAAATCAGTTTTAATCACAGAAGAATTCAAGTAAAATCTGCTTTAAGTTGTAATATATGGGCGTGACGATGGCACACATACGGAGGCCTCAGTTCTCACGGGTTCGAGCCCCGACCCGTTGACCTTCTCTCTCTCTCTCACAGCCTGCTTTCCTTTTGGATCATTGTCAAATAAAGGCCACTAGAGCTGAAAAACTAAAAAATTCTAATATGTGTTTGACCTTCACCCTCATGGAAATGCTGAAGAGGTCGTGGGAGTTTGGTTGTCCAATTTTGAGACGTGTTTTATGAATCTGAAAACTTCCAAGTCATCCTGTGGGAGGTGCTGCGGTAGAACAGGGTGTCTGAGATGCTTGTAGGGGTTCAACAAGCAAATCAAGAGTTGCATCTGCGTTCTTGGCAAAATCTTGGTCCCAGTGTGGGTTGGACTTGTCTCTGATCCTGTCTGTGGTTTCAAAGCAGAATCATGGAGAGCAGTTTGTCTGGTTTTGGTATTTCTCGTCTTTAGTTTTTAATAAAAAATGTGCTTCTATTGGAATTTTCAGATCATGACCTTCAGCGTGTTTGGACCAGTATTGCTGGGTAAACTGATGTCTGATTTTTGTCTCTTGTGTGATGAATGGATGGATCTGTCTATCTGATCATCTGGCAAAGGAGCAGAAGGAAACACGGGTGCCTTGAACTTCTTTTGAGACTTTAAACATCATTGGCCAACAACATCAACAATCCCACCCGTATTGTCCAATACATGAGCACCTCTTTCACCGAAGGGTCAAACATCGGCAAGGTGCTACGGCGCCTCCTTTCCGTCTCCCAAACCAGAGAAGTAGTAGCTGGTCACCTGAGCTGGTGTTGGACAATCCGTCCACAGAGGTTGTGTATGGAGGAACGTCAAAGTTCTGAACACGTCATCTGTCCGATTCAAATGGAAAATGGTTCTTTCACACTGTATCACGGAAAAATAATCTCAAGTCTTTCACAAATAAAATACTATAGTACAGGACTTAAAAATCACTTGGATCAAAACTATCAAAACATGCAGTTTTTACAATGATTTAATTTTGCAAAAAAAAAAAAATGCTTCATCTTGTCCTAAAAGTATTGATTGTACATTTTGAATTTGTCACCTTAGGGAAAGGAACACTCTGACACTTTGTGGTCTCACTCCAATTCTTCAGAGAAACAGATGTTATGTTTCAAAAACATAATATACTGGAGGTCACACTGTGCATGACCTGAAAAAGGAAAAAGGTAACATCTGTGAAGCCTCTCCATGAAGCACATCCATTCCTCAGTTATCTCTTTGATGTATTCCAAAGGAAATGATCCACTAAAGTTAAAGTTGCTTGCAAAGCCTCGTTTCGTCTGTTTTGATGCTGTTTAGGCCACCTGCGGCCTAAACAACAACTTGAAGGATTTATGGGTATTAGGGCTGTTTGAGGAAAGATACCGAAAACGGCAACTGCGTGAAAAATGATAGAGACCGCACCAGCAGTCATTCCACAGAGTCATTTAGTATTGTATTAAAAATGGTTAGATCATGTTATGATAGAGCACAGCCAGATGAAGATTATAAATCTTTTTTTTTTTGCTAACATGTAAGCTTAAAGCACAAATCTCTCCCCTTCACTTACTGCTCCCTTTTAGGCTTGTGGCAGTGGGTATGACCTTTAAGTTATGATGAAATGGGCTAAAATTAAATCATCAAAGTCAAACCAAAGATAAATTTGCTCATCCCTGAGCTTATGTCTCCAGACAGAAAGAAAAGCTTCAAAAATATGCATATTTGAACACCATTTATCTTCTGTGCATGTGGCATTTCATCTGAAACTGCCGGAAGGCCTGGAAATCATTCACAGGCAGCATCATGTAAAGACGCTTTTTATCCGTCTTAGTTTTGTGATAAAATCTGTCAGAAATCTTAAAGAGTTCAGTCAGTTTTTTCTTTTTTATCCTTCAGCGTCTTTCATTAAGGTAGGGCATGACTGTCTTTTACCTCTACTGACAGTAAGCATCTTTTTGTTTGTTGGATAACAGCATAAGTTTGACAAAATCTATCGGACTGTATTTAAATCTGTTCTAGTCATGCCGTTTTCTCAGAGATATCGTCAAAATGATCGGATGCTGTTGGTTAGATATTCAGATTGACGTGGAAACTATGTTCAGTGGAGACGGTGCGAATTTTTCACAATGAGCATGACAGTTTGAGTTTGTAAATTAGCATTTTGACTTGTTAATGCCAAATGATGTGAAAAACTAACTGTAGAAGAGACCTTTTATATATATGAAAGTGAGTCTTGCACAACTGCTGCATTGTTTGCTAATGCAATGCTGGTCAGAACTAGAGATTCAAATGAAGTCGTCTATCCAAATGTTGCTAGAAAGTTTGGCGTGTTGGCACAAAGTTTATGTCTTAAGAAGTCATTCTCCTCTGTGGTCACTTGTAAGTAGACTGGTCTCAACAGGCCCAAAGAGTACCGCTTAGTTTTGTCTTCACTGGGAAAAATCAACAAATTACAACTTAAATTGTGATCTCACATCTGAGCTGGAGACTTTGCTGCCATCGCTTCTATTTTTTCAGTGATCGTTTCGTTGTGCACTGATGCCTGGGCTTGACGTTCCATGCGTATCGTCGTCACTCATCACAAAATTTTCTGCTACATTCTGAGCTCTCCCGTTCTCACTTTGTTTCATGTTTTTATTTCGAGTCGCTCTAGTTTCAGTCCTAGAAACTACCACAACTATAATTAACAAGCCTGAACACACCTCAAACTGATGATAGGGTTAAAAAAAAAAGATTCATTTTAATCACAAGTTGCTATACGATATCGCTCACAAGTTCAAACTCATCCTAAAGTTTATGTAATAATAAGCAGTAGTTATCCCTGGCGGAGTTTTTTTTTACGTTACGTTTTCTATTTCTGTAAAGCCCTAAAAGGTGACTACCGTACGAATGTAATCATCTTGGCTAATAAATTGTGTTTTCATCTCCGTCTTTCCATGGAGCTCACCTTGTTAATCCACAAAGCAGCCACAAATACAAAGGACTTTTCTGCTAGGAAGTGCAGTCTCAGACTCATAGCTATGTACCACGGTCTGCTGTGATGAAGAGGGCAGCCGTGTTGAGGCGTGACCGAGGTTGTGGGGCATGAATCAAGATCACCATAAACCGAATTAAAAAGAATAAATACTTAGCTTTCATACAGACCAAGTGATTTATTCTACACTTTCATGGCGCTAGCTGAACAGTGGCCGCCGAGAAATCAATATGTAATTATAGACATCCTACCCTTGGCTGTTCCTCTCTCAGCGTTTACCTCCCACCACACTCAAAACAAATGTCAGAACAGGAGTTGGCCCAGAACAACAAGAAATAAAAGGCATTTACCTGGAGAGCACAGCCTTTTTAGTCTGTTTATTGTCTGTACATACACAAACCTGGGCGTTTGTCTTGGAGGCATTTTTGTAGGTTTTTTTTTTTTTTTCTTTTTTTATTTACGAGACAGATTTTACCTCAAACAAAGTTCACTTTCCATATTTAAAAAGAAAAATTGCAGGAAAGAGATGTATCTGAACTGAAAAAAAAGTTCTTACACAGTGTGTTTGTTTTTAAAAAGTTTTTCAGATTTCGCTTTGTAAATGTAAGCTGTCGCAGCATATCATTTAAAAATTGCTTAAAATGAATAATGGGGAAAATGAATCCAGACACAATAACTTTTCAAAACTTTTCATTTTGATCAGACATGGGATCGAAGATGAAACAAGGAACCTAAACCCACTCTATGGAAATACATTTGATATGGAGTGAGGGAAAAATTGAGGATATAGAGCATGCGTTATGGTAGATAAAAGACTGATGCAAATCAGGGGCGACGATTAGACTGCAGGCGGAGCGGCAGGAAATATCGGAAACAAATCAGGGAACAATCCAACAAATAAAATAACTGCAGTAAAATACTAAGCCTTTGACAAATAGTACTGGCTCTTTTATGGTCTGTCACTGTTCTCTGGATTTGGTTTTGGATAAATCACTTTATTAGACTTGGCACTGATTTTCAGTCTGGGTATTGTTTGCTGTGCAGTACCTCCAATCTTTAAGGCAGGTCTTTTCACAGCCTTCCCTCTGTTACTGATTCAGTTAAAAACTAAAAGGATGGAAGGTGAAGGTGTAGCTCGCCATATCCTTTGTCCAATTGATCCCAGAAGCTACAGATGCCAATCAGCAAAGTAAGTTTTAAGCTTCTTCATGCACTGGAACACTAAACCCATTGAGCTTGTCCCAGGGTCTGATCAGTATGCCTTCTTTTGGAGATCTTACTGGGAGAAAGCCCTAAGGGAGACTTGGAACTCACTGGAGGGACTCGACGTAATCTTTCTAGGTAGGTAGCATCTTGGGATGTCTGCGTTTTCCTCCTACAGAAGTTACTATTGTGACCAAAGCAGAAGACGAGGGCCACCTGTCCAATACCCCAGGACTTGGACAAATCTTCCCTTGACCGAAATAGACGGATGACGATTTAGGGTGAGTAATTACTTTTGAACTTGGATCCCCAACTCATTGTAAAACACTGTGTAGGGTACATTTTCTCCAAATGTGTTTTTGAGGTTTTAAGCATTTAATGCCTTAACTGTCACCCCGAAAACATCTACATTTTAGCCAAAGAGCCCATGAAGAGACTGGCGTCGTCATGACGGCTAAGGGGTTAAACAAAACACCTGTGGCCAGCCCCACTCCGCACGGTTTCATGTTGGATGAACTGAGGTGATGTGGGGGCCTGGTGGGTGCTGTAGGTCTCGACACATTGATGAACAGCTGTACAGGTCTGAACTCTGCTCACCGCTCTGTGCTCCATCCTGACTAAATCAATGAGGTAACCGGTCAATGTTTTCCCACGTTCAAGCTCTTTCCAAGCCCTTATCTGGCCCAGGCAGTTTAACGGCGACCCCCGCACAGGTAGCTGGAGACACTATAATCCATCTCTCCTAGGCCCAGACAGACTCATTTTATCTCATCACAGCTACCCCTGCCCCTCCCAATCCACCTTTTCCCCCCCTTCTCACCCTGCTTCTCACTTTCAGGTCACTCAAACATCTTCCTCTCCTTGGCTCTCTCTCTCCCTCGCACAGTTTTAGCTTCTGCTTATCTACGAGCTCATCCATTCCCTGCTGTTGCATTACTCACCGTTTCCTGATCCATCTCCAACACCCCCGCTCGTCCGCCCTGCCTCGTTCAAAACCCTTTCTTCTTGCTCCCTGCTCTCGCTGTGAGAGGCTCTCAGGCCCGGCCGCAGGGAACCAGAGCTTTGGCAAAATAAACACACCCACTACTGGCTGTCAATATCTGCTCTCAATAAGAGGTCGAAATGATTGAGACTTCAAGGTATTTCGATACATTTCGAACATCCGGTGGCCTTCGGCTGTAGCATCTGATTACAAAGAGTTTCAGAAAAGCAGTAGCAGAATTTCTACAAATTGAGGTTTTTGTCGCCTTATTTTCACAATATATCCAATGCCCCCAAAATGCATTTGAACTCTTCTAAGTTTTTTACGATTTGTCTTTTTTTTCACTTCTCTTTAAAAGAAAAATCAGAAAACTGTGTTCGTCCCCCCCTTGAACTGGATACACCAAAATAAATCCCGCATCAAGAAGTTACCTAATTTGTAGAGTGCACCAGTGTGTAATTTACTCCCAGTATGAAACTTGGCATTATGTTCAGCCCTCAGTGGTTGTTAGAGAATGTTTTGTGTTAGGAGAACTGCATCATGAAGACAAAGGAACACAGCAGGCAGGTTAGGGAGAAAGATGGGGTTAGGTTCTAAAAAAAAAATATCCAAAACTTTGGATTTTATTAATGTGACAGTTATTATCTGTGTAGTCTACAAATCTGGTCCTGATGGAAGAATTGCAAGAAGAAAGTCAGGCCATGCAGGCAAACACGTGAAAGATGGAGTTTTGATCTGATGAGGGGCAAATTTAACTTTTCTATAACCAATATGCAAAATCGTGTGTGTGTGGACAGAAATTAACCTCCTTCAATGCACATTTCCGTACGATGGCACTTAGAAGCAGCAACATCATTCTTCAGCAGCAACAGGAATGGTGGTCAGAGTTCATGGGAAACGGAGTTAATACAGGGCAATCCTGGAAATTGCCCTCTATTCCAGGATCATCCAGTTTGGATGGTGGATGCCCTGATTTACTCACAATCATGTCAGGTTAGCTGTTGGCTGAAAACAGGTCAGGAGTGATTGGTTGTGTGTGTCTGTGATGGACGACTGACTTGCTCAGGGTGCGGCTCACTGCTTTGAACAGACATCGGATGAGTGAGTGATATGACAAGACCGAAGGGGCTAGGATAAACAATATAATGATTTCACGGTGAGAGTCTAGCTCACGACTATAAAGAAATTAGCTACCAGGTGTCACATTTTCAGCAGCCGTCCAACATATACACCAAAACACACCGTCACAGAACGCACGAGATAAGCCTATAATGTTATTTTAATTATATTCACAAAAGTTGCGGAAGAAATCGATGCATATTTTTGCATACATTTGTCTCACATTGTCATTGAAGAACGTGAATTGCAGGCATATCTAGGCAGATACGCCTGTTTGTCAAGACAAATGGAGACAGAAGCCATTTCACAATAATATCCTCATATTTTGCCGAGGCAGTACGTAAAAATATTCAGTTGATGCCATCAATAAAGAAAAAAAAAAAAAAAGACTGAAAAACAAGTCTTGGTATAAGTGCCTCCACAGTTTTTTCAGGTGAACAGATAATTTTACGGAGTGAACTGAGAAAGAGTTAGAATGAGAGGAATAGAAATTGAGAGCAGGAAGCAGCTTGACAAGAATATGAACAGCAGCAAACAAAGAAGTGGAGAGGCAGGAAGACGGGAGTGAAAGCCCATACAGCGAGTCGGCAATGACATTTAGGATTCATTATAAGCTAACCCCGTCTGTCTCAATAAGGAAACCCAGCTGTCACTCTGATGTACAACAAGGAATGTTTCCTACTGAAGTCTGGGTTGTCCGCTGTAATTTGATGTTCGCTCAGTAATATTTATCTGCAGCGTCTCTTTCCATTGTTCGTCGAGGAGGATTTGTAAGTAAGCAGCATCAGCTTAGTGGGCAACACATGGCCAGAAAAAACACTCAGGTCAACTGTGGTAAATTATGCTTATTTATTTTCCTCCTCAGCATTACACCGCCACAATGTTTCGCCCTTACCGTCCAAGCTAAACTTGAGATTCATCAGATTAAGTTACATTTTCCACTTGCTATTGTCACATTTCTGGTGATCTTGTGCGAATTGAGGCCTTGGTTGTCTGTTCTGAGTTGACAGTAATGGCACCTGTGCGGTCTTCTGCTGCTTTAGTTCGTCCGCCATGTTGTTTTTTGTTCTCCCACCTCAAGACCATTTCCTCTTATCAACACAACTGTTGGTCACTGATATATAGTTTTTTTTTGTTTTGTTTTTTGTTTCTGTTTCAGACTATTGTCTATGCATAAAGTTCAGAGACGGCTTTCTGCGGAAATTCCAGGGGATCAAAACATGTTTTAAATATTCGGATCAGCCTTGTTTAAAGTCCCTTTAATCCTCTGCAGTTCCCTTTCTGATGCTCAGTTTGAACTTCAGCAGGTCGCCTTTGCCACGTCTTGATCCCTCGATGCATTGAGTTGCTCCAACGTGATTTACTGTTTGCGTTAACAAGCAACTCAATATTTTTTTATGTAGCAACTTTACATATATAATAATAATAATAATAATAATAAAAAAAAAGATATTTTGAAAAGTTGCTTAAGCTTTGAAAACCCTTGTGTAAAAGAAACCAATTTTATAATGCAAATTTAAACTAACTTGTTTAGTCCTGGTGTGGGAGCACTGGGGGAGCTGCCTCTGACTCAGGAATCTACGTAGTTCATATTTGACTCAGAAAAGTATTTTGGCCAAAGATGGTTTAATGCTTTAGAGACCAAAAGCAATCAATTGAATTTTTAAATCGATCCATTTACGCACATTGAACCAGAGGAGTGATTCAGGACGTGACGTGATCCTTTTCCCTGGTGGTGGACAGGACTCTGGCAGAAACACTTTGGATCGACTGCTGCCGCCTGCTTGTTTTCTTTCTTCTTTTAATACAGAGATTTGCAAGCCCAACGTATGACATATAAAAAATATATAACATAAGAATGACACATGCACCTGTTTTTGTCTGTCATGTTTTGACAAGAAAGTTTCTATTTTGACTTGAGGCCAGTTTCCTGTGGAAGCGTTGTGGTCTTATGTCCCACTGAGTCTAGTTGAGCTCTGATTTCTATCCTTGCAATTTTGTGACTAAAGGAAAAGAAGAAGAAATGAAAAGAAACTGGAGAGGTGTGCTTAAAAAAAACTGACTGGTGAGTGTAAGTCAGAGTACATTTTGTTCTAACAAGGTCTCTCCAAAAATAACATCACCCAGTGCGCATATTTCCGTCTACGCGACATTAATTGTCTTCCCTTTCCCCCTCACGCTGCTTTAACTCCTGTCCGTAGCCTTGTTGCCTCCCACATTGATGATCGCAATTCTCTTCCTTTTGGTCTCCCTCAAAGATCCCTCCATAAACTCCAAATGGTCCAGAACTCAGCTGCTTGGATTACCACCGGAACGTCGTCATTAATTTTCATCGCATCGCTCCAGTTTTACAGCAGCTCCATTGGCTCCTGGTCAAATTCGGAGTGGACAGCCTCTTCCTCCCTTACTTGTCCGATCTTCTTCATGGTGCCATCTCCTCCCGCTTTCCACAGATCCTCATCTGGGGGGTCCTTCTCACCGATCCCAGCACCGTGGGGCTCTGCTCCCAAACACTGGGACATTTCTAACATTGACACTCTTTCCCTATTTAAATCAGGACTTAAAGCCCACCTCTCCAAGACTTCCTATGGAGCCATGTTACTCAAATGCATTTCTATGCTATGCGTGAGAGTAAGACAAAGAGCTTCTGTTTGAATGCATAAAGTCACATCGGTGATTTGAGCGTCCGATGAGCGTGTAGCCGATTAGTCCACTGCTGTCCACTTGAGGGATTTGCCCAAAGGATCTTTGTACAAGGGAAGCAAAAAATAAAAAATAAAATAAAATCTCAAATCAGAGAGACAGCACACTTTGCCTAGGGCTACATAGCAGATATAAAGGCGATTCAAAGTTTTTCCCTCCACGTTGTCTGGTGTCAGTCACCCCCAAGCATAAGTCACACTGAGCCCTGCACGACAAGCCTCTGCTGCTTTCCTCGCGTTCTCTCATCATCATTCTTCACCTGGGGAGCCGGATCCCGCTATCGATGCAGACGTAATGCGAGAGAAAAGGGAATAGGGGAGATGAAACTTTCATAAGGTGCAACCGTCGGTCTGGGCAACGACAATGAAAATGCAAAGATTGAACTTTTCTTCCAAGACCCGGGGCGGGGGGCTGAGATTACAGGAAGCCTAGAGGTGCAGAGATGAGTTGAGGAAAGGCAGGTGAGGTGGTGGGGGGAGCTGCGGAGGGAAGATAGGCCGGGGAAGTGATAAGAAGAAAGAAATGGATTATCAATAGGCTTCTAATCCCACAGAACCTCGGTGTTTAGAAACCTGAAACATTTAGTCTCTCCCTCTCTTTGTATTCCCCATTGGTTTTATTTTTCATCTGAACTTTCCACTTTAGTCGCATTTGCTTCTTTTTATTTTATTTTATTTTTTTCCCAGCACACCACCAGCCAGACGTGCAGGATGAAGAACTCTGACCAATCAGAGGCAAGGAAGCTTTTTGAAAGCATTATAGGTGGCAGCTGTCTCTTTTACACCTCTGCGGTCATTTCCTGCAGGTTTTAACTGTCCTCTCTCGTTTTTAAAGAGCCGTGTTCGAAAACACGCAGTCCTGCAACCGGCTCCACGGCTCCTGCTATCCGCATCAGTTTATCTCTGTCTTCCAGGAAATTTGTGGTGCCATATTATGATCGATGGCTTGCTTTCAGAGACGGAGCAGCCCTCGACTGTTCGTTTGTGTCCGTTACACATGGCTGAGGAATGACAGCTGGGACATGGCTTTGCACCACGGCAAGACGAGTTGAGAGTTAGAATTGTTCCTGGGCCCAGCAAAATAAAAAAAAATAATAATAAATAAATAAAGAAAAACAAAAACAATCCCTCAAAACCAAATAAGACAACTCAAAAATAATACAAACGCCTTTTGGTAAACCGTATGTGCTCTGGGCATGTAAATATGTAATTATATTGCATGATTATACAGTGAAATGTTAGCTTCGAAAAAGTTGCTTTTACCACACTTTACACTAAGACGCTGGAATATGTATTGTGCAATCATTTTAGAGAGGCTTCCTCTGTGCTCTCTTTGGACTGATGCATGCTATCTAAACACAAGGGTGGCTACCAGTTTTTATTTTTTATTTTTTATTTTTTTAACCACCTTGCATTAAGCTTTATATAACTGTACGATTCATTGTTTATTAACTTGAACGTTGTTTGGGAATATTGTTACCATTTATTTATTCATTCACCCGTGTATTTCTTTGCTTATTGTTTAGATTACTGAAGAAAAAAAAAAAACAACGTAATTTCTAAGAAACTAAAAGGCTAATTAAGGTCGCAGTGGGATGCAGAAGGGGTTTTTAAACATATAAATCTTCTACATTACCTGCAACCCAAGACCCAATTTATTGTGCTGAAACCGCAGAGGGATTATTCTGGTGCTCCGCCTCAGTCAACAGACCAGCGCTGGGGTTTTGAATTATTAACAGGATTTTAGATGGAGAGTAACAGTTTTATTAAAAAGTTTTACTTTGCAGATTCATTGTTGTTTTCCCTCCGAACAGAAAAAAGAAACGGGCAGAACGACTGAAGACACCGTATGAAGCTGCTGCATTTTTAGTGTTTCATTGAGACATCAGATCATTTCTGACAGCAGCGGGGAGCGTCTTGAAGCCGGTTTTTACATTCTGCGGCTGGAGCGGCTGTTGTGTCATCACATCATCATCTTCATGAAACATAGAGAAGGGAAAGCCGGCTGCAGCAGGATCCAGCCGGCCCGCGGTACTCGGATCTTTCTGACGGACTGAGTGAGAGGCAGCGCAGAGCTCCACCTCAAAACCTTGAAACATTCACACTCTCATGTTGGGGAACTTGTACTTTTAAATAGTAATATAACATGTAATGTAATACTGTAGTTCTGCACAACTGCATTCAGTTTGTTTAGAAACTAAGTGGATTTTTTATTATTATTATTATTATTATTATTATTTTTACATATTTAAAATCTAAATATCTATGCAGACTTTATAGACAGTTGCGTAGAATGCAGATAATAAATGCATGAATTCCCTTAACAGAATAATACATTTTCTGTAACGTGCAGTCGGAACAGAAATGCTTCACCACCAATGCACGTTTACCAAACCAAATAAACAAATGTGCACCTGCATTGTGACAACTCCTGCAGATTTTGCATTTGCCCCAGCTGAACGCAAACCACACCTCTCCGAAAAACATACAGACGTTTCCCAGTGCAGCCCGGGGTTTACAGTCCATCTCTCTTCTTCTTGGTTATGATGCTCTCTCATTGAATTCCCAGTCATCCAGCTAACACATGTAGCCTTTCCCTGAGCACTCACCTCCTCCACCTGACAACACAACAAGCAAAGACGAGGAAGGAGCGAGAGGAGGGCCAACGGGGAAGGCTGATCTTCCTCCAGAGTGTTTGACTGACATTTAAAAAGCAGAGCCTCCAGTTTTCATGCCCAGCATCCCTCAGACTCTGCCTGGCCTTCAGACGCGGAGATGAAATGCGTCTGGATTCTTTAGATATAGCTTACTGTTTCCTCAGTTCCTCTGAGATATAAGACGCTTTAGAGGGATGGGATTTAATGAATAAATCTGTAAAAATAAATAAATAAATAATCACTTTTTTTTCCCTTTTAAACTGGCCTCTCTTTCTTTTAAATCTGGACTCAGCTGAGTTTGTTTATACAGACGTTGCACACTTCAGCATGAAATCATCTAATGACTCTCCAGGCGTCAAAGGTCTGCAGCTTTTTAGTTTTATTTATTGTTTCTGGTGCACACATTCATTCACTGCTCTGACATTTGCTTTTTGCCAGAGCCGGCTTTGACATTTCTCAGTCCGCGGCCATTTAGTGCTGTGTAGGTGGAGAAAGCAGCAGTGATGAAGATATGTGCGGCTAGATTCAGAAAGCAGTGGAAACAAAATGTGGCTGCATGTCCTCGTCAGAGAGTAACGATGCTCGAATAGGGCACGAATCCTAGACCTTTCCCCCGTTTTACTACATTGCAACCAAAAACGTACACAATGCTTCACTTTTTCGAGAGCGCAGTCCACTTCAAACTGGGATGACAGTTCATTTCTCAGCAGAACAACAAAAGCTCACGGCCTGGATCTGAAAAAATAAAATAAAAAATGGTGCAAAGACATCTCCCATCCAACCTGATGGAGCTGGAAAAGGAGAAATGGGGGAAATGCCTAAAGACGTATGTGCCAAGCTGGAGGCATCGGACTCAAAAAGACTTGAGGCTGAAACTGCTGCTGCTGCTTAAGGTCGATCAACAACGAAACAATCAAGGGCTTCGGGATACTTGCGTAAATGTGATCTGTTGGTTTTCTGCTTTTAGTAAATTTGCAGGAATCTCAAAACATATTGTTCCTTTTGAAGAAAGGGATTCATTTAACACAGTTTATAATAAGGAGCATGATGCTGCCACCGCTATATTTTATGTTGAGTCTGGTGTGTTCAGGCTGACGTGATCATGATGTGTTGGTCCGATACATGGCCTGTGCTCTTCTTACAGCTTTGTTTTATCAGCGGTTTTCTTTTTGCCAATCCTATATTAATGGCCGACCGATATCTGTCCTTTGGAAGCAATCTCCTGTTGGATGACTTTTGAAAGCAAGTTGTTTGACTGGGCTTCATTTTGCAGTATCAGAGTAAAGCAGGCTAAATACAAATGCAAATTATTTGCAGGAGGATGTTGAAACCCACTGAATCTTTTTTTCCTTCCTCTTTGCAAACATGCATTACTCTGATTTCACACAAAACCCCAAAGAAAACGTACAGAAGTTTGTGACTGTAACACAATAAAAAGTTAAAAGGTTCGTGTGCCTTGGATCCGTTTGTAGGGCTGCATACTGTATATTGAATGGATGTAAGACTTGAGGCGATATCAATTTATCTTGGCGTATATGCTGGACTTTATCAGGGTTACTTAGAATGCAGATTATTTGTTAAACATTTCATGACAAAAAAAAATGCAGAGACTCGTTTCTTACTTTATCGGAATTACTGAAAAAAATGTGATGGGAAATATGCATCTGTTTTTGCAATCACAGATGGACAGGTGTCCATTAAATGTTGCAGACAGACCGAGCCTACATGTTTCTCTCGCTGCATGTGAGTGGAGAGTATGCGTTTGCACGGCGTTGTTGCTGAGGGCACAAAATCAAAGAGAAAGGAAAACAATACCGGCTTTTCTCCTCAATCCGTCCCCTGGTGGTTCCCAGAGACCTGCTTCTCTGCAGATCTACCAGCCCCCCTCCCAATATTTTCCTTCTTATTTCTACCATTCCCCCCCCATTTTCTCTGTCCTGTCTTGTTTTTCTCAGTGTTGCACTGAGCATACTGTGGGAGGAATGTACAGTTCTCTGTATATCCTGTCCTTTGGGGAGGGCTGTATATGAAAGAAGCTGTCACAAAATCAAAATGTTGTGTGCAAGAAGTTAACTAAAACTGGTTTCATAACTTACTATTATGCCAAGTTGAGAGAGCACATACTGCGATTCTCTCAGACAACTGTGGTCCGGTGTAAATTCTGAAGAAACAGAACTCTGTATTGTGCTACACATTGTTATTCCTCACTTTCCTATATTTGCATCCTCTCTGACAGCATGAATTATAAAGAGGACGAATTATAAGAAGGATGGAAAACATCCTTGTGGACGGACCGGTTCCTGTCCGGACATTAGCGCTAGTCCAAGCCGAATCCAGACTGATTACATACTACATTTACCTTCATTCAGTTTGGCACTCTGTTCATTTCTCAAAGAGGAAGCTGTGGGGTGTAATTGCAGTTTGAGGGATGTTTGTGTCATTAGCTCCGTTCAAAATAGGCTCCAAAAAAAAAACAACAACAAAAAAACACACACAAACGCACACACATAGCAACACTCACCAACCTTCCTTAAAAGATGCAGCTGGCAATTTGGAGCAGAAACAGTTACATGCAATAGTTAGACATAGCTTAAATATAATTCAAGTTCAATTCTTAAGATGAGGCTTTCGACCTCTGCAGTGTTTGTAAAAACTGTTTTGCTCTTTTACAAATATATGATCATCAACAAAATTGGTCTTTTTTTGACAAAAATTGTTATAAAAAAAAACGACGATAGCGCATCTGTCGTCATGTGCAGTTTTGGATGTCCAGTCCAGACAGTGTATTACAAGATAATATAATATGTTAGACATGTTATAACATGTTATGATATGTTAGACAGTATATTATACGATAATAATACTGTCTGATGGCTGAAAAGCTCCATTTTGGTCTAATCAGACTAAAGAATTGTCCCACATGTCTTTTAGCAAACTCTGATCTTGCTTAGATCTGAGTTTTCTACAACAGTGACTTTCTCATTGTCTCTCTCCCATAAAGCTTTAAATTGGCAAAGAACCCGGGCAACAGTTGTTTTGCAGAATCTTTCCGATATCAGCTACCGAAGCTTCCTGGTGTCATTAGTGTCCTCCTTTTTGTGGCGACAGCCTGATCTGGGCAGATTTACACATAGACCATATTCCTTTGATTTCTTGATGGTGCAATTGACTGAACTGCAGGGGATATATCAGTGCTTTAGAGATTTATTTTATTTTTTATCCATCCCCTGCCTTATACTTAGCAATAAAATTTTAGTCTGATTTGTTTGGAGTATTATTTCGTCTTTATGCTATAAGAGAAAACATTGAATAGTGGAGAACTTTCCCAGGAGTGGACGGCTTACCAAAATTACCACAAGGGCGCGTCTACGTCTCATCCAAAGGCCACAAACGAAGCATCTTAAGCCCAATAAGCCTCAGTTAAAGTCAGCTCCTATCATTCAACAAGAGGCAGGACAAAGATGGCCTCCGCAGGAGAATTCAAGCAATCTTCATGAGCCCCAAGATTTTTGAGAAAACATTTAGTCGACTAACAGTAAAGAAGTAGAACTTTATGAAAGGTTTGCTTCCTGTTACATGGAACTAACAGAGCATTTCAGGAAAAAAAAAATGATATAACAGTGTTGGAAGGGTTATGATCCAGGACTGCGTAACTGCTTCAGGACCTAGATGGCTCGTTCTGATCAGTGAAGCCATAAATCCTGCTCTCTACCAGCCATCTTTTTCTGACCTTAAGCTGAAGTGCACTCG
The DNA here is from genome assembly GCF_000485575.1 of Poecilia formosa. Lineage (NCBI taxonomy): Eukaryota > Metazoa > Chordata > Actinopteri > Cyprinodontiformes > Poeciliidae > Poecilia > Poecilia formosa. Next base: position 1,038,538 of record NW_006799950.1, read on the forward strand.
GGCCGTGAAGCAGCACAATGATCTAAAGCACACCACCACCGTTTTTCAGAACACTCGTGCTTTTGCTGAATATTTCTAATATTAAATATATCCCAGCTCCCTGGCAAATGCGGCTGTTGGTTGTCTGTAATTAAGATTGTTGGGTAACTAAGACGTTTAGAGCTTGTAGCAGTAAAACGAGAGGATTTCTGAGGAAAGAAAAAAGAATTTGTGCCCGTTTCTGCTGAACAAAGACTAAACATTTTCCGGTTGGATCAGATTTTCTCCCAGGACTTCCCTGCTTCATTCATCTTTCCATCAGCTCTGACATTTACATTCGTGTTTGGTTTCCTGAGCCACACGCAGAGGAGACTCATAGAACATTAAGCAGTTTATTTACAATATTAGTGGCATGAAAATAGAATCCATTAATCAGACACCCTTTATTGCAGAAGAACAGAGGATCTGTTACAAGAGGGAAGGAAAATATGAAATCGAAAACTGGAGGTTGTGCTCATAACAAGCAAAAAGAATTACTAAACCTGCCTGAAGTAATGCAGGCAGGTTTAGGTTTCTTGCGGATGTTTCCAGGGTTGCTCAGGACGGTCGCGTGAATTAGTTAGTTCTTCCGTGAGAGTATACTTGAAGGAGGCGAATACTCGAGGAATCCAACTTTGAACCAAGGAAGCAGCAATAAAGCCAAACTGGGAGGCACGGGGAGTTAGAAGCATGAATAAATGATCACAGAGACTCTAGGAGGCTCGACTCTACCACCAATGTGGGGAAGACAGAGACTTCGGCTGACGATCAGGCTCTGACTGGCCGCCGGCAGCTCCTGAAATCCCCTGCAGACTGACGAGTGCAACTGCAGTGGTAGGTGAGAGGTTCCTGATCTCTCAAGACGGTGAAAGCTCTGCTACACGGGATGAAACTCATGAATAGGTGCGTAAAGGGTCATGACACTGACCGGTTTCCCCGTGGAAGAAAAGCATCCCCCACAGCATGACGCTTGCTCCACCATGTTCCACAGCAGAGTTGATTTTGTATGTAGTTTTTCTGTGCAGTTTTGGGTTTTAGACAAAATGCTCCAATTTTGATCTTATGCAACATTTCCTTCTCCCACGCTCCTGTTTTTTTGTTTGTTTGTTTGTTTGTTTAGGTTTGCATGCAGGCAACACAGCAAATACAAAAGATTCACAGCACAAAATTTTGCAGATAATTTTATTTATGACTTTTATTTTTTATCTGAATTTTAAAATCCCTGACTTTTTTTTTTATTTTGTCTTTTTCCACAACACCGAACTGCTCACAGTGATGTTGTGCACCCAGTGCACGGTGTGAAGCGCCTTCAGAGAACAAATTTGTTTTCTGCATGTTATAGTAGTTTTTTTTGTTTTGTTTTTTTTTACGCTTTGTAAACTACATGATACTCCTGAATATTACATCTGACAGCAGAATGCATTTAATCTATTCTAGCTGAATGCTGCAGTTGTTCTGTCACATGTAATTGTTAACATTCTGCTTGTTACGGAGGAGATACATAGGATATCTCCTTTTGTAGTAATTCTTCTGTTGTAGATGTCCTAATATTGCCCGTGCTTCTGTTGGACAAAACGTGTCAAAATGTACCAGGACTTTTTAACGTCTATGTTTGCTCCAAAAGTTTCGCTTCTTTTAATTATTTGCCGGTTTGAAATGCAAAAGATTACTAAATGATGTGGATCATTTTATTACCCACTATGTTGAAGACCACCGACCAAGAAAAAGATTGTTGCATTAATGAGGAAGCCATTTGCCAAACCCAGAATCGCTCAGCTGGAATCTCTCCCAAAATAAGCACGATACAATCAAAAATACAAATTTTAGTCTACATTTCAAAGACTCCTGCGCCGGTTCTTCCGCACTACGTGTTCTGTTGGCAGCTTGCAAAGCCATGGCATTCTGCATCAACTCTCTTCTCGTCGGTCTGTGCCTGTGTCCTTAAACAGTGTTTTTTTTTGCACGTATTTGCAGCCAGTATTTGTTAAATGTGTGCCGTTGTACAATTTGAGCTGCGGTTTGCTGTGTTCTGAAATGTTAATCAGCTCCGACAACAGGACCAACCGTGTCCGGGGGATGTAGGCTAAGGACAGAAGGACCTTGACGGCGGGACGATGCGTCCACCCACACTAACTAGTCAGCCTCTTTTCACCGCGTGACTGTCAAGACAATTATGATTGTGCCTGTTGTGCTGAATTAAATAAATACAGCTCAGGGGAGACAAATTCTTCAAATGCCGTCAAATGTTTGCAGCGGAGGCTCAGACACAGCGTTCAGACTTCAACAGGTAAAGAAAGAGTTGAATTTCTCACATGAAATTAATTGAAGGCAAAAGGTAAATAAAGCAAAATTTGACTAAATGAGTGTCGAGGCAGAGAACAGCATGCGGTGTGCTTGCACTAGCCCTTTTCAACATTTGTCATGTCACAACAACATGTATTTCATTAGCATTTTACAAGATAGACCAACACATATTAGAGTATAAATGTGCAGTGGAACATTTATACACCTTTTTTTTTATTTTCTACAAGAAAAAAACCTGAAAATGGTGGTATGTATTTTTATTCAACATCTTTACTCTGATACTCTAAATCATTCCATTATACATCTGTCTTTATATTTAAGTTTGTTGCCATGCTTTAGGCTGGACCTTCATCTCATTGTCAAGATTTTTGTAATCTCCAAAAAAATATTTATTTTTCCAGGATTGAGTTGTTCCTTCAACCTTTGCTGTGCTCCCTACCCATTACAGTTTAATAATGCTTCGCTCCAACCATGTTTTAGCACTACATGCTGCAGCGCTGATCCCTGGTAGGCGAATAAATCATCACTTGCATTTGCCGGCTAGCCGTTGTGCTCTCTGTTGGGTCTGCTCGCTGCCAGATCATCTGTAGCCTTTGCATTCCATCGGTGTTTTTGTTCGTATCTAAAGAGCCTTGGTGTGTTTTTCTCCTCAGCCTCTCGTCCCTTTTGGACTTTGTTCATCTGTTTGTACCAAGTAGATAATCAAGTTTCTGCTCTTCTTGTGTGTTTTCAACATCGCCCTCACCCGTCAGTGAGGGCAGGACTCTTTGTTTTGTTCAACTCCTTGCTTTCCCTAGAGCAAGCAGAGGTTTTGGTTGGGGTTTTTGGGCTTGCTCTGATGTCATTATACTCTTGTATTGGGTTATTTCTCAGATCTCAGACTGAGGATATCAGCTCACAACCCTCTCTTTCTGTTTCCCTTCAGAACATCAATCCTCCACTTAGCTCAAGATAATACCCTCTTCAGTGCTGCATCTGCTGTAATTCACACCTTATTCTTAAAGCCAACCCATAACCCAAAAACAGCACTTCGTCTGATGAGGCACAAGCTTTGAGCCCCATGAGGAGCTGTTGGTCCCCACATTATACATAGTATATGTCAGGAAGATTTTTTTTTTACACTGCATCAAATATAAGGCCACACACAGTGTATGTCCTTCTATCTTCACAAAGACACCTTCATCTTAAATCTAACCCCAAAAAATGGGACGTGCCACGTTAGAACCCAGCGTTGGCCCTCGTAACACTCTTCAGTCTTCAGAAGATTAGTGCATATGCCAGAGAACATTGTGCTATCCTGTGAAAACACACACCTGGACTCCTGTGGATAAAATCCAACTCTTAATTAATGCATAATAGATCCATGCCCCTTGCTAATGTCGAGCCAACTCACGCACTGGACGTCTCCTCGTGTAATTTTAGCGGCGTAACACGAGGTAGAGCTTAGGACCGTGTTTGTCAGGTCAGTTCGCATCACAAAATCACATGCATCAGCTGTAATAGCTCTCATTTATCACAATCCTCACCGAGGAAGACCCACCTTATCCGTGCAGTGCTTCCCTGCCAAAGACTTATTACTTGTTGTCAGTGGAAAGGGGCACTTCATAGATTAGATTCATTACTGACCTCATCAAGCGTACAAAGAAAACAAATTGGGCAAAAATGTAAAATGTTTATCATTTGTTGACACGTGCCCTATTTTCCACTCCCGCTCGTTACGCTCTTAATTTGAAGAATCGTCAACCGCAGTCAAGCCGCGGCAATCTTAAGAGAGGTAAGAGCGAGCGGACGTTAGCTTGTATCTGGGAAAACAAATCAATAAGCTGCACGTCTTTTCTTTTTCTTTTTTTTTTCCATTACCAAGACAGAAAAGTAAACCGCCGGCACCAACAGCGGGATCACAGCAGCGGTCACAGATTGTTGTGAGGGGTGGAGCAGGAAGAGCAAAACTAAATGAATTCCTGAGTTTATGTGAGAGCAGCAAACAATTACTCCAACACTATTGATTGAGGACTGGGTGGGAGGGAGACAATAAGGGGGTTTAATGCTGAATTCAGCAGAGCTTTCTAGTTCACAGCCACCATTGCGCCGCCAAACACATCAGAAAAGTTTGACCTTTTGACTTGAGAGGAAAGGCTGAAAACCGATGCCATTTTCTGTTCCACAGTCAAAGCCAAAAGGTGTTTATTATTATGTGGGTGTAAGATTGCTCTGATGAAATGCCAGAAACTTTTGGTTGAAAAAAAATAAAAAATGGAACAGGATCAATAATTTCAGAACTTTGCCATTAACCTAATCAGTACAACTGAAACACAAGTAAAATCTCTTACGGGAAAATAAAAGAATAAAATAATGTGAGTGTACGTACATTAGGAGCCTGTTGGTACGGCACATCTTGACTTTCTACGTCACTTTGGAGCATTTCTTGAATCATCCTGGATATTTTTGAAACCGTAAGTACATTTCTCAAAACAATTTGTGCAAACAGGAAAACCCCACGGATAGATCACGTCATAATTCCTTGTCTGTTAAAAACAAACAAGCATCCAAAAAAAAAAAAAAAAACAATCCTGCTTTTCTCATTCTGACCAAACAGTTTTTCCCAAACATAAGAACATGGGATATTGTTTTCACATGCCCTGCACAGTCAGTATTTGCCAGAAATTTCTGCAGCTCTCTAGTTGTGGCTGTTGAAGCTTTGTACAGCTTCCTTGGCCAGTTTTCTTCTCATCACTGCTTTTATTTTGGAGGGACAGTTCTTGCCAATGTCACTTGCTAATCTCTGTTTTCAAAGTTCTCCACTGCAAATCTAAAGCCTTAAAAAAAAATCATCATTTTATCGTTCTCCTAATGGCGACGTTTTGACAAACAGATCCATTGAGAATGGACAAAACATTCAGGTGTGTTTTTATCGAGTTGCAAAGGTTATAGGTCACATGCAAGATGGAAAAAGTTGTGAAATAAAATATGCTGGTCTTGCTGTTGCACATCACAGAAACCCGGCGTTTCAACAGGGGTGTCCAGTGTATGTACTACAAATGTCGCAACGTGGCTCTTTGAACTCTGAGAGTTTTGCATTTTGAATTTAAATATAAAACATATGTATTCAATTATCTTAACAGAGCACAGCTAATATAGCGAGAAGCAGAAATAGCTTAACTGGAGGATTTAAATTATAAACCTTACTTGTTGATTAAGGATGTGTTGTGTGTCTCTGACTATGATTTAGGTGCACTCTATGAAGTTGTTTGTGTTGTCGCTGCCACTCTACAAAAGGTCATTGCTAATCAACCGAACCAGTAGGAGAACATAATCTCTTTCAACCTACGCAACTGAGAGCTGCTGTGAGGGCTGCTGCAGACAGAATAGCCTCTCTCCATCATTACTTTCCTCCATCTCTCACCTTTTTTCTTTTTTTTTCTTTTTTTTTTTACATAAATATATGTGTAATCAGTCTCTCGCCTTCTCTCTAAATTAAAGCTGGGGTTGCTATTTTTACCTGACTAACGAGGTGTCGGTCACAGAAGATGCAGAGAAACGCTCCCTGAGATCAGCGGTAAAGACGGTACTCGTGTTATGCCTGCCTGCGCGGCTCTGAGAGGTGGAGGGAAAAGGAGACGGTGTTGAGAGCGAGAGCCGACAGCGGTTAGCAAAACTCTTAGCCTTGAAACAAATGAAAAGAGCTGGCCTGGAGCTGAATGTCTAAATGACAGATGTGCTGCTTCGCTTTAAACGAGACACAGTTTGACTCTTTGAAAAGTCAAACATGCACAAAGGCTTTCATGTAAATATAGAGAGAACCTGGAATGCACTGAGCTGTGTGAACTAGTCCTCCCCTCTTGCAATGTTAACCTTCCCCGGAGGTGTCTAATATTTGAATAAGCGTCGTGTCATCTGTCTTCTAAACTTGTTTCGCCTTACTTTGCGTCTGCTCTTTGTGCTAAGCTGACTCACACCTGGCTGCAGCTTTACGTTTTAGGTGGCATTAAAATTAAACGTCACTTCAAAAGGTTTAGCTCAACACCCGTCATAACAGAGCATCCACGTTTCAAAAAAAATATCTTTATTTAGTGACAAACAAGCCTTGAAAATATGAAACGACGCTCGCTCGACCTGCACCAGCTTCCACACACTAATGGTTATAATTTAAGAGTTCCTGTTCTTTTCATTGTGTGGCAAATATTATGCAATTTATGACAATAATTTAATTTATATATAATATTAAACAACATTATGTCACATTATAGGACAATGGTGGCAAAGGTGGTAGATGTTTGTTCTGTAATCGATAGGTTGCCGGGCTGATCCCCAATCTGTCCGTCTCTGTGGTTGAAGTCTCTTCAGCTACCTTGCTTTGCTGACCTCTGCCAGACTCTCAAAAGGCAGCTATGGGTACAATCACCATCAATGTGTGCTTGAATGGGTGAATGACTGAATGTACCACGTAGTGCAGGGGTCCCCAAACTACGGCCCGCCACATTTGGTCCGGCCCCCTGAACAATACCAGAGAGCATTCAGATTTTTTTTCCAATTATTGTATTTATATGTGGATTTTTCTTCAACCACCAGGGGGCTCTTTAGCAGGAACTGGGTCCGGTAAACTGTGGGGCGCATTGCTGCCATCTGTTGGACTTTTAGGGAACTGCTTGACTTTTATGTTATTTAATCAGTACGGTTGTTTGCTAGCGGTAGAGCAGATGAACACACTTGTCTGTTATGAACGCCGCATTCCAGGTCGAGTTCTTCGAAGCGATGCCTGTAAGTAGCAGCTTATACTTCAAAACGAGCCTTCATGTTAACATATGAGAAATTAATATGTTAAAGTTACATTCCCTCAATGGAATATAAACTAGTCAGTCCCAGTGACCGTTTCACTCATGGGTTTTGGGTAAAAATCAATCGAGAAAAGCACCCCCGTAGAGTATATTACCTTGCTCTCTGTAACTTGTTAAAGAGGTGCATATCGAATAACCGCTGGAGATAGGCACAAGTCACCACACCACCCTGTTAGATAAGTGGATATCTTGACATTACTGACATGTACATGTCCAAAATTAACTCAACAATTTTTTTGTGGGGTATAAGCTACAAAACACGAAGTCTATGTGCTTAAAAGGAAGCATACAGTGCCATGTTATAGCAAATGTGCTACCTTCTATTATACACATACCCTGTATACCAAACATAACTTAAAAGACATTTGCCCTCACAATGTGATGCCTTAAAATAAGCCTGTCTCTTTAATGGTGGGAGAAAACGCCAAATCACTGGCGCACTCTGTATGAGATCAGCTCAGGGATTTTAAATCCTGGTGTACCCTGGCCCATCCCTGGGGGCGACATACTACACCCCATGCTGCCCTTGCTGATGAGCAACGGAGTCATTTAATGAGACAAAAAGGGCTTCCCACTTATTTCCTCTATAGCATTTTACAGCCAATTGTGATATGCAGTGCAGTGCAAAACGCATTTCAACAAGTATTGACGCCTAATTGCTGGGTCTCCTTATTTTCTTCCGGAGCTCCTTCAAGTATTGTTTACCTTCTGTCTGTTCTGATGTTGTCCAATAACAAAAACGCGGCATTAAAGCATCTCGTGACTTTTAGATGCCGATTAATCTGCCAGATTTGGCAGTCAGCACAAAGCAGGACACTCCCAGAAGTCCGCCGTCCTTTCCCCAGTGAGAAAGAACAGTTTTGGCAGGCAGATCAAGGACCTGCACAGCATTAACCAGGTGGTTTTAATGCTGTGCCTGACAGGTGTAACCCAAGACCAGCTGTCTGTAAGGCGATATCTCAGCTGAAGTTGTTCTAAAGATGTATAGCGTTTTACACAAATATAATTTTTTATTAAACTCCAGTGGGAATCTGTTAAAACCACAAATATACACTGAAATACAATCGCAGATACACATTTTACATGCATGACATGTTTCCATTTTCCAAAAACATTTTTTACTTTTAGTAGGACTTTGAAGGGGTAAAATGAAACTTAATATCCTAAATATAACTGACAGGGAGCTCTCACACAACCTTTGTGAAATAAACAATTGACTTTCATGTCTCAGGAAAAGCACATGTCAATTCGCAAGCTGCCGTTTTGTCAGAGGACGTCCGTGCAGACCTGTTTAAAGCGTGTGTTATCATTCGACCACTCAGCAAAAACCCAGAGGGAATTGGATCTGGCAGAGATAAATTATTCATTGGCTTAATGAGGGCACACAGTGCTGGACATGGTCCATGAAATAGTGTCTTCCATGGACAGGAAGTTCACCGAGTGACGTGGGACAAACAGAATAGCTCCAAGGCGATTGAATTACAGTATTAATAGACATGAAGCAACAGAGAGCTGTATTAATTCCCCCCAAAAAGTGAAGCGCCAATGACAGGTTACGGGTCACATGGCATCTGCAAAGTCTGCCTCAGAAACAAGAAGGCTGCAGCAGAAGATGCTCTTTTTCATTTGGATATATTCTCTCACTGCAACAATAAAGGTCAGAGTGACTAACAACACGTTTTAAATGAAAAATATCAAATTTATGTTCATTCGTGGCAATTAGGCATTTTAAAACATCCATCAGGATTCATCTTTTTTTTTTTTTTACATTTTCAAATTCAAGATGTTTCCAGACTCAAAATTTAAAAAATATCTAATTTAATTTCCTGACCATTACTGCAGTTGCTAACATTTAATGTGATTTGGTTTGATTCTTCTTAGTCTCTTTTTTAAGTGTTTTGGGTTTATTACCAGTGTGTTATGAGAGATTATGACCTCTTGTCCAATGTATTCAATGTACTGTGTTCATATAACAAGACCTCTAGTCCCATTTGTTTTATTGACTTTCTTAGTTTTTCTTTTTTTTTTTGTTGCTGATCTGTTTTTCATAGGTGTTTGTGTCTTGTTGGACTTGTCTTAGTTTAATCCCTGTATCTTGATCACTTCAGGTGTTTAAAGTGCTAAATAAAGATTGATTGACTGATTATAGCATACGATCTCTACATGACCAGAAACTGTGTAGAAACCCTACATTGTGTTTCTTACCTTACTCCGATGCTCTGGCGCAGTGAATGCAGAACTGATGCCCAGTTGCCTCTGAAGGTTTGAGCTGAACCATTTAATGTCACTGAATTTGCATAAATCGGCCACTATTATATGAATTTGTCAATATGTGCACAGTTCACAGATGTGAACCCAGGCATGGCTGTACTTCAGAAGCTGGTTCAAAAGGTCAGTGGAGCAATCAGAGGAACATATCAAAACGATTGAGATCTACCCGACCATGAAGTTATGGTTTGATGTGCTTGTGCCCCATGTCATTTAATTTTAGACCAGCGAGGATTTATTTATTTTTTTTCCCCCAGCTTTCCCAGAGTTTGTCACAACAACCTTGAGTTGTCGTCCATGTTTTCGAACCAAGGAGTTTGGATCCGTACAAGAATTCCTGAGATTTCTTAACCAGTATTATCAGAATGAATGAGACAAATTAAGTGTTTTACACACATAGGATGACTCTATGGCATTTTGTTTTATCAAAAATATTTACCTCTACTGTGTGTGCATAGTGTAACTGGGCATGATAATATAATAATCAGGCTTCACTAAGTTTACAATTTATGCAAAAAAAAAAAAGACTACAACCTGATTCGTCGTCACTCTCTTTGCACATAGATAATTTCCATTCAGAGTTCACGTGTTTTTAGGATAAACAGTTCAACTTCAGTTTGCCGCTATATGACTCTAAACCGTGCGGTGGTGAATTCTTTTGATCCACATCTCTTTGCCTTTAATCACTCTGGCCAAAGACCTCCACATAAACTGCATTTGTCCTTTGCATTTGTTATCAAAATCAGCCCTGACTGCTTCAGATGTTTCCACACTTCCTCTCAAAGCCCCTTTCTTAATGATGAAGCACTTTGATATTTTTCTATAGCGTCCGCTGCTTTGAAGGATCAAGTATCATTCTTTGAAGATCCTGTGCGAGTTTGTTTGGAGGGGCTTTGATTGCTGAGTGTTACTGCGAGGGCCCAGAGTGATCAAACTGCAGACATGCTGAAGACTCCTCTTCGTCTCACCTCACAAGCAAATTAGTATCTAAAGAGGGTCGTGGAATTTGATTTAACATTTTTGACTTTTATGTGTGTATAGAAAAGAACAGAGTGACGAACAAATGCCTTGCTTGCAGTTTGGCCAAGAGAAACGTTTCTTTCTTTCTTTTTAAAAAAAAATCAAACTCAGGATCTGTGGAGTCTAACAACCCCAAAAAATGATGGTTTGCAGCTAAACCATAAATCTAAAAACACAATCAGCTCCATTATTGTGAATATGAGCCACTTGCAAAATCTTGTTAGCGAAAAATAGTCATCATCTAATAGTGATGTGTAGCGGTAACATTGCTGAGAACCATCAAAAGTCAGTAACTGGATTGTTCAAATGATATCTGCCCCACATTGCGGTTTTTAAGTTTCTACTGGGTGATAATAAAAGGCAAAAAGCGTACTATTGTCAACAGCTTTTCCTCTACATGCTACAGACTTCATCATAATTGTACAGATGTTCCATAAGCACCTAAAAGTGTGTGTTTCTGCGAAGTAGAATTAAAAGAAATAATCATTTAAATGTAATATATCTTCAGCCAGGCTTTAAACATATACTTTTTAAGTGATCAGATTAGAGACGTCACGCTAATTAAGTCAAGCAACTAATAAACCTTGCCACAACTTTTACGTTGTTATGCTTCCAGGTTTTTCTTTATATTTCTGCCAATTTGCTGCGGTGAGTCACCTGTCATTTTGAACACCACTTTTTTTGAACACTGACTGAGGCAACCGAAGCCTTAATTGTGGCAAGCGAGGCTGGCAGAGCTGTGGAGTGCAGTGCTCCATTTGTGGATAATAACTCTCAGTATGGTTTGCTGGTGTGGATTTTTAACCCTTTCCACACCGACAGATGTCTTTGAGGAAGGATTTTTGTCGTTTCCTGTTTTTGAATGTTATTGGATCAACATAATTTGTTTATTTTTTTCATTTATATATTTTATCTACTTCATGCTGTCAGACAGGTGTTTTTTTGGGGGCAGGGGGAGGTGCGGGGGGAAATGTCTTGGTTCCTCAGATTGCTATAAGGATACAATTTGGTTTATCACCATGCCAATGCTTGAAAACAGACGTTCATAAATGTTCCACTCATTAAACTGAACTCGAGTTATTTTACAAAGGAAAAAGTGTCAAAAATGTCAACCTCAAAATGTGGTAAACCGGGAGAACCCAAAGACTAGCAGCTGTAATCAAAGCGGTTCTACAAAGAGACGCCTCATTCCCCTTTCCCTCATCTTCCTTCCACTTCATTTAAAAGGGGACGTCTATGCTTCCAGGGGACTGTGTTGTTCTTTCTAGGCATTGATGTTGTGCCACTCTGTCGTTGCGCAAACAAAGAAATCCCACATTCAGTCACCACCTTGATGTTCGCGCATGTTTCCACATCCTTCATTGGTCTTTAGTCGTGAGAACGTGATGTTTTGCAGTTTGTTGCAATTTTCCCGTGGCTGACTTCACTTTTCCTTATCCATTTGCCCTTTTAAAGCTTCAGCCTCGACATGTACTGGCTGGTCTGTTTTCCCTGGTGGTGATTCAAGCTTTGTACCTGATAAGAAGTGCTGTGCTCCTCTAGGGCAAACTGTCTGAAGTTGGAGCCGCTTAGCTCCCCAGGATTTGAACATTTCTCCATCACATTTACACATACGGGCAGAAGTGTAAAAAAAACTTCAGATTTCTGGTCCACACGTTCCCAGATCAGTTTTGAAAACAGAGAATCTGCTGATCTACCTCTATTAACCTCATAGTTATGAATTCATTTCATCTCGCGCTCTGTCAGTCTTTTAAGAAACCTTCCTCAAAGCCGTCTCCACTGGTTACCGTTGCTATGCCAGGCAAGCATTTGAGTTCTCTGTGGCTCACTTATGCAAACTGCAGCCATCAGAGTGTCAGATTTAACACTCTGTCTTAAATGATTACTCAAAGGGAATTAAACAGAGAAAAACAACCCAGACTTCAAAAATAAGTTGTTGTTGTTTTTTTTTCTTTTTTTTAAGTCTAACAGTAGAATTTATTTAGTTAACACATTCTTTACTTCAGTGTTTTGCGTAAAAGAGTCCCACAGTTTGGCAATATGGAGTTTATAAAAATGCATTCCTGTCATATTTTAAAAGCGATCTGAACTGAAACTAATCAATTGATATTAGCTGAGAATAACAGCTTCCACCCACTGAGTCCCACAGAAAATCATTTCAAAGGTTTTGATCAAATATATTATTCAATTGAACAATTGGCTTCATCATGATTGCAAGGCTACAAATAGGAGGCTTGTTAACAAATAGATTTGATTCTTTCTGATGTGACGTGATCAAAGGATTTGCACCCTTCTGTGTTTTTTTTAAACTTCTTTGTCACTTTTAATGTTTCACTTTTGAAGATTTCAAAGCCATTTGTAATTGTTTTTAGTACATTTAGATTTTTTTTTTTTTTTTACAAATTCCTTGCAAATTGTACCTTACTTTATCCTTTGATTACTGTGTGTTGAATTTTGTCCTGTGTTTTTATTGTCCTTTTCTGCTTTGCTGCCAAACTTAGTCAGGTTTAAGTTCACAATCACACATTTTGGTAAACCATTTAAACATTTCACAGCAAAACTTAGGGCAGTTCCAGAAAAGGTGGGGCAGGAAGCCGCTGCAGACTTGTACTGATCAGATAGGGATAGTAGTAGGAGGGATTTTGACTAATTTGGTCCATTAATTATCTTCAACAGGATTAATAGATCAGATTCTGCTAAAGCCCTCAATAGTATCATCAGTCTGTGCACCCACTCTTCTGTCTCCTAATAATTATGCGTCATATTTAATCTCGGAGAATAACATAGCGAAATTAGTAATCAAATGTTTTGAGTTTGGCGGGCCCATTAAAGGTATGCAACACCATTTATTACCCAGAACATGATCAGTAATTTAAAGTGATCAACATAGTTCTTAATTTCTAAATACTTTTTAAAAAATGTGCTGAAAGAACAGAAAACTTTTTTTTTTTTTTGCCAAGTCTCCTTTGAGAGAGAGATTTCAATCTCAGACAGATGTTTCCTAACTAAATGAGTTTGAATTAAAACGGATTTAAGAGACTTTTCCAAATGCTTGTTATCCACAAGTCAGTTATAAAGCAGCTGTTAGGCAAAAAGAACCAAATCTTTGCCAGTCCTCAAGACATTTGGTTAAATATTCTGTGGAGACAAAAGTACAACTTTATCGAAGGTCTGTGTCCTGTTAAACTAACAGCATTTAAGAAAAAGATCATCATATTTACAGTCAAAAACAGTGGTGGCAGTGTGATGGTCTGTGGCTGATTTATTTGTTCAGAACCTGGATAAATTGTGACTAAGTCATATATTCTGCTCTCTAGCCGAAAATTTAAAAAAATAAATAAATAAATTACGACCGTAGCTTAAGGAGCTTACGGTCGGCATGACAAAGATCAAAAACACACCAGCAGGTCAAACTGAATGACTTGACCAACCTGCATGTTGTGAAGAGGCCCAGTCAAAGCCCTGGTTTAAATCAAGATGCTTTGGTCCAACATTCCCCAAAAGTGATGTAAAAGATTCATGACCAGTTAAAGCAACACTTGAGTTATCACTGCCACGAGTCATACAACCATGTATTAAACTTAAAGGGAAATTACTTTTTTTTTTTTTTTTACATAGAGGCATCTGGTTTGGACAGCCTCTTCCCCTTAATAAATGAAATCTTCTTGTGAAAATTGATTTCTGGTTTGACTTAGGCAAAAAAAAAAACAACAGAAGACTGCAGCAGCATATTCTATTCAAAGACTGCACAGCTCTGGATCTCTGTGGACTCTCATAATTTTAGCTCTCTTCCTCTCTCTGTAGTAGCCAGAGCCACTTTATTCTCTGGTTGTATCCCAGTGTGAGGGGGAAGAAAAAAACCCTTCCCTGCGGTCCCCCAGGGCATCCCTGTCAAAGCTACCTGTCTGCAGCTGTGTTTCTGTGTTTTCTGCTGCTCTCCAGTCAGCATGCAGCCTGATTACATAAACCGCTGAGCGCAGGAGAGTGTCCTACAGCAGGACGCCTGAGGCTTCAGCAGCTATGTTGTGTATCGCCCACCCGGGTTCCTCTCCCTTCTGTCCCAGACTCAGTCCACCAGCTGGCTGCTCATCTGTGCCTGTCTGCCGTTTCTCCTCAACACGTAGATGCAGGTGGATTGTTTGCGAGGAGCGAGCGCATGTTTGCTTTAAGCCACTGGTCAGTTCAGCCAGTCAGTCAGTCAGCGAGCGTGGCTGTCTGTCTAGCTATCAGAGTGACATAAAGGTCGACTTTATTAAAAGTCTTGTTGCCAGAGGGAACGGTGACCACGGACACGACAACGGTCGGATCACTCGGCGCCCCGGCAGCTAATCGGAGAAAGTCATGTCTGGTCTGCCTCCATCTTTCTTTTTTTTCTTCTTTCTATCTTTCTTCTTAATCAGCTTGCCTGTTTTTTTTTTGTTTTGTTTTTTTGCTCCCTTCTTCATTCATAATTCATTTAGCAGACGTGGGTTCCTGGGTTTAATTATGTTTTCACTTCTCCTTTCCATTCTCACTCTCCAATAATGTCAATTTTTGTCATTCGACAGCTCTTCATTTGTCTCATCTTTCTCTCAGCCTTTATCTCTGCTAAAACACCCATCCCACCTCACACCGCCGTGCCTTGGCGTCTTGTCTTGTTCTCGTGTACGCAGTGATGAACAGCTTCAGTCCCCCTGGCCCTTTTCACTCTCCTTGATGAAATGTGAATTAACATTTATAAGACGCTCAAATATCTCCAGCGTGTTTTGAGATTCTGCGCGTGTTTCCTTCTGAACTCCGCAGCCTTATCTCTGTTTCTGAAACTATGTTTGCCTGCAGAAATGCGAGCGATTTGTTCGCTAAATTAGAGATTCTGAAGCTCAAACAGTGAAATAAAACTTCACAATGACATTGTAGATTAGAGACATTGAAACATTGAGAGCACTTTTTGTTTTCTATTTACTCATAAAAGAAAACGGTGCTGTTACCTTAAAATATCCTTCCAGCTGGCTCTGTTGCATCCCAGGTGAAACGGCTCTGTCAAAATAGCAACTTCTACAAAAGTTGGAAATAACAACTGCTAAGTAGAGAAAACCGACCAAGGGCTTCAACAGGAAGCTACTGATGTGATAGTACTTCATCCAAAAAGCAGTTCTTATAACAGGAAAATTTACTTTGAAGGCTTTCTTGCTTCTTTTCACATGAAGTCTCAGGCCAAATAAGCTGAATGCTCTGGAGGAGGCTTTTTAAATCAAGCTGTCTGGATAACATTTTGTCCGTCTTTGATGTCTGAAACGACATATATTAAAACTGATTTACTTTTATTCATGCAGCTTTTTCACTGTTCACTTATAAGTTAGGGGTTAGGGTTAGGATAATTCTGTTATTTTGTTCTTGTCGTCTTTTACCTTCACCTTTTTACAAACTTTTTGGACATATCTGAAAAGAACATGGCAACACTTTCACTTTGATTGCTGAGGCTCGAGTTGTGGTGTCGCATTTTCTGTGCTGTTGTGTTATTTTTACCTCGCAGGTAATGTGCAGCAACTGCCGAAGACTGATCATACCATTTGAACCTTTTCACATTTTCTCACATCGACACCACCAACCTTGATGTATTTTATTTGAGTTTTATTTGACAGATGAACACACAGTAGTGCATAAGGGAGCCCAAGTTAAAAAAGTAAGGGCCCAAAAGATGAGGAAACTGCTCGTTCTGAACAGGGCTCAAGAAAGGCAGAACTGACCAGGTGGAATCACTTTGTCTAAGAACAATTTTGTGCAAAAAGTAAAAAATAAAAACATGTCTTTTATAGCCTGTAGACCTGTCCTTCTTCAAAAGGATGCATAATATGTCTCCTTCAACCATCAAGTTGAAGGAAAATATTACATGGCTTATAATTTAAGTAATACAGATGTCAAAACAGTACAAGGTATTTGTATTCATCTGTCTTTAATCGACTATCCCTTAAAAACATCCACCATTAGAGGTCACCTAATTCACCTGTTCTGTGAAGACCTCAGAGGTTCATTAGAGAATGCTGGAGAACAAACAGCGTTGCAGAGACCGAGGAATAACCTCAGGCAGGTCACGGAGAACGTGGAGAAGTTTAAAATCCGAGTTGGGATACAAAGCAATATCCCAGGCTTAATGTGTCTCACAGAGCTCTGTTCAATCCATCATCTGACAATGGAAGCAATATGGTGCAACTATAAATCTACCAACATATGGCTGTCAGCCTAAACTGATGGGTCAAGCAAAGAAGAACATTAATCAGAGAAGCAGCCAAGAGGCCCACGGTAGCTGGAAGAGATGCAGAGATCCACAGCTCATGCTTTGGATGTTCTCGTCTTCAAGAAGGGAAAGCTGGTCATAGCAGACGGAAAGTTGGTGAAGCTAAAGGTAAGACTCCTTTTCCCAGCAGAAGGGGTCAAAGTTGTGTTGCAAGTGCATTGTGGGATAAGTAGTACGATTGAGCTTCACATATTTATGTTATAGCAGTGGCCTCAAACTGCGGTCCTCGAGGGCCAGAGTCGTGCAGCTTTTAAATGTGTCCCTTGTCCTACGCATTTGTATTAAATGGCAAAACTGCCTAACTAGCATGCAGTCGAGCTCTACACCTTCTGGGACGAAGGTTCAGCTTGTAGCAGGACAACAACTTTAAACATCCAGGCAGAGATACAACGGAATAGTTTTGATTGATGCATAGTTATGTCTTCTAATGGACCAGTCAAAGTCCAGATCCAAATCCAGTTGAGAATCTCCCTCTCCATCTCATCTGACTCTGCTTGAGCTATTGTGCAAAGGAGAACAGGCAAAAACTTAAGTCTTTAAATCTGCAAAGCCAGTTGAAACATACCCCACAAGACTTGCAGCTGTAAGTCTTGTTTACAAATACAAAGATAGTTTTGGGGTTATATCCTAAATGTGTTAGTTAGTTAGTTAGTTAGTTTATTTATTTATTTATTTAACTGGTATAAATGCATTTGCAAGGCCCTGTAACTTGCTGACCTGTGGCAAAAAATGTGACACTCTCAGACTCATGTCTACCACATTACATTGCAGCAGCATAACTTTTGCAGGTCAAATTCAGAGAATTAATTAAAACAACCATTTAAAAAAAAAGTGCTCAATTGAGTCAGCACTGCTCTTTAGTATATTGAGTGAGATTTTTTTTTCTCCCTTTTTGTCCATCAGACCAAAGTTAACAGTCTTTAAATGTACAGCCATAAAAACAAACTTCTACAACTCAGAAACTGACTGGAATGTCTAATTACGCCGTTGAATCAAAAGTGACAAGGTTAGCAACTCGCTTGTCTGCGAGAGGCAGCTTCTTTTGTCTGCTATCAGACTCTTGTTTTGGACTCTGCATTTGCTTTGTCTGTGTGTCAGTAATGTGATCCCTGAAGATGAAACCCACAATGTGTGGCTCAAAATAATAATTCCTATTTCTGTGTTTCAATAGCCACCACAGTGTGTAATTTACTTCCCAGTCCGAGGGGCAATATATGCAAAACATTGTTGGGTGTTGGAATCTGCATCTAGCAATTTTATTGTTTTCTTCCCCGAGTTATGTTATTTTGCCCTTCAATAAACATAACCAGCTATCAA
The DNA here is from genome assembly GCF_000485575.1 of Poecilia formosa. NCBI lineage: Eukaryota > Metazoa > Chordata > Actinopteri > Cyprinodontiformes > Poeciliidae > Poecilia > Poecilia formosa. Next base: position 1,056,574 of record NW_006799950.1, read on the forward strand.
TTTGTCAGAAAGCAATTGCTACTGTCTTTGTGTAGTCAGGCAAAATTATACGATTGCTGCAACACATTGTGTATCAAAGATGGAAAACAAACGTGGGGTTGTGCTATTTTATGTCACGCTGCAGAACGGTTGAGAATAATCTGATTTAGCATAATTTGATTTATTAACATTAGGAATATCTAAATATGATGTCGCAGGACTCTGAAAACAAAATAACACTTAAGAAGTTTGCTTGGATCTGGATTTTGGGCATTAAGTAAATATTCACCCATCACCCTGATCTGCTGGCAGAAGTGTATCTATGCAAAATGAAGAGAAAAAAGTAAATTAAAGACCTAAGCCACTTTGAAAAGAGTTCAAAACTTTAGTACCACTGGAACTTCCATGAACTGTTCATTCTGGCTCCATAATGATAAATGTAATTAATTCAGGATTCTTTCTCATGGAAAAATTCTGGACTTTCCAAGACTTCTCTGTCCACGGCTCAGGTATCTTAACACCCCTTTAAAAATCTAAAATACATGAATGGTATAATTCCTGCCCGGTACATGGTATTCATACGATGCTTTGAACAAATTAATGTTCATGTATGTGGAGACTGTACCCAACAATAAACAAAATGTATTAATATATTGGTTGATTTCTGTTGATTTGCTCTTATGAGGTCACAGAAGAAATGTTTTTAAGGTGTTTCATGAAATAAATTCACTTTCACTCAGTTCCTGTGACACTATCAGAAGATAAACTAGAATAGAATAGAGGTTTTATAAATATAAAATTGAGTTTTAAATAGCCTTAGTCCAGTATAGAAATACTGAGCTTCAGTATTCCACTTATTTGGGTTTAACCAGGCAAATTATTTTCCGTTTTGAACTTGAGATGGTTAAAAGCAATTAATAAAGACAGAAAGGGACATTCAGCTAAGCATATATTTGAGGATGTGAATCAAACCTTCTGTGATGTACAACAATATATTTTAGCATTGCTTACATAAAGGACACAGAGCCATCTCACCCTGTAAAAAAAAAACAACAAAAAAAACACCTAGATGTGGAGCGCCACATTCTTCTTCTGAAGAAGAAAATCTATCTGAATTCAATCTATGCTGTAGCATCAGGAGGCCATCATGACATTGACTGGGACACCTGGGCCCAGTGTGTGTCACTGCTATAAAAGCTTACACTCCTTTGTTTCCTATATTCCTCACCAAGAATTGCTTGCATTTAAATTACATTTTACAGACAGCTTAAAATATATTTTCATTTGCCTTTAAGTGTTTTAGACATGTCGTTTGAATATGTTATTATGAGTAAAATGGATTTTGTACATCCATACGTTTTAACATGCTAGAAAAACATGCATTCAGAGGGTGTCCTAGTTTTTAGCTTACGTCTGACGTCACTACCCTTTGTATGTCATGTCTGCTTACGTGTAAAACACAGCATGCGTGTTTAATTCTGCAAACATATTTACGTCAAAAATAACTGAATAAGAAAATGAAGAAAAATCATCCACGCCTGTGATTTTCTGTGCTTGGTTTAAACTGCAAACTAAGAGTTCATCAATTAAATGTCAGCGAAAGCAAAAGGTGGTGTAAAAACTCCAAAAACCTCACCATGCACAACGAGTCCAACATGCAAAAAACTGAACAAATACACAGAGACACCTGGGAAAAATCAAACTCGACATTTAACAGTGATAGCGGTAGGACCATTTGAAATCATACTTGTTTTTTATAGATAAGAAAAACCCACTTTTAGGTTACACAAATCTCCTTCTAAAATATTAACAACAAAAAAAAGCTTTTAATTATTTGCCTTCTCACCTTCATCTGCAGACGAGGCAGCTTGGTTTGACTACTATTCTCCTAAAGTGATGCTGGTGACAACCGCAGTGCACTTGACACAGCAAAGAAATATGGAGCGAAAACTAGAGAGATTTTCCATCTTTCTGGATTCTTCCTGGAGTGAGAAGTAACGGGAACTGAAGCAGGAAAGCTCCTTGTATTGTGAGCCACCGCAGAACCAGCGGTGCTGTCAGTCAGCTTGGCGTGAGCTGCAGCCTCAGCCGAGGGGAAATTTTCCTCCCAGGCCTAACACGTGTACATTCAGCCAAGGAAATTATAGTGTGCAGTGCAGTAAAATGACATAATGTGAACCATGCTGAAATTGGGCACAGATGCTGCATGTTAACATTGTGGAAACGCTTAAAAATTCCTTTTCAGTCTCTGATCTTTTTTAGATAGTGGTACTGTTAAGTGGCAAGATCATGCAGAGGAAGCAGACAGGAGAGGCACTATATGGCAAACAATCATGCTTTTGGGACAAGAAGGGCAGGGGATATAGTGATTATGCATGTCAAGCTCTGAGTAATTTCTTCTGCTTGAAACTTGAAAAAGGTTTAACCAGGAAGAACATATACGGGACAACTTTTTGGCTTTCTTCCTTATTTTTGACTTTATTGTATGGAATAAAAATCCCTTTGTTTTCTGAACAAGTGCCAGTGCTCGGTCCAAATGGAGGGAGAGTTTTCAAGGCATAACCCACAGACTTTGAATGTGACCTGACACAATGTACAAACATGCAAAGAGTATCGATACTGAAACAAGGCGACATATATTGTTAACGGTAAGTGGAAGAGAAGCTCAGTCGAAGCCAAACATGTTGGTTATTGTCTTGTTGGTTGCTGAGTCTGATTCCAGGCCTGAGGTCTTTCTTCGTCTCGTTTGCATATTCTCCCTATGTATGTTTGTGTGTTCTCATTGTGTGCCTTTCTGATGAACTGGTGAATTCTCCGTGCCGTACCCAGTACCCAGCCTCTCGCCCAAAGACCATTTGAAATACACAAGCCCCCCACCCCCCCAGCCAAGATAAGCAGGCATTGACAATGGATGAATGAACTGATGCTGTAAATTGCTAGCTTTAGGGAACAGAAACACCTGGCTTGGCCAGAAAACACAATCCTTTAGGACCTTACGTTGTCTTCAAATGGTGTCACTCTCTGATAAAACAGGACAGGCGGCATGTACAATGTTGAGCTTATGTGTGTCCCTGCTTTAAGAGGCATAAAATGACAGCTTTTCACTCTGATGATTCTGCTGGCCATTCACGTTGGCTTACTGCGGGGACTTTTTGAGAGACTTGACTTGCAGTGAGCCATGGCTTAATGTTTTTAGTAACACCTTTGCCTTTCCTACCATGACAAGTCAAACTGCCTGCTGTGTAGAAAAAGGGGCCTGCTGCAGGAGATACTGCGACTCTGTTTATGTGATTGCCAAACCTGAGAACCATGAACGGCTTCAGGAGAAAGGAAAGGGAGGCAGACACAAAGACTGGGGCCTTTGTAGCAACCACTTACCTGAAAATGTGCCCAATTTGTGTGGGGAAAAAAGTCTTTGAAAATGGTTGCGTTTGTCAGAGCTCGTTCAGTTACACTGACAGTTCAAAATCCTTCATGTGTTGTGATTTGTTTTAAAGCAATGACAGACAACAAATGTTTTTTTTTGTTTGTTTTTTTATGATTTTTGTTATCAATATAGTAAAGCACCAACTGAATCAATGTATTCAATTTACCTTGATCTATTTGTCTGCACTAAAAGCTTAATTTGTTTTAAGACTTAATTGTTTAGCGCCGGGCATAAATCCAATGTTTAATTTGAAAATGTTTTCTTAAAATTTCCCTTAAGGCTTTTCTCCATTTTTACTAGTGGTGCCAATGTTTCTGCAAGGTGATATGACAAAACGGAAAGGGAGCGCAAGTCGGAGTAAATGGAAAGCCGGAAGTGGCAAACATAGGACAAACCAGCATTAAAGCATTAGAACTCACGGCATCAAAAATAAATTATATTAAGAAAACGATGCCAAAGTCTTTGATGAATCCAGATTCTGGACCTGTTCCCTAAATGAGTAACAATAAAAAGTGCTAAAAATGAAAGCGGTTCTGAAGGTTCCCCTTTCAAAAAGAGTTACTTTCAAGAAGACGTCCTACACACTGCCAAAGACCTATATTAGGCTGAATACTTAAGCAATGTCAGTGTAAATTGGACATAGTGGTAAAAAAAAAACAACAAAGCACCCCGCACAGGAGTACGGCCTCTTTTATTTATGTGAAACGTATGCAGATTGCTTGATTGAAGAAATAAAAAAAAAGAAGGAACAAAGTGAAACTAAAAACAAGAAAATTGTAAAAGCCCTTCATTCATTATAAACTTATTTATGTAGCTGACAAGAAGGAAAGGGGAAGGGTGATGAGCTGAAACCTGAAAGCTGGAAAAGCAACGCAGAGGCTGGATGACCTCATGCTAAATCAACACAGTAACACCGGAGGTAATATATGAGCCAACAAGGACGAAACAGTGGAAGAAGTAAGAAAATTATGCACATGTAAACAAAGACGTCACCGACAGTCAAGTACATGGAACTCAAATGGTGACAATGGTCTGCTGGAACGAGTGAAAACCTCATTTGAATTCATAACACATTCAGAATTCAGTGGCGACTTTTCCGAGGCTGAGTTTTGTAGAGCAGAAGTCTTCAGCCCTAGATCTGCGTGTTTCAGGCGTTTCCCTGCCGCCACTTGATCTAAACGAGGTGTTCATTTGCGGATTCCTGCAGAACATGATGGGATCCCGGGGGAGGTAATAATGATCATTTGATGATTTTGGACACATCCGAATCGTGCTGGCTAGTGTTCCCTTAGGGACAGGGTTAGGGAACACTTCTGTTGGGAAATGATGAGCTGTTTGTGTCTCACCTGTCGTAGATGACCATCCAAAGTGCCTCGCATATTTGAGCTAATGGCCAATCGCAGAGGGGCCAAAGTCTGAAGCAGATCACTGCCATTTTGCAACAGATTTAGTCTAATTAGTGTTGGTCAATCATTACCGATAACCCATGTGAAACATTCACTACAGAATGAACATAAATGGGCACAGAAAACATCTCATAACAGAACGACGAGTATTACTTAAAATCTACATTCTTTACAGATGACTTGACAACATTAAGCTTTTTTACAGCAATTTGAGAAGAATCATTTGCTCTCTAACAGATGTCTTCTGTTTTTATTTTGTCACCGTTAAGTGTTCCAGATGATCAAACAAATTTTAATTTCAGACTAGATAAAGTGAGCAAACAGACTGAAATTATGGTTTCTTATATTGAGGGGGGGAAAAAAGGTTGTCCGAACCAAGCTACCCATATGTTCAAAAGTAATCGCCTTCCAATCTTAACGACTAGTTGTGCCACCGTTGGCGGCGACAAAGGCTAGAATGTGTTTGCAGTAACTGGTGATGAGTCTTTTTTTTTTTTTTTTTACATCGCTGTGAAGGAGGTTTGGCCCACTTGTCTATGCAAAGCCTGTTTAAGGGAATGCCACTGCATCCCAATTGGATTTAAGTCCAGAACCTGACTAGACCAAGCCAAAAATTGTTCGTTTATTTTGTTTTGAATAATTTAAAGGAGGACTTGCTGGTGTGCTTCATTTTCCTGCTGCATAACCCAAGTTCACTTGAGACTTTGGTCAAACTGATGACTGGACATTTTTCTTCAGGACCAGACAATAATACATATAGTTCCAATAAAAACAACAGGAAGAAGTCACGAAGCAGCAAAACAGTCCCAAACCATTCCACTATCAACACCATGCGAAGGAATCACTGTTCTCTGTTCACTAATGGCTGTTACTGCAGTTCACTTGAGCTCCAAAGGATTGGTTAAAAATCACCTTTTCTCCATCAGGTGTAAAAGACCTTCTCATGCATTTTTCAACTTCTTTAGATTATGTCATGATGTGCTGATTTTTCTTTGTTGGCCTAATGAAGTTAGATGGCAGTAATCAGAGCTGTTTGTGGCTCGTGAACTTTCACTTAGCTTTGCAAAAAATATCATGTTCTTCCCAGTTAATTCACTATTAAAACCAATAAGCAGGTTTTATTACTTTTTTTT
>NW_006799950.1:1062821-1107086 GCF_000485575.1 Poecilia formosa
TATATATATATATATATATACACATGCAGTTGAGCCCCAATAGAAAGTTGACTGATATGAATTGGTAAAGCTGCCCAAGGCAACATAATAAGGCTAGGAACCCCACAGTCAATGCCCCTGTTGACATCAGTTAACTTGTCTGTCAAGAAGCCCTACAGGCCCAGTAATTCTGCAATTTTCTGCCATCTAATAACGCAAAGTGAACATTTCCATATTTGCAATTACCTGGACGTATTTGATATTATCCAAATTCTTCTTTTGGTAGATTAAAACGTGGACTAATTTCCGTCTCACGGAGATTGAACTGGAAGTGGACTCCGAGCGCCTGGAGCATCACTTCTGTCGGCTTTCACCACACGGTGGCCCCCCTGTCTCTCCTTCCCGACGCTCCTCCTCGCCTCCACCGCCACCATAAAGCTCAGCCTCCCTCCACCAACACCACCACCAACTCCTCCTCCTCCTCCTCCTCCTCCGCTGCCTCCCTCAGTACTTCCACTCTTCTCATCCCGTCTCCCCTGCTCGCTCGCTCAGAGCCACAGGCGCTCCTCCAGCTCTGTGCAGCGCGGCGTGCGAACATGGTCGGCGGCTCCTGTGCTCGCAAGCTGGCCCGTCGGTCTCGGTCCGCCCTGATCGCAGCCCTCACCGTGCTGCTGGTGCAGACCCTCATTGTGTGGAACTTCAGCTCCCTCGACTCCGGCGAAGAGCGAGAAAACGCAGGCTCCAGCGTGCGAGAGAAGAGGGACCGGGTGGCGGGCAGCAGAGCCGCCGGCAGCGAGTATCTCCAGCGCGGAGTCCAGCAGCAGCGGCAGCCCGGGCGGCAGCAGCAGCAGCAGCAGCATCTTCCTCCGCCGGGGAGGGGGACGTCTCGTCACATACAGCAGCCGGTAAGACAGCAGCGCTGTGACCGTGTGGTCGCATCTTATGCTCGGTGTAAAGGACCTCATCGGGGGGAAAGATGTAGCGGTTGGTTGGCTGGGTGAAACATCTTCTGCTTAGATCCCTGTTTTTTTGTTTGTTTTTTTTTGTTTTTTTTGTTGTTGTTTTTTAGACAAACGCTCTGCAGGGCCTCTGAATGAATTTTTGATCGTTGTCGGGCTCCTCTGGAAGGGAATGATTGTCCCTTCCAGTGCGTCTGTAGAATGAACGCCAGACTTCCTTTCTTCATATAGGAAAAAAAGAAAAGAAATGCCAAAGCAGAGTGAAATCAGTTCACTCCAGGGCAGTGTGGTTGCAGGGAAGGGCGAAAAGGGGAGAGAGAGAAAAAAATCCTTTCACAAGATAGCAGCTGTGAAGATGCCTGGACAGCAGAGCCACTGTCTGGGGTTGTAGTCTATACCTGTCAGGGTCTATTTGGTATTTCAAGTCAACAGTTTATGCACAGCTCAGCAGCACTGTCTGGCCAATGCCAAACTGAAACATAACCTAATTTGCAGGGTTGGTTTTGATGAGAGCAGAGGAATTAGAGTCGTCAAATTAAATATGAGGACAGATCTTCATACATATGAACAAATCAGCTAATATCGCAGTTTCTGCTGGGTATTAAAAGAAATCTTACAGTTCCATTCAGTCCATTGACTTTTGCTTGCTTGTTTTTACATTTCCCAACAAGTTGTGTTGTGGAAAACTGCATAAACATGGGCCGAGTTTGGCTATTTTGGATGAAATTGTTGTTTTTTTTCTTTAAGTCTTTCATATCCTTTGAACACGAAACTGAGCAGTCTGTGTCCTTTCAATTTTGTTGGGTCCTATGACTCATACTCATAATGCTGTTTATTCCTCTTTCTTTGCAAGTTAATGTCTGTTTTATTTGCATATTTGAGATAAGTTAAATAACTCTACTTCTGCTGGCGACTGCAGTCCTCAAAGGTGGAGCTAAAAATGAAGGGAACCCAGAGGGTTAAAAGTCTCCGTTACCTCCGGATTTCCCATACTAGGTCTTAAATTTGATCAAGTAATGTGTTGAATATGGATTATTCATTTATTGCTTCATAGTTCATCTGTTTTTTTTTAACAATAAATCAGTTTTTGCTAAAGCTGGTTTGTTGGATGTTGCCCCTCACTGCTTGCTGCTTGTCTGTGCAATCAAGTCCAGAATATAAAGGAACTCGTTTCATTGAGCAAATTTAAATAAATGTTAAACATCACAGAGAACTAAATATCTGGATGCAAATATTTTTAACTGTATTGAACTGTTGCTTGTGTCACTGGTCTCATTTTAGTTCTGGGATATTCTTAGTGACATTTTGTAACGTCTAACCAATCTTATGAGTTTTTTAATTGCTTTTTAGTGCTGCCTTTATGTGCTGTCGTATTTGCCAGGGCAAGCTTTTAAAATGATATTTTAGGATTCAAAGGGCTTCCTTTGTTAAATAAGGGGAACAAAATTAAAACAGTTAAATGTTTTGGCAATCACTGTAGAAATGTTCTTTGTATCTCCACTATAAGAAGAAGAAGCTTATATTTAACTAGGTTTGGCTTCAAAACCTAGTAATTTCATTAGTTACTAAAACAATATGTAGCTGAATATTTAACTTGTTTAGACTATTTTGTAAGTTAAGCTATTAAATGAATGTGCTATTTCTTATAATTAATGACATTCTTAAGTATAAATAATACATGTCACAAAAGTGCTGAAAAGTTTCAAATTCAACTGACAAAATGTCACAGAAACCCTGTCATTCATTTTAATGTATCTGTTTTATTAGCATCTAATAACATTGCTTAATCACATTATTAAATCTTCACTTCCAGACTGAAAAATTAATTGTATTTAAGTGTCATGCACCTCTGGCGTTCAGGCCACACGACACGCCACGTACAAAACAAGATGGCCGCGTACAAATCCACAAAAACGGCGTTGCGTTTTTCAACTCAACCAGGGCACAGCGCTCGCTTTCTCTCCCAGGCTTTTCAGACAAAAACAAGAAATGAAAAAAGGTTCCTGTCGTGCATCAGACTTAATGTAGCATCCTCGAATAACCAAAATACACCTTCATGGCCTCTACTTGCACATTCAAATGGATAAAAACTTAACTCATAACACGGGGGACAGCAAAGAACCAAGTGATACTGGTGACAGGATCACTTGAGGCACCAGAGAGGCGAAGGCTGGCCAGTGTGGTCTGAGCCGACAGCCGAGCTGCTGCAGATCGGGTTACTGATGAAGTTAATGCTGGTTCAGATTAAAAGCAGTCAGATAACAAAGTGCATCGCAGTGTGTTGTGTATGGCATTACGTAGTGGTGCGGATTTATCTGATACACCAGTCTTCTCCTCATTCGGATCTTGAGGGAAATTAGGAGAAATTACAGCACATTAGGGTGTTGTTATGATGCGCTGCACTGAATTACTGGGCTGCACATGAATTACATAACAGCAACTCCAGATTAGTCACGTTGGAACCTTTTCGTGCTGCGTCCACACTAACTTATCCAGTTGTGTGTCATTGTTGAAACGCCTCCTTTTCTTTTCTCGGCGCTTTGGTCATCCGCTGCTGCTCATCTGTTTCAGAACGTCAAATCGTCAAACCTCTTTGTGATTGAGAGAAACCAATCAGACTTTGCCATTACAATATCAGTCTCTTTCAGATGTGATGTACCGATTCCAGTCATTAATTCTAGGAATTATATAAAAAAGGAAAACAAAAGTGCTTCATGTTCTTGGGTAAATATAGTAGCTTTGAATAGAACACAAATTGAAGGAATCCCAAGATTATAGAAGATGTATGCGTCAAATTACGTGCCCCTAACACTCACTAAAAATTATCTTTTGGCTTTGATGCATTTAACGATTAGGAAAAAAATACTGTAGAGATGCTACGATCAGACTTTTCCTACATGACACCAATTATAGGTTTTGGTGGAGATTTGATTTGACCTATTGATTCTGTATAAGGAGTATACCACATCAGAGGCGAGAAAAATGTGATGGAGGATCTTCAACAGAGGTAATAACTTTTTAATCCACCAGAAAACAATGCCTGCAGGACATATTACATAACATATTGTATTGAAGAACAATCTGAGATGTGATGAATTTAAAAAACAGGAAGTACAATTTTGAGATGCACCAGTCAGGCTTTCCCTGGTTGATACCGAGTTCGGGCTTTCTTTGAGAACTTACCAGCTGTTTCCAATAATGACAGATACAGAACTTATTTTTCCACCTGTAATACAAACATGAGGAAAATAAATGTACTGCAGGTTCCTAAATTGAAGTAGCAGTTTAGAATCCAGCATAAACCCAAAAAACGAAGGATTGCTATTTATGAATCATCTCTAACTTTTATCCATTTCTTCTTAAAGTCAAAAACGTGAATCATAATGCAGGTTTTTGGTTGATGCATCGATAGATCAAAAATTGTGAAAGTGCTTCTCCTAGCTTTTATTTAACAATAACAATAATCAGTATTTTCAAGATTTGATAGGACAATCTAGAGAAAATTGGCCGTTTGACTCTGGCAATCGATTAATTTATCTCCAATGCAATTTTAATATGTCACTCTTCAACAACTCACGGACAATCCAGGAAAAATTGACAGACTGATTGGTTCATTTCTTAAGAATTTCGATTGTAAAGTCTGTACCTGCTGATCTCTTAACAGAGGTGGTCAACAGGAAGTTAGGTGATGTTGATTTCTGACTGATTCATTGGAACATCTCTAAAAAAAGAATTAAAATTTCCACAGAACCTAACCCTCCAGATTAGACAACTCCAGCCTCTGGCTCTTTCTCTCTACCGTATAGTTCTGTAACCTCCAGATTGGACATGCACATACTTTCTCCTACCTAATCACCTTGTTTTCATTCCCTCTTAGTTATGAGAAGCATGCATGTCTGAGTGCATCTCTGTGAGTTGGCAAGGCCGCCTCGCCTTGTGTAAGACTGCCGCATGAGTGCCAGCCGATGCTATATGAGGCAGTGCGTCTGAGGAAAGTTCGAGCAGCAATTCGATCCAGAACAGAACGAGCCAGGAGCTAGACTTTGACAAAAGGCAGCATTTCTACATGATAACTGGTGTTACATGGGAAAATTATGCAGATCTTCAGATATGTCATCCCAGCAGGCAGAAGCCACAGCTGTCATTAGAGCATATTTCTTGTTTTTTTTTGTTTTTTTTTTCGTTTTTTTTTGTGGTTTTTAGGGAGCTACTCCTTGAAGAGTGTGCAGAGTTTGTGTTTTCACACAGGCTTTGACTACCTGTTGAGCATTTATCATCCCGTAAAAGTTCCATATTTATTAATTAGCCTGTCGTCTTTATTCTCACATCGATTTATTACAAGAGTTAATGTCACAATTGTTATTAATAGGCTTGTAAGGGTGTGTGTGAAGAAGGAGAAACATGCCCTCGGCAGCAGATTGAGGAAAAGCCATGAAAGTCTACACATCTGGCCATCAGCATTTTCTTTCCATCTGTCCCATTACTCCACTCATATTCTGTCATGATCCCCATCTCCCAGGCGTAGCGGGAGTTCAGGCTCACTCCCGTTGTTAAGATTTCTCCTCTTAGTCATGGTAATACGTGCAACATTTCCCCTGATGTACATGTTTTCCATTGCATCAAGTTTTCCAAATGGTCTCCTATGGCAGTAAAGGCATCACCAGCCATCTGGTTCCCTGTGAATTTTATTCTTCTTTTTAACTGTTTCCACAGTATAATAATGGCACACGTCTGCCTTAACTGCGAGTGATTACAAGTTATGATATTAGGGCGTTTGTTCTCATGCCACAGCACACTTAGCCAGACACTTGTGAGGTGAAGGATTTGTCTCTGAGAAGAATGGCTCATTGACTGAATCCAGAGAAATACATGTAGATTTTTGTACCTTATTATTTATTGTTATTTTGTACCTTTTTAAGGTCATGCCATAATATCACAGAGGGATGTTTTGACTAGATCGCTCAAAAATGTTCATTTGTATATTTAATTTCCTACTTGCCTTATTGTGCTTGAGTTCAATAAAGCTCACAAGCTGATGGCAAGACATGAGCTGTTTCTTTTAGATCTTTTAACCTACTTCATGCTGTCAGACGGGTCTTAGTACATTTATTAATGGTCTGGCGCTAATCCGACCTGGGTGTGGAGACTCAACTCAACTTTCCAGAAACGTGGTAGATCACAAATAATCCCTCCTGATCGTATACTGTACTATGCTGTCTAGTTTTTTTGAATTAAGCTCTGCTTGCTCCTGTTCTACTATTTTAGGTCTGTGTGTTTAATCCTTCAGTAGCTTTTTCCAAGTGGCTACAAATGTCCGAATCAAGAGCAAAGGAGACGTCCTAAACTGTTTCTTTAAATCAAATAAATGTGACACACCAACACCAGGAACAAGTTGCCAGAGAAGAAATTGAGAAAAAAATATAAAAACCATCAATTTTTGAGAAAATGGTGATTTTCACTCGTTAAAGTCATGAAGAAATCTGCATGATGCCCACAGCTCACTGGCCTGGTAAAATCCAGCCCCTTGTCCTACTCTGTTTGCTTCGTCCAGAGGGTCTGGGCTCTTGGCTATTGAGAAACGATTGTTCCCTGGAGGCGTGGACTCTGTTCAAATTTTAAATGTTACTCAATCATTAGCTTTTGGCTGTGACGTGTGTCATGCGCCAGCTCGATGCAGTGAAGTTTACCGGATATTGCCTGAGCTGTAAACAACCATCTTCCACTGCAAAGTGAGCAGCCTCGAGCTGAAAGAGATGGCTGTTGATGTTAATTCAATACTTGAAAGCGTTGCTAACATGGACTGAACGGCTTCATTCACTTCCTCGGCTGCCATTGATAAAACTACAGGCAGACTATAATTCCAAAACAGTGAGGAAAATATCGTCGTTCACAACTTCTCCTCCTGTTCTTCTTGTTCTACCTGCAGAATCCAAGTGAATGGGAGAAAGCTCAGACTGTCTGTGAAGCATCCTCTTTTTTCCTGTTTTTACTTTTTCTTCTCTGTGCTTCCAACACTCTTTGACATCCTTGGCACTAATTTGCTTTAGAAAGAAAGAAAAATATAGATGCTAAATATTACGTTGGCACACATGTGCTTGGAATCTATTAGCACACTTATATTGTGATGATGACATTTAATTCATATCTGTTAGTGATAGTGATATTTGCTGCAGAAAAGAGATTGTATAATCAAGTAAGCTCCACTGTGAGAGGTGAACTTACTGAGCAGTTATATTCATCAGCCTATTCTGAAATATGAGTAAAATAGATTCATGGACAGACATTTTTAGGCAGCAAGTGACCTCAAAGACTGACAAAATTAACATTAATAGATTGATTGAAAGAACATAACATACAAGGATTATTGTTAGCTTTAATAATGCATGGTCTACATTTAATGCTTCAATCTCATGCAACCATTTATCCTCCAGCCGCATTCACAAAATGATTCATCCCAGTATGTCTATGATCACAGCACTGAGTCACGCTGACAAATGCATACACACCATGTTTCCACTAAGAAAATGATCATTTTGGCCTTCCATGGGTAAATCGCTTTGGTTTTACTGTGTGAAACCGTTCCACTGGAGTCCTTAAGTCTTTGGATTGTCATACAACAGTAGTACCATTTCCTGTTAATTTCAAATTACATGACATTAAGATGAGTCTCGTGTATGATATGCATAATCTACCTTATAAATATGTACAGTCATGTTATATTTCCCTTCATAGCAGCACCAGAAGTTAAAGACTTGATAACAAAAAATAGCCTGAGAGAAGGTCGAAAGGTTGTAGTATAAGCTCTTTGATCTCTGCTTCACAATCTGTCTACCGCTGGATGACAACTCCCAAGTGCACACACAGGTTTTCGTCTGTCCCATTGTTTCTCTGGATAAAGTAAAGGTGGGTCAGGGATGGTCTTTAATAGAAGCTGAAGAACATAATACTGCTCAAATGGAGGATAAAAATATTGAAATCTTGCCTCTTGCTAGAAATGAACTTAGGTTCAAGCACACTTTGGTAATGTCACAGTACAAAGAAGTCATACTTAGAACTTATTCTAAAGAATACCTGATGACGTTGTTGATGCTACGATTTTTCTTTTAAAGCATAGTTTTCCAAGTGAAAAAATCGGAAAATATAACCAGTAACAGTTTGAGATGATTTTTATTGAGTTAATTAGTGTCATGCCGATAACAAGTTGGTAATGCAACAACAGTTTAATATATAAAAGAAAAACCTCAGTGATGTATTCAGCAGCATACCCATTAGGGCAGTAGTGATGCACTAATCTCACGATTACTGTACTGTGATATTCTGCTCACAATACCATATATATCGCGATATTGAGCAAACGATACAATTCGTTTTTTGCTTGCAAAGTCCCTGTGAAATTGACAAAGAATGTTGAAGTTTCTACTGTTCGTCACAGTCCTGCAGATGATGGCGATGCAAGTACATAACGATGTGTTTGTTTTGTATTGTTGTTCGGCACGAACATAATCTGTCAACAAGCATTTGCTAATGCTGTGCTAAATGCTTTTCCTCTGTCTAACCTCGCCGATATGTTTTTAAAAAACAGGTTGCATTTGTGCAAAAAAACTGGCTTTGTGCTGAATTATTGTGCTTTTGTGTCTGCTTTGGGGTCAAGTATGTAAGGTTGTACTACTGTGTGTTTGTTTGTAGCCATTTTGAGGCGGTGCTAATGAAAACACTGAGTTAGGAGGGGTTGGCCAACAACTCATTTGCATAATCGTAGCCCTAAAACAGCGCATTTCTGAAGGAGCTCAAAACAAGCAAAACTGACCAGGTGATACCTCAATATCTGAGAATAATTTTGTGTATTAGATGTTATGAACATGTTTTGTACAACCCACAGACTTATCCCATAGCTTGTTCAAAGAAGCATGATATAGTGGACCTTTAATATTATGACCTTTTATTACTGACAATAATAAAATTGACTCTTATTTCTAAGATTTTCGGAGTGGAAATTGGCTTCATCCCAGATAAATCCAATTCAGGAAATTATTTAGTATGTATTATAATGAAATATTGAATATTTTGACCACAACCCAAAACATCCTAGAAAGTTTTCTTCTGGGTGGCTTAACCCGTTGATCTGATGTGGCATGACCCTCAGGGTAAAAAATAATTATCCAGCGTGGCTGAATTAAAACAATAAGAGTAGACACATTCCTCCACAGCAGCATAAAAGACTTTACAAATTATTATTAAGTATTTTTCGGAGTTGCTGCCACCAACCGCTGCACAACCAATTATTAGAATTGAAAAAAGTTTCCTTTTTCAAATACTGCCAGGTTGGTATGGACGGACTGAAAAGAAATCATTGCCATTTGAAAACTGTCTCCTGTATTTTCTCACGTTATCTTTGGCAATAAAATTAGTTTGATGATCTCGAACACTCACCTGTGATTGGAAAAGCAAAAGCAGAAGAAATGGTTTTTCAAGCAAATTCCATTGTTACTGTATTTTTGCACAAGTCTGATTTGATGCCATCTTTGCTAGAAGACGGTGCTTCTTTAGAGTCAATTGTAAATTTAAATAAATTGACATCTTATCTGTTTAAACAGACAGCATTAAACTTTGTTTGAGCGGCCTTATCTGCCTTTTTTGCCCAGCCAACAAAGGCTCTGTCGTTTGTGCACGCCCACTCTTCCACTGAGGCAGAGGAGGAATCTGAATCCTGCAAACAAAGCCTAATATTAGGCTAATCATCATTCGTCTCCATTCATTTGAGCAATTTGTTACTTCTCACTGACGGTGGCAGATCCAACCTGTGCAACGTATTTCGCTAAAGTGAAACAAAAGCCCGCCATTGTCTGGTGTGACATTTTTAATGGTGTCATTATTTAACGGCCGGCGTTTTCATTTATCATGAAAGGGCTTTCATTCACACTGTAATAAAGCTGCTTTTTTTTTTTTCCCCCCCATCTTCCCCACACGTCAAGTCCACTTCATTCTCACACTGCCATTCCTGGGGGTGCCGTTTGTTCCTGCTCCGCTGCATGCACCAGTCACTGTCAGCGCTGGGTTTCGTAATACATCAAAGCCACTCTCAGTGTGGTAATTGGCATTTAAATTGGCTCTCCCAAAAAGTAAATCGTTCAGACGTGAGCATGAGCCGTTCTGCTTTAAACAAACCTTTATACACACATGATTACGGTCTTGGAGAAAAAAAAAAAAGAAAAAAAAAAACCTCCCCAAGGAGACTGTGATTTAAAAACTCTTAATGGCCCAATCTTTACAACAATAACGTGTTATTCTGTAAAAATCCGCAATATGGAGAAAAGTAGAGTGCAGCCTGCCCATCCATCAAAAACGTATTGTGATTTTTGAACACAGCGAGCCTCGTTTTCAAGTGCCATTAGCCTGAGAGAGAGGTTGGGAACATATTCAGATCTAAAGGAAGAAGTGTGCACCTGAGAGACTTGAAAGAGACTCCCTGAAAACCTAGAATACTTTGATGCTGAAGTGTAATTTGTACACACGACACAGTCCTACGTGCCGCAACAGGAAAAACATTTTATCATTACCGTAATGCAAAACCCCTGTCATGTTACTTTGCTAAGCCGATGCCACTAATGTGAAAACTGTCAGCGTCGGTGTGGAATCCCGAGCGTGTGAAATGATGTGCAGAAGAGCGCAGACGGAGTATCCAAAGCAACTCAAAACACAACAAGCCACAGACTTCGCTGCTAAGCCCGTTGTGCAGCACAGGTGCTGAATGGACTCTTCAGTGCACCATGCATGCACGCCATCTGTTCACAGTGTCGGAAGAATCCATTCCCCCCCCCTCCCCCCCGTCTTCCTCTGTTTCTTTGCCGTCATTGTGTAATGAGACAACAGCCATTCAACAGGTGCCGAAAATACTACGCATGTCTTCGCAAACAGAAAACACAGGGGAGTGACTCACACGGTCCGGTCAATTATATTGACTCCCCGCCTGGGCGATGAGAGCGAAGCAAGTTCCATTACCATATTATGGTTAATAGGGCAAATGGATAACTGCAGCATCGAGTTAGGAGCAAAAACTGTGTGTCGAGGGTTTAGCGGCAGAGGGTGTGTGCAGTTATTCTGCCTGGATTAGCGTGGCCTGTGTTGCACATCACATGCGAGGAGGACTTCTGCTGGTCTTCTTGGTTTGAGGTTTTCTACGAACACGCAGTGGTCGCCACGGTCATATAGGAAGAAAAATAAGTAACCGTTTTAGCTTTAGTAGAAACTGTGGAAAATGTTGATTTTACAGGCTTTATGTCCAAATTGGAGAGTTATTGAAGTATTTTCTAAGTCTCTATAAATATGGAACAGGAACATGCAGTAAAGAAAGTTATTTTTGAGCTCAGTGTTTGTATGGAGTTACATAGTAGCCGGTGTTGTTCCCGTAGATTCTGCAGAAGACATTAAGGATCTTGTTGTCCATCTGTCTGTTGTTTGGCACATGTTCTCTCGGTTGCTGTTACATTTCTCTTGACTGCAGTTGAAAACATTTGAAAAATAAAAAACCCCAAACAAACAAACAGATGGATCAGTAAATCAACAGCTTCCTCATTTAACTTCTTCTTTATCGCTACAGGAATATTTTCCTCATTTACTGTGGAGAAAGATTCTGCCTTAATCATTTACCAAGACACTCAAGATGTGGAGCTGCACAATAGGTTGATTCATAGTTGTTGTTGCAAAATCAGTGCATGCAACAATGACTGCTTGAATGGAAAATTTGGTAGATCGTTATACTTCAAGTAACATTCATTTGCCTTCACATGCCAATGTATTTGGCCAAATGAGTGGGACTTTTATTCTCCCTTGATGCACAAACTGTTCAAAAATCCTATTGACATGAATCCCAAGTTTCATAGAATGGAAACATTGTAATGACGACAAGGAGAGGAGTCAAGAAATTGTTGCTGAACCAACCATCCTTCCCCCATTGTCTTCTGCTTTACCCAGGGTGAGGTCATAGAGGCAGCAGTCGAAACTGAGAAAACAGTTACATGGTTTGCTGATTTCTAAAACCCCACAAAGACAGGCACAGTATTCTGCAGGTAGAGCCTCATCCCCATTCCATCTTTTCTGGCTATGAACTATGACCTCAGACTAAAGAGGTCCTGACTCTAGTGACCGCTCTACAGGTCATTATGTGGCCTGACCCCTTTCTGGTGCTTATATGACCGAAGCAGGAAGTATTTTAGTTTTGCTTGTTCCTCTGTGCAGTTTGTGCACAGCAACATGCTCAAAAAAATGAATTTAGAAAACTATTTTTCCACAAATTTAGTGTAGATGGTTGTGGAAGAGCCCCGCATTCTCTTGCAAGAAGCATGTTTCTCCAATCAGGTCTTAACGGGGTTTTTTGTGCTTCAGTGAATCTGTGTGTGCTCCAACCTCAGCATGGCGCCTTTTCTATGGATGGTCTGTAAAAATCAAACATCGTAACTATGGTTGATTTCTGTCCTCTCAAATCTACTCCAGCGAAGCCCAACATTTAACACCAATTAGATCTGCATCCCTCTGTGAACAAACAGCCAATCCTCACATAATACCAGCGCAGCCATGTCTCCTGCCTCCTAGTTCCCCCCGCCCCCCTTCACCCCACACACACACACACACACACACACATCATCCGCAACCACTGTTGCAAATGGTTTCATTCTCCGATACATTATTAATGCATCATCCA
This sequence comes from Poecilia formosa, assembly GCF_000485575.1. Classification (NCBI taxonomy): domain Eukaryota; kingdom Metazoa; phylum Chordata; class Actinopteri; order Cyprinodontiformes; family Poeciliidae; genus Poecilia; species Poecilia formosa. The sequence goes on from NW_006799950.1 coordinate 1,075,458, forward strand.
GATGAATGAACCTATATTATACTCGGTGATGCCAATATTCTCGCAGGTAAGAGGCTTAGCAGGCAGCCCTGGAAGACACACACAGCCGAGATAGGAGGTGTAGTTGTTTGGGCTTTTGGTGGTGAAATAGAAATTTACATAAAGATCCATTACTTAGTGCAGAGCTAAATGGTGGCCCAAGAAATATTTGGAACATCGTACAAGGATTTTAAGATCCGTCACGTAGCTCCTTTTTTTATGGATGAGCTGGTAGGAGATTCTCACAGTGTGGAAAAACCTTAGCTAAAAATACAAGCATAACTGTTCACGGTATTAACAAAAAGATGCAGATATAAATATATGTAACACAATGTAATTGCCTTTATTTCCAAACAGCCGAAAAGTGTAGCAACCTTTTCTGAGCCAGCTAGCCAGCAGTGCAAGGAGAAACTTAACTCAATCACTTTCTCTGGGTCCTGACTGAAAGGACTATAAACCATAGGAATGATACGGGGGGAACTTTTCGAGATTCTGAAACCCTCGTGTATCTTGATTACGATGAGTGGCTCTTGTCTACTTCCTTACCTGCTAGCAGTTTCCGGATGATTCTTTCAAATAGAGCTCTGTTAGCAGATCAGGACTGTTACCATGAGAACGTCTCTCTCTTGCTCCATTTCTCTCTCTCTCTCTCTCTTGCTCTATTTCTTATTAATGGAGTCCCACCATTTGCAGAGAGAGTTTTTGTTTGATAAATACAGCTTATTTCCAAATGTATAACACAAGATCAAAAATATATATATATATATATATATATTTTAATATTTTGTATTATCTTGTACACACTTATGAGGAAAAGTGCTGACTTGACAGTTGTTCAGCAAACACTCACCAACTAAGACACAAAAGCTGTTTGAAGAATTTCAATGGAAAGTTATTTGGAAGGTAAAACGTGGTAGAAAGAAATGCGCAAGTTGAGATGACAACATTGTTATACCTCCGTTACTCATCAGCTCACACTGTTTTGACAGCAAAGGGAACAACTGTTGTGTTTCTGTTTTTGTAAGTAATGTAATACTGTGAAATCATTGTATTTTATTTTATTTTTTTTTTACCAAAGGTTTTCATATTGTAATAATCTCCCATACCCAATCTAACCACAAAATTAAATTACGTTTCAAGACCAAGTTTCCAATAGCTGTAATTTATGCTTTTAAAAATAGACTTTCACTTTGTAATTATGCCCCGGAAAATGTAGGATTAAACTCGTTTATTTCAGAAAATGAGCTATTTGAATGAAGTGATTTCACGGGAGCATAAAACATGAGAATTATGGCAACTAAAACACAGCATGACTCTTAACTTTCGCTCGTGCGACACAATTAAAACCAATCCGCTGTTACAGTGCTGCTTCTTACTTATTCTGTGGCAAAGTACAGATTATTTAGGAGAGGATCTGGCAGTTTTCCGGTAATGGCACATAAAATGTAAGTGAATTTTCCCTTCATGGTGTTGTTTGTCAAGTTTGATGTGATGAGAGGCTGCGGGTAATGTTGCTAGAAGTGACAGCCACATATCCGTTCTCTTGCTGTTTCTTCTTTTTTATTTTTTTTTTGCTTTTCTTTTAGCACTGATGACTTATAGTAAATCTAACGTCTCTGCTGTGTCCCCCGCAGCATTCCCCATGAATAGTTTTGTGCAGTAGGTCATTAGACAGCGTGGAGCGTGCTTGTCTTTCAGCTGTAATAGTCGCATGTCATTGGGGGGAAAGAGCTCGACTGCCCTCTCCTCTGAAATCTTTGCCTCATTCTGCTCCAGTGACAAGGCAACGTGCTGATTCACATGTACAATAGAGATGCACATGAACTTGTAATAATCACACCCACGCAGACTAATGACGCCGAGCACGGGCCGCTGCCTCGCTGCTCCTTTCTCGACACATCATACACTAATCTCGGTGCGTTACGTTGTCCTTAAGCGACGTGGAGGTGGGGGGGGGGGGCGTTGGTGGGCACCGTGGCAGGAAGTGAAAAGGCTACACGGCTCTGCGGCAAAGACACAGGCCGATGACATGTTGGCCGGGCAGAGATAGGAGCGATCCGGCCTGTCAGGGAAAGCTTTTGTCCTTCCAGTCCCGCGGAGCACAAGGAGAGGAACTGACAGCGGTGCTTTTCTTCCTCTCCCTTCTTCTCCCTTTTTTTTTTTCTCTCTCTCCTCATCGCCACTGGAGTCGAATACCAGAAACCCCAGAAGACTTGTCTCAGTGATTAGAGGGAGAAAGTGAGAGCAGAAGAAAAGGGAGAGAAAAAGAAATGGCGGAGAAAAGACAGAAACACACATGTACATATACGCAAGGCGGAAGAAAGCTGGAGGAAAAAGCGTTTGAGGGGGAGAAGAAAAGAAAAGATAAATGTCTCATCTTCCTTTCTGCAAATCCGATGTTGACTCAAATCCAGGCGTAATCCGGGGGGGTAGGGGGGGACCCGTTTTTGGTGTGAAGGCTTGTTAGCGTTGCTTGGGTATAGATATGACATTGAAGACTTTTTTTTTTTTCTGTGATCACACAGAGATTATGTTTCAAATTGTTTTTTTTTTTTTTTTTTTTTTAGATTTTTCGTGTCGGATCTTTGACTGTTAACAACCAGACGGTAGAAAAAAGGTGCAGAACCAGCAGGCAAGGCTCGGCGGTTCTAGCTTCACCCATTAGGACACACAAACGTTACTTCTTGAAGGGTTTGGACAGAATCTCAGTTCTTTTGTGGACCTCGGTTCTTACACGGCCTGGAAACGTCTGGAATGTTTTCCAGGTCTGGAAGTATGAGAACGTAGGAGTACACGGATAATTTTTGCATTTCAGACTTTATTCCCTGTTCAACTCTTTAAATGTTGTCCTTCCTTTCGCCCTTTACTCCCTCCTTCCTTGCCCTCTAACTTTCATCTCTTCTTTCTCACTTACCACGTTTTGTTCTCTTCTTTCTTGTCTCTTTCCTTTTATGTATCTTCCATACTTTCTTTTCTTGTGGTCTTCTTTCCTTTCATTCCTTGTGTCCTGCCTAGATCCCATCCACCCTTTTGTTTGTTTCTTGTGGCTCTCCTTCATTTCCTGTCTTGTGTTTTAGTTCTTTCCTATTGGCCTCCTACCTCACTTGTTTCCTTGCCTCCTTCCTCCCCTCCTCTTATGTGTTCTTCAGTACAGTATTTGACTAGAACAGTCTAAGTTTGAATGCTGTGAGTGAGAATTGTTCTCAGGATCTTGAGTCTAAAAGGTCAGACCAAAGGTGTATTGTATTTTGTAAGTTGTAGATAATGTGCTGTATTAAAGATCATCATCAGGGTTACTTGTCGACACGATGAGTCAGTTTTCTTGTTTAGCTTCTATGCTGTCATACCAGTTTATAAGCACAGTGGTCCTATTGTCTCTGAACCAGCTTTGGAATGGCCTTTGCTTCACAACCCTCTCAAGGCTTCAATTATATTATTATGTGCACTTTTTCCTCCCACCAAATGTTCCAGCAATGTGTCTTAGTTGCAGCAGTCTACAAACAATCAGCTTCTTTGCCTGCCATGCTTGTTAAGGGTGTCAGTGAAAATACAGTTCTCATTTGCTGTAAGCCATAATCATCCAAACTAACATAAACATGTTTGACTGCGTTTGCTAAAGTCTGTGCAATACGTGAGTTTCACTTTTTGAATTGAACTGCTGAATAGAATGAACTTTTCAACGACATTCAAACTTATTGAGATGCAATTTCATAGCATTAAGAGAGTCTTAGCATAATATTTATACATGTATCTGAACACACACACACACACACACACACACACACACACACACGCACACACACACACACACACACACACACACACTCTCCAGCAAGCTCTTCAGCATCCTTCTCCCCTGAAGAAACACCCACAGAATAGCTAAAATAATAAAATATTCTGCTTCCTGAATCAGAAAAGCACTCACAGACCCTTCATGAACACTCTCACGTACGTGCCAGCACACACACGCACACGCACGCACACACACACACAAAGATCTCAATCATCCTCTTCCTCCTCTCTCGGCTCATGCATAACGTCTCTGCTCACCACCTGAATAGCTGCTCTTCAGTATTCATGTTAGGACAAGTCGGAAAGCTCGCTCTCATTACGGAGCAGGTGTTTTTTCTCCATCAGTGGTGCATTTACATCCCGGCTGTTCTTTCCCGACTGCCGACAGCTCCGAGACAGAGTGAGAGAGAGAGAGAGAGAGAGAGAGAGAGAGAGAGAGAGCTCATGTGGTCTTAATGCCGGCATTAACGTTGGCATGTTTGTACACCTTGACTACTTCCTCTCCTTTATCATCCGCTTTGCCCCCCCTCCCCCTCGTCTTCCTCTACCTCCTTGAGTATCTCACCGCGCCGCTGAGGCGTTCATCGGCCCTCCAGACGCCGCGGGCCCTCCAAATCAGACTCGATGAGAAGCCCCACAGAGGCCCGTCGCAGCCGGGAAGAAATTGCGGTGTAATTGAGCTGCGTGATAATAATACGTTCTTCCCTCTGATTTCCTAACAGCGGCGAATCATCAACACCATCATCATCGTGCCATCACATCATCACTTCCACGCTGCTGCTGCCGCCGCCACCATCGGAGCTGACCTGCTCTTTCGCTTCAGTCTCTCGCTTTCTCGTCAATTGCTTTTACTGCACCTTCTTTATTTCTATTTCTGCTCCCCTGCTCTTCCCTCACTCTGCGCTCAGACCCGTTCAGCCAAATATCTTTCCAGTTTCTGTCTCGTGGCATCGGGTGGCACGCCTCCGAGGTGCAGGCTGCAAAAATTACGATGTTTGGAGTAGCTGGTTGTTGTGCGAGGAGAGAATTGACAAGAAGAGAACATAATTAGGATGTGTATTTTCTTTTTTCTTTTTTTCCACTGAGATACCAAAGTTGTTTCTGGCCGTTTTTCTCTTTTGAGTTTTGTTTGTTTGAAAGGTCCAAGGTGGTGAAAATGCAAAGCTCAGAGCGTCATGCCTTCTACAAGAAAGCTCTGAGCTGTTTGGAGCGAGTCGTCGCCCTGGCTCTCTGCATAACGACTTCACAATTTCCGATGCATTTTCAAAATCGCTGCCCATTTGCTACTTTGGGGAGAAGGACTTGCAGACGTCTCAGGTCAGACCTCTGGCTTAGTCAGCAAGCCAATCCGTGAGCCGGAGGGTCCTGGTGGCTGGTGTGGGCTGCACATATTTTCTCTTGTGCAATATCAGTAGTCCATCTAAATATCCTTGTGGAAAAAAAAAATGTGGTGAGAACAAAAAGTAATGTAGCTGAACTGTTGCGTTTCTGTTTACTGGAAAATTGTTTTCCTGTAGTTTAGACGTAGCTTTTGTTGCTAGCGTTACTCAGCGTTGACGACCGCGCTGTGCTGCTATTTGCAAAAGCATTGAAAACCCTGCATTATATTTTCGACACAACCACAAATACCAATGTGTTTAATTAAGATTTTAGAATAGAGTAGGACAGAATTCAACTTTATTGTCATCGCAGTTTGCATCCATCCAGATGTGCTTAACAAGAAAATGAAAAATTTTAACTGACGGATCAACACAGAGTGTTGCACGATTGTAAAGGCAGACGAATACTAAATATTTTTGTCTAAATTTATCCAATAAAAATATGAAAAGTGTGGTGTGCATTTTTATTCACACTTTGTAAAACCACTTTTAAATACTCCAGACTGCCTTGTTTTGCACCCTCAAATATGCTAAATGTTTGCCTGTATTTAGCTCCATCCATTTTTGGTTTATCAGATAAAATCCTAATAGAACACACTGAAATTTTCTCGTTCTAACACAGCAGAGTATTAAAACCCTCAGTAGGTGTGAATACTCATGTGTATTGCATCCATCCATGCTACAGTCGGGTAGGTAGGTAAAAACCCAACAAGATTTTTTTTCCCCCTGTTTAAATAGTAAAAGAAACACTATGTTTCACAGGTGACAAAGTGCTGGAAATGTGTCATTTTGAGAAGCGGAGTTTTAAGAAAAAGGAACTTCATCAATCGATTCGAAGGGAAAGCATGATTAAAATATTGTCTGTTTATAAAAAAGCAGCTAAGCCTGCTCTAGTGGACCTCGGAAGGAAAATTGTGCCTTTAAGATTCACATGATGTGAGCTTTTTAAGACATTGCTGGTTCATGAGTCGCTGCTGTGTGTCTCCATTTGTTTGGTGCAAACCTTCAAACCAGAACCTCTTATCTCCTGTCCCTGGATTAGAACGAGTTTGAATTCACTTTGTATAAAGTCTCCCTCTATAAAGACACCTGAGCTAAAAATATTCCGACATACCTGCATTCTCACATACAAGTGGCTCTTTTTTTTAATAAAGCATAAAGGCCTCTTTGATGGCCCTTTTGGCATGCCCAAGCTGTTTGCTTAAGATAATGGAGAATCCTTCTGTATCTGAACGGGGAGCAGTTACACTGCATCAGAGCTGCTTCTGAATGTTGCAGACAGAAAGGGTTAATCAGAGCAACAAAAGCTGACCTGAAAAGATAAGTCGGTGGAAGTCGGGGGGCCTGTGGCGTTGCAGTTTAGATTCTGGGGAGCATTTGTGTGCGTCTGTGAGCAGTAGGAGAGTTTACACACGGCTCAGAGTACTTTAACCATTCTCATGAGAATTGCCTTTCCATAGCAGAGAACCATTAAGAAAATCATTGGCGGCTTATTAGTGTCAGCACTCTACTACTGTTTGTGTGTGTAAGCTCAAACAAAGAACAATGCTGCTCTTTTTTTGTTTTTTTCCCCTCCCTCCTCTCCCTTCCAAGTGGCCAGACGACATTTTGCAGGAGCTAAAGGTTAGAGCTTTTCTTGACTTGTTCCTTTGTCCTCGAACTGCAGCAGGGGGGAAATCGGTTTGTGCCAGTATATACATATACGCACATATGTCTTTTTTTTTTTATTCAACTCATTTCACTTGGTGTTCAGATTTATTTTTATGGAAGTTTAAGTTCCGTTTTTATGTAGCGTTCGTGTTTTGGTGAACTCGTCTCAACAAAGTTGTGAATTTGAGTAAACGGACGAGATATGTTTGCTGAACAAATGTATTAAGCAACTCTTTTAATCTTTTTTTTCTCAAAATATCTTTCTCTTTCTCACATGCTGTTTTTATTTGAATTATGTAAAGCACTTTGAAATGCCTTGCTGCTGAAATGTGCTATACAAATAAAATTTGATTGATTGGTTGATTGATTGATTGATTGATTGATTGATTGATTGATTGATTTGAGGTTAAAAAGAAAATTTTCAGGCCTGAAAAAAAAAAAGAAAAATCATGCTGCAGAGATGTACTGATCAGAGTTTTGTGGCTGAATAAAATGTCAATTTTATATTATTCCAGTGTCCCACTATTTATGTTACAGATTATATTCTTTTAAAATAAAGTCAGAGGGATTTTGAGTTAATATTTTAAACTCTTTAGCATATTTTATTTGCAATTAGTATGGGAAACAGCAGTTTCTTACCTTAATTCAGATTTTAATTCTGCCGATTTCCATATCAGACGTTTAACACTTGAAAGGATAAAACAGAGCATCTTTTATCTACTTTGTTCAGCCTCCGTGTTATCGATAAAAGCTTTCATCTATCACCTCAGAGGACGATTAGCATGTTGTGAAAAAACTACAGTCCTTTTTTTTTTACAGTCAGGAAAAAAACTGACACATTTCAAAGTTTTTGACTTGTAAATGTGTAGCAGTTTTGTAACTGTGAAGGAAAAGTCTTCCTAAAACTCTGCCTGCAACTTTTGAAAGCATGTGCTGGAAAAGACTTTTGTGTGACCAGTGAAATTTTCTGTGGCAGCAGTCAAGTCTAATCTGAAGCAAAACCAGCATAAAAAAACAAGGCAGTGCAAAAGAAAATAAAAAGCCAGACTGGAGGGGAAAAAAAACAGAACAGCAGAGTTAATCTCTTAAAACCTTAAACAGAAACATAAAAAAAACACAGGGGTCTGTGTTATATTTCACTAACACGATGAAAATTTATGTAGAGACTATTCAATGATGGGCCGTTTTTTTGACAGATTTTTAGAAAATGATATCACATTTTTAAAGACATTAACACTCTGTGCTATGATCTCATAAAAATAAACTAACTTTGGAAACGTTATTTTAAGCAAAACCACAGATGATGATTTTGCTTAAAATCATCATCCGATTAACCAAACATGTTGTCGGAAAAAGCAACTTAATATTTTTCTTTAAGCACAGCAAAATTAATTAACGTGGGATTTAAATTAATATTTGACAAAAAATAACTACCGCTGTACTGCGGATCTGGAAGGCAAGCAGTTAAAACCGCTTGACGGGAACTAAATTAGAGACAAAAACATGACAGCAACTACATTTTCCGCTAGTTGGTAGCAAAATTAATGATTGTAATTGTATTTTTAAATACCTTACACGACACTAAATCATGCATTTCAACATAATGATGCACATGAAACTAAAAAAAAATTTTCATTTAATTGTTTTTTTTCCCTGTTTTTATTTGTGTTAATTTCGTATATTATTCTAAACTAATTTGCTTCAGAGAAAATAGAAAGCAACTTAGGTGGAATAAAACAGAATCGGATGCATTTAGGAAAAAAGGTCCAAAAGAGAAAAAAATTATTAATTAGCCTCCAGGTATCCCAGCTGCAAGCAGCAGAAACCTGCACTGCAGGAACGAGCTGCAGTTTTATGCACTTCTGAACCCGGTGCACAACATTTTTTTAATAATACTTAGAAAATGACATGGGGCGTACTCACCTCTGTGAGATGCTGCACATCAGCTTTTCACATTTTCACCATACGGTCCAAAGATATGGAGAGAAATGCAAACGTCACAAATGCCGAGGGAGAGATTTGGTCGAAGCAATTATAATTCCACCTCGGCATGTCTGCTTGCTTAGCACTCAAGTCTATTTGCCTAAAAGACACACATTCCTGCAATTTAACAGCAACAGAGGGAGTGTAATGAGTTGTTAACTGTTTGCCTCATGTGACTGTGTCGCTGTAAGGTGGAAGGAATTATCAAAGGAATGGGACTTTATTTTACCAGTTTTAAATCCAGTGGCAGGAAAGACAATTAATACAGAGGAAAGTTATTAAGTTTCTCTGAATTATTGTGCAAATTTTCCGTTCTTTCATGCTGGAATTTGGCTCAAACACTACAGTATTTAGGCTTTTGCTGAAATGCTTTTAGACAGAGATGCCTTTCGTTTGCTTGTAGGACCATTGATTTTCATGGTACAGTGAGGATGTGGCCCTCGGATTAAACAAAATCCAAGGACAGATGTGAGGGAGAGCATTTGGTTATCACTTTGTGAATATCTGTATCCCCTCTGTTTTCCATCCGTATGCTGAGCTAAACTCCCAGAAAGCGGCCGCTGCAGTGCACAGCCGTGAAGCGATATTGATCCGCTCATCTAATTCACAGCAAGACGGCACGCAAGCGTATTTATTCTAACAGTCCCGGCGTTTTGATCGCATTTTCGAACGTGACATTTTTGCCGAGATTAGGCAGATCTTATGACGGAATTTCATCATCATTTAGGTTTTCCAGCTTCCCTTTCAGTCAGCTCATCAGCTCAGGATAAACCCACTTTGGCGGCTACTCGAACGCAGCAGCTTTTAACGTTGGCAATTTCAGATGGGACTGACAAGAGATAGGTTATCTACCGCTACATCCAACGACCCCTTCGGCTTAGTCCTTATCAGCAGATGGAGTTTCTCATTCCCCCCCTCCATCAAGGGGAAAGTGGAGGTAAGCCTTAACTGCTAATGTTTGTTTGTTTGTCAGTGAGATTATGCAAATGGAAACAGACATTTCATCAATAAGCGAAGCGCAACCAAAAAGGACCGATCGGATCTCGGTGCAGATCTGAATCCCGCCTCACCTCGATTTGAGATTCGGGGGCTTTGGGTTTGGCAGATGACTGCTCTGTGCGAGTCCTTTGAGTTTCAGTGGAGCTGCAGATGTTAAAAGAGCTCATTATACAGAACACACCATCTGCTAATAGGGGATGCAGTTGAGAGCGCCGCGGCAAATAAATAGGTGCGCCTTGAGTGGAGACGGTTTGTGTTGACGTGAAATGATGCCGACATGTGCCACAGACGAAAATGTTAGCCAAGATCATTTTCTGCAGGTAAACATAAAAGCAACAACCTTAGAAGATCACCCTGGAGTCGCAAATCTAAGCTGTTTTTTTTTTTCTTGTCAACTTTTTGTACAATGTCATTTATAAAGCAAAAAAAAAAAAAATAGTTTCAAATCTGTTTTTTTTTTTTAAGATTATGTTTTCCTTCTACAACGGGAAGAAATACCTAATTGTGAGTCAAATGAACAGTTGAATATTACTGAAAAATATTAGCAATTAAAATACCACTTAGTCACTAGAATAGTCATTTCAACTATTTCTTCATACATGGAATATGAAAACTAAGCAACAGAGAAGAAAGATGTAGGAAAAACCACTGCAGAATGCACCGAATGTCATTCAAGGTAAATTTAAATATAGTATCAGTTAAAGTTATTGGGATCTAATCATCAAAAGTTGTGGATATACAGAAATGTGTAACTTTAAGTAATGTGTCATCTCATTTTAGTAGCAGTAGTAACGACTTATATCTTAGATAATTTCATATATTCAAGTTTTCTTCAAGTTCTTTAAATTTAATCATCTCAATATTAGACATCAAGGTCTTGGAAGTACTGAGGTTTTCATTATTTGGTTGTAAATTTGATTTAGTTTCGTCTTTTATCCGTCCTTTCAATAATTTATTTTTCCATTAAGTTTTTTTTTTTTTGAGAAATTAGCTTTTGGCTGACATTTGTTCTGTGGTTGTTTTATTTTAACTGAGGAACTTTGGTTTGTAAACAAATACGTTAGTAGCAGTTATAATGACATAACTTGTAATGACTGTAGTAATTACTATATTACTATAGTATATATTACTACAGTAAATGTATTACTGTACGTTTACTGTAAAGTGATACGTACAGATGATGCACAATAATTTATTGTGTTTTTAAGTCAACTATTTTAATAAATGTTCTTTAACATGCATTAATACACAAACTGGAAACCATTCAGCACCATCCGTAGCACTACCGCAGAAGCTAGCTACCACAATCTTCCTTATTTCTTTTACTGTTGGGGTCACAGCCAATCAGTGCCAAGCAAAACAAAAGGCACTCCTGGATCGGCTGGTTTGCAAACTCCAGCCAATAGAATGTCAAGTAATATTGAAGCTACATATCTCACATTTTCAAACTGCCTTTTCTTTTGAACTTTATTTTATTTTTTACATATTTTATACGAAAAGGTCTGTCAGTAGTCAGATTTTATGTAAATAAGAGTCATGTTTCATAAAAAATCCTCAAATTGATTAATCCACAAATACAGAAACGCGAAAAAGTGGGTGACCCCTGTAGAGACACTCCAATCAGATCTGAATGTAGATGTCTGTTAGGCAGCACCATTTAAAAAATACAAACCCAGCAATTGTTTTACCTGATTTGTAAACCTGTATTATATTCCATGCATTTTGTTTTGTTAGATTTTCCATAACAATGAAAGCGCTTTTCAGCTGAGACTGTATTGACGGCTGCAGCTCCCTCTCTGGATGGGAGTTCAGTGAAATTGCCACCATTAAAACTTAGATGAAGTCGAGATGGAAACACAGCGAGTGTTGGGTCTCAGAAATGCCTGACTGTCGGTAAGCACTGCAAACAAACTGTTTACATTTTTCGAGGCAAATTCTGCATCGTGATACATCACTAATGTTTAATAGATGAAGAGTGCATCACGCCTCTGGCTTTGCTCGTGTTTACCGTGTGTTTTTGAATGTGTACGCACCACTGAACATCAAAGGTCAGCGAAGGTGACGAATGCTTCTTCTCCCCGTGCGGACGTGCGCGCGCGTGCGCGCGACGCGTCGAGCTCCACATGTCGTCTCAGCCTGCAGCAGACCCGATGATTCAGAGGACACAGACTGCATTGCATTCACAGAGTCTGACCCTTTACTACAGCAGCTGTTACTATAATTCTGCAGCTGTGTGCTTGTTTATGTTGCTGTGTTCTAACACCACTAAACGCAGCTCAATATGTATATTTGTTGCGTTCTTGTCACTGCTCGTATCCCCTCTTAGAGAAGGATATGTGCATCTCCCTGCGTTTTGCATGGCGGTGTGCGGCTGTGTGTATTTAGCGCCTGCTGGCTCACCCCAGGCACTCTGTGCTCTTGCCAGTGCCCTGCTTTGACTCCCAGAGGCCGCAGAGCTTTTTTGCTTGGCTATGCTGACAAATTGATGCTGCCGGACTGGCTAACTGCTCCTTCTGTGGCTGGCGCTGCAGCAGCGCACTGTGAATACCAAGCGATGGCAACGGGCGCTTCCCTCTGCCTCTTTGTTTCCACACGCGCAAACAAACAAATGCGAGATCAGGGAGCAGACCCGTCTTTTAGCTGGGCTTCGCTTGAGGAAAAACCACCAAATCCAGCCTGAAATCTGGATCAAAAACCCTAATCCTCAGCTCTGGGGGATCTGATCTGAGTCACTGTGGGTATGGCTATCAGCCATTGCTTCCTTCCATATTTCCCATTGCCAGTTCTCCTCCTTCCCTCTTGTTTCTCTTCAGCTTATGGTCTATCAAATTTTGGGCAGCTGTGAAAAGGGAGAATGGTAGGTTCGTTTTTACCAGTAATGCTGCAGTCTGTGCATCTGCTGTGTCAAAACCATTAGCACAACAGGAGGTGTCTTTACTCTGGTGAAAAACACATGGTTTCCATATGTGCAACTGAGCATCAGCTTGATCTACATATTTGAATAGAAAGGGGTTTTACTTGGTAACATGATCAATAAGTCTTTCAACTGCGTAGACGGTGCAAGCAGTGAGTGTAAAGCAAAAGTGAAACAAGTTCGTGTCTAATATTCATGAGCGTATGTGACATTAGGTGGCATAATTTTTAAAAGTTTATCTCTATTGATTCTAAGTTTGTCAGAATACCAAAGCAATGTGGAAAAGAAAGCTTCTTAGAGACATAATGTTGGTAGATCATAACATTTCCTTTACCATGTATTCAAACTCACAAAGCATATCATATTTGTGTGCTTCAAAGTGTTGTAAGTTGATAGTTTGAAATGTGATATGTTTACTGCGAGGAAAAAAGATCAGATTTTTGAGTTTTGATTCCTCAGTGGTCTTCTAACTCTTAACTCAAAACATTTTCTGAGTTTAATGGGCATCCACTGGCTTAATACCTACATTTTAGTGACCAATAGATGCTAATGCTGAAGTTATGGGGTGCATTGTGAAAATGAAGGCGAAGAAAAAGGACCTTGTGTCGTAATTGCAGTCTACATTATACTATTTATTAAATAATTGAAAATGAATGCTTTCTTCTCATCCTGTGGCCCAAATACTCCTCTTTGCAGCACTTTGAATTGTGTTTGTTTTTGGTTAAGACAGAAAAAAAGAGTTGGTGACATTGAGACATTTTCCTTGCAGATTGTTGCTCATGAGAAAAAGCAGACATATTAATCTAGGCATCCTCAAGTTTCAAGAACTATTTTCCATCTGTTATATTTCCAGAAGAAGTGTGAATAGCTGGACAACTCAAATTACTGTTTGGCATAGAGTGCTTTTCTGTTCGGATGATTTTTTTGTGCTTCCTCAAAAAAGGCTTTTTTGGAGACTGCTGTTTATTAAGGCTGTTTAGCTCTAATTGGTTACTTCCTCTTATCTAAAAAAGCTCCACCACCGTTCTTTTCTTAGCATAGCTGAAATTTTAAATTAAAAAAACCTGTCAGATAATCTTACAGTATGACTAATGTGTGCGTATTTAGACTCACGTGGTAGATGTTTGGGTTGGCGGTTCTGTCCTCAGTCGTAGGCTTGTATAGCAGCCTTCTATCAGACTTCCCCAGACCAGCTGGGGCTACAATGTAGCTTACTACATTGTAATACTCGGAAAATACTAGATATGCAGTACTATTGTTGATGTGTGTGAATGGGTAAATGTAGTGCAAATCGCTTTGGAGTCCTCAGACTTGGTAAAGTGCAGTACAAGTTCAGTTTATTTGGGACAGACGTAGTAAAGTTGTTTGTCGTGCTGGATAGCAATATACCTTTTTAACAGTGCAGCGCAATGCCACCAACCTCTACTTCCCACCCACACACAAACGCTCAAGCTTGCTGTTTTAATCCCAGAGTCACAAACACACAGAGGAGACGCTCTGTGTGGCACAGTTTTCATGCAAACCGGAGCAAAACGGCTCCTGCCCGGTCTCAGTTTGCCACATGGCGCGCACGACTTCAGCTTCCGTTTTCTTCAGCTGTAGCAATAATCAGCTAGTCTCCGCCACTCGCCAAGGTTAACCACATAATTGCTGCACTCATCTGGATGAATCACTTTTCAATCCGGCACAGGAGCGCGATCCTACCGTCGGAGATGAGCTGCTTAGGTTGAAAAGCACACGAGACTACGAGGCCGAGGCTGTGGACTCATAACCCTTTCTGTAGAGAGGAGAAGATAGTACTGGTTTGCTCGGCTTATCTCTATTAAAAGGTCATGGATTAGTAATCCCTGGGCCTTGTAGCCATCAGCCGCTCTTATGGATCCTCGCTGTGCGGAGTCAACAAACCAGTATGAGGAGTTTGAAGTGCTGTATGTTGCGGTAGGAAAATCTGATTGCTGGTGTTTGGCCCATAATGAGTCTTGGTGGTTTTTGTTTCTTTTTTTTCTCTCAGGACTAAAGAGTCACTGTTTCTGTAAAGAGCAGAGAGAAACAGACAGAAAGAGCAAACCAATAAAATGTTGGTGAAAATGTTGGGACGTTTGGGTCTTATGACATGCCCGACTCATAAGGAGTTTTAGTGCAGGTGGACATGAATGACACAAATTTCCCCTGGCTATGTAGAGCTGAGGGAAAAGCTGAAAAAAGCCAGGAAAATTTTAAATTGACTGTATCTTAATGTACTCGTCCATGAAACTGGGAGACTTGGAGGAAAACTCCTTAGCCAAGAACACTGGATGTCAAACCAGTTCGCTTTTTATTTTTAAAATGTCATAAAGGAAATTTGAGGAAAATCTTACCAAAGCAGAGGATGGAGTAACTGAGAGTAGATTTGTTGATGGCTTGACTTTTGAATTTTGAAAACTTATAGAAAGTAATTACATTCTTGAAGTCATTCTGCAACTGTTGCATTTATTCTTTTTTTTTTCAAAATAAAGCTTTTAGCTTATTAGTGAATATACCAAAAAAAAAAAAAGATTTTGGAGAGCTCTCACATTCTGATGTAAGTTCAGGCACTAATTACTTCAAATGTCTTTTAAAGAAGAAATACAACGTTTTTCATTCTTTCTGTATAATTGAAAATTAAACTGCTGTAGCTCTAGGATGTTCATGTTGACATAAAATAATGAATTCTGTGGCCAAAGTTTACTAAGCTATCTCTGAATTTCTAAAAATGTATCTAAAATGCAAATCTGATGTTCTCCTGGTTATGACACTGTCGTACCTGATGTAAAAACACGACTCAAGTAACACATAACTGCAGCAATTCTCCTTTTCTCTCTTCTATTTTGTTGTTTCCCATACCACAAGATATTAAATATAAAGTATAAAACAGAGCTGCGATATCTCCACCTTCCTGATATCCGCTTGAGTGTTGCTATCTGTCATAACCTCTGTAGACTGAAAGAAAGTACAGATTATTTTATAAGCGTTTTCAGCTACAGGATACTTAGAAATGTTAGATAAGCAATAATCTTGTTGAATGTTGTGATAACCATATTGCTATATTCAATAAATGTATATGGAAATCAACAAGTATGTTTAGGATTCATAGCAAACACAAACTCCAGGTAGTGAGTAATTGATAAATACCAAAAATGAAACACCATTTCTTCACAATTTTCAACAAAAATCATGACTACAGCTGCTGTGGACTGGGAAAAAATGTTTTTACGAGAACATATTGACATATTAAGAACATATTCAGCAGCTTGGTTACTTCATTAAAAAAACTAACTTCACAAAGTTCAATACTGGCATAGAAAGCCTTAGTGCATGATGCTTGATATTGTCATAGCTGTGAATGTGCTGTTGCTAATTGTGCTGCCATAACCCTGACAGATATTAGCTATTGCCAACTTTGAGACTCATTTATTGGGGGAGGAACTTCTACACCGAAGAGTGTTGTTTTTGGTGAAAGTTGGTGATATTACGCATTCATCGGTTGCAGAAAAAGCCAACTCAGTGGCCACATGTCATAAATGACGAAGCATAAAATTGTCTAATTTGAAACCTCTCGACTCTTTATCAAAGCCTGCAACTTTAGCCAGCAAAAGAGTTGCAAGTCTGCTGCATTTCTATGTTGTCTGTCCAAAGCCACAAATTCAGACACACATTTTTTTTTTTTGAGGATTTCTCATTATTAAAAATATTTTTAAATGAAAAAGCTCTTTACAATTAATTCTGCTGTGATTCTTAAAAGTTTCAGCCATTTTGCTCTGACAACATCCTAATGAATTATGGGACACCGTCTGCCAATATTGCAGGTGACAATTGCCCAAAGCCTTTTTTTAGTAAAGCTGAGAGTAGACTGTCACCTTGGTGTGTCTGGAAACTTACAGCCACTGACTGATCATAAAAGGAAACGAAACCCTAAAAGCCTCTACCTTGGCCACAAAACACGAGTCATAATAAATTCCCTTCTGTTGTCAAAGGAAAACGTTGAAAGGATTTGACTTTCTTAAAGACTTTGCAAAAAAAAGCAATTTACTTTTGTTTCCAGTCAATCTGGAGATAAACTAGCACTTCTAGCTTAGAAAAACCTAAATATTATGAATCATTTCTCTTGTAGTTACTTTTACAAGGGGTTAAAATATTATCTCAAACCCACATGTTGACGTGAACAAATATAAATTCATGCGTCAGCAGCACAGACCTTCACTGTTTTTATTTTTTTTACTCATTTTTTTTCATACCTGCCAAAGCTGAAGTATTGAAAGGATTTATTTCTACAGAGACCTGCTGCAAATTTGAAAGTTTCAATTATGTATTTACCTGTGGTGGATTCAGAAGTCGCTTGAGAAACTATTGAACATCATTATTACGATAACGCCTTGAGCTGAACTGACAAGTATGGGGGAAAGAAAAGGGAACAGTGACGGCGATAGACCAAAGAAGGCAAGTGACAAACATGCTGAAATAAAGAAAAGTTTTTCTTTTTTTTTTCAGAATAACACTACGTGGGAGGAGATTTGGAGTGACCTAATTAAAATGTTGGAATCCTGAGAGAAATAAATTAAGAAAATGTCAGTTAGGCTGAGCCGGAGGAGGGAGATTAAGAGGCGCAAGCTCGTATACTGTCTGAATTTTTTTCCCCTTCTTTTTCCCCTTTATCAGTGAAGCATTGCTCTGAAACGACGACATATCGAGTTGCTGTGTCTTTTTTATGTTTTTATTAACCAGTTCAGTACTTGAAGAGGGGTTTGTAATGACTTGTGAAAACAGAAGAACCACAACTTCTGAAAGGGAAGAAAATTCAACAAACGCTCATATTTACTGTTAATCTTTAGATTGTGTAGCCATTCTTTCATTCGTTTATACCACCAGCTTTTGGGAAGTTTTGTAAGATCACTAATGTTTTTTGTGAAGGGAGACGTCACACAGTGTGAGTGAGACTGAGAGAGAGAGAGAAAGCAGTCAGTAAAACACAGCTTTGTAGTTAAACAGTATTTCACCAGTCCTTCAAAACAAGCCAAATGAATGAATTAGAGGTGAAGTTTAATCTGTGAACTGAAACGTCTCACCGAGGCCTTCTGCTTTTACTTTGGGATAGAGAAGGACAATTTGGGAAAATAAAATGAGATTTTCCAAATTAACAAACAGTATTTCCTCCTATTTTGAATTTGTGATGTTATGACTTGTAGCAGTCGTTTCTCTCTGCCATGATCACCGTTTACTACGCTGTTGTAAACCACAAATAAAGCAAAACATTACAACGTTTCACAGGAGCTCGGCTCGGTGGGTCTGGTGGATTGTAAGAGGTCTGTGCGAAAACGGACATCGGAAATCAGCGTCAAAAGTTCGGCTTCTTCCCGACCAAGCTGGACCCTTAAGTGTGGGTTGTTTTTAGAAGCAATGGCTTACTTTAGCCAGTGGGGGTAGCTCTGTTTATGAAAGTACTGCCAATGTTTCCGAATCCAGACTCTACTACGCCGGTTTGCGGCCAAGACGATCACCACTCAGGGCTGGTCAAAAAGCAAAAAGTTTGTTGAGGTCAGTGTCCCATCATTTCATCTCTGTTTTTTAGTTGAAAGTGAAGATCTTAATTGTCTCCAACAGCTGATATGGTTCGATGGTGATATTTTTTAAAACAGAAACCTCAAATAACATAACAAAGACAGGAAACAGCAGGACTCCAGCATGAAAGCCGAACCTTGGAAAAGTCAGCGTCTTTGCTTAACCGTAGTTCCTTTTAAGCTCTGTGTTCTGTGAGCCTTGTGAAGCTTTCAGCCCGACTCAATGCCCTCAGCCTTTCCAGATACATTCTCCCCTGTGGGGAAGCTCCATATGGGGCCAACGTTTTTCTGCGGTGCTGGACAGGATGGGGCCATACGGCCGCTGTCAGACTGCATGGAGTGTGTATTAAAGCAGGAGACAGCAACGATAATATGTCTATTGTTGCAAAGAAAGAGGGGTGGAGTGGTGGGGGGGAGAGGGTGCCATGAACAATGAAGGGCAGATGTAGGAGGATGAAGGGAGGAGGAGGAAGAATGGACAGCTGGCATGTTGAAGTTAGTAAAGGATGCATAAGTGACATGTTGACGAGATGCAAAATGAGCCCAAACATGTTTAACGGCAGTTACTTCCAATAAGTCATAAATTACTGTATTCCTAGCAACGTATAACAGCACCATTTGTTGACTTAATAATAAAAAAAATAAAAGTTCATCCCTGGTGCAGCTTTTCCAAAAAAAAAACTTCACTGTCTTGCATGTCATCTGCAACATCTGCAGCATCTTCGGCGTAATGCGATGTTACATTAATGTTCCTCCTCGCCCCGCTGCGCATGCCGCACTCGCTTTGCTTTCAGCTGCAATCAATTCTGGAAGTTGCACTCCATCAAAGTTTCTCAGCGACAAACTTCTGAACCAAAATGAAGGTTTTATCTAATTTATTTGGCCTCGATCGCTTCCAAATGAAAAGTAGTTACAGTTCCGAGTCTGAATTACCCCCCTCCGGCGTTTCCATGTCACACTCCAGCACTCTGACTTACTCCGTGAAATGCAAGCATGTATTTGATCAGTATGTGAGTATTTCAGGGCCGTGCTCCAAAAATCCAAACAGAGTGTTGTTTGCTTTATTTATTTATTTATTTATGTTCAGCTCCTAAAAGGTCATGCCAGCTGAGAGAGGCTTTACATATTTATTTATTTTTCTTCAGGGTTTATCCAGACATTGAGTGTGTTTGGGACTGCCATGTTTGGTGCTTCTCGTGCTGCAGCAGGTCTGGGCTGGTGGTTGGTTGTTAGCGCTGCAGCAGCTGTGGAGCTACACTCCACTTCAACTGTCACAGGTGTGATGAAGGGTGAGTTTCAGTGTGAAGCAATGTGTGATTCTGAAAGACAACCAAAGACTCACCAGGCAAACGTAGAGACGGTAGCACGGGCTTCTGGATGGATGATCTGGTCTCCTTCATTTCTCACTGCCCGTATTTGCAAAGACGTAGGCCGGTGTCCGGTGTATTGCAAGGTTTTATAAATGTTAAATCGTGACCTCCCTACTGTTCGCAGTTTATCGTCTTTCATGCATTTTTTATATTTAAATGTTTGTTATATTCTTTTGAAAATGTTCCTGGTATTAATATCAAGGTCTACAAAGGCCTGAAAAAGTTCCAGAACTGCTATAATTGCTATTCCTCTGATTTTAAGCCCTGTTCACAACACGTTTTGTAGTTACCAATGGTGTGAAAACTAAAAGAGTTTTAGTTACACCCATTACTTTCATTCAGGATTACTTTATTTTTTTTTTTACACTTTTTCTAAACTTTTATTATGGGCACTTATGTGTAATTATTAAAGAGACAACATTAAGTAAAAATGACTTTTTTTTAACTTTACACCATGTAATATGGTTGTAATATAATCCTGCCTCTTTAAACTAGTTGGGCTTTATTTTCTGTATTTGTTTTCACAAATCATGAAAAAAACACAATGGTGAATCTAATGTAAAGGGTTATTTTGTTGTTTTCTGGAATTAGACAAACTTAAAACAGTGAAATGCTTTTCTTCTATCTATACATCTATACCTGTAGCATTCACTGATCACAGTTTGTGATTTTACAAAAGTCAAACAATGAGACTGAGGGTTATGTTATCTGTTAATCACTCAAAAAATGAAAAAGATCAAGGAGTTGGAAAAGCCATGAAGTTTGGTAAACCAAGAACAGAGAGGTCATTTTCTGAATATATGAGCAGAAACCAATGTAACTGTCCTATTTATTATTCTGAAATGTTTATTGTTTATTTAATGGAATAAAGTTCGGGAACTTTATTCCATACTCAGGTTTGATTTTACATAGACGTTGGAAAATGATCAAACTTGTAATTCCCACCTGTGAATTTACATAAATAAGTGAATGCTCTTTTAAAACAACACACAGCAAAGTTATAAGGAGACATTTCTGTCATACAACCGGCTGCAGGCTCTACCTGAGCAAATACTAATTAGTAGTAACTAATGAGCCTGCTAATAAGAGCCTGTTATAATTGTGTTACTCTGTGAAAAGAGCCATTGCACACAGGCTTAACATTCTGTGCAACTTGTAAACTACTGCAAAATTCGGTGGGTGTGCATCATATGGTTTTGCCCAAATTTATGTCCGAGCCCTGAAATCAGAAGAAATAACATGATGGACACTGCATTTCACCTGCAATTATCTATGTGTTGTTTTTGTAGCCTCTGGAATAATAGTTTGAAATAAATTAAATGTCATATCATGCTGTTTTTAAGATTTACATTTGTTTTAATTGGAAGTCAGAGAAAGTGCTGGAATGACTTCAGTTCTTTTTTTTTAAGCTTTTTGGTACTTAGAGTATTGAAATTCTGCCCATCCCCCACCTGTTGCTGCATGCTACTGGTTATCTGAGCATTAACCTGCTCTAATATCTGTTCCCTTCTCTACAAAAAAGACTGACTCGACTGAAACATTTCAGGCTGAATAACCGTTGCTGTTTTTGTGCTACAACTGTGGTTTGTGCAATAACTGTGTGCAATAACTGTGTGCAATAACTGTGGTTATTGCTAATCTAGGTTGTCAAACAGTGAGCATCTTACACCAGCCTTTGATAAAACAAGCTGGAAAATATGTTTCTTGATTTTCAATGCTTTATATTCGAGAGAGAGTGACCGACATCTTTCTGAAAGGATACATACTTGATCTGTACAGAACAGTGACGCAGTGATTTCATGAGAACATGTAAAAACTATTTTACTCCAACTTTATGGGCCTCAGTGCACTTCAGTGTTCAGTGCCGCCTGTTAACGTGTTAAAGGGAAAGTATAACGCCTTTAAGTACCAAATTAATATAGTAAACCAAGACTTCCACACTTTGAGAACTATTTTTTTTAAAGTAGTTGATTAAATTGTAACCTTTATTGGATAAAAAAAATAATAAAAAATCACAGATGAGACATCACAGTGAGGAGCCAAGATTTATGACTTTCCGTTGCTTGGTTAATTTTGCAATCTCCCGATGCCCAGTTGGATATTTTCCCAGTTTTAGTCACAGCACCTCCATATTATTATCAGCAAAGCTTAATATTATCTTATTATAATATTCTGTTGAATTGCACGGCTTAGAACGTGTTTTTCCTCTATATTATCCATCCTTTATTCTGCACTTCTTTGCACTCTAACGTTCTAATTTACCACCACACACACTCTTTGCCATACATCTATGTCTCATTTGTCTGCTCCCCCCCAACCCCCAGTTCCCTGCTACTTTTTGTTAGCTTCTGCTTAATTTCACCAGTAGCCCTGTCACCTCAGCAATGCTCCCACTCGCAGTGTGTGTACGTCTGTCTGTGTGTTTCCTTTTTCCCAGTGACATTTCTGTGCCAGGTGTGACAAATGGCAGGCAGAGAGGAAACATTTATTCCCTGTGGTGAGCTTAATTAGCCTATCAGCTAAGCCCTGGCACCAGCTTGTTTTGAAAAGCCACACAAACACACACACACACACACACACACACACACACACACACACACACACACACACACACACATATATATATATATAAGTAAAGTAAGAATCCAATAACAAATTCAACATCTACTGTAGCCATTCACACACACACTGTGGACAGATCACGTCCGCACATGGAGCCCCACAGATAATTGGATGGCACAATTAAGTGATGTCTAAATCGCTGCTCAAATCCTTATTTTTCTTCTCTGCCTTTACATCCAGAGGGACTCGCTTGTATCCAACCTCATTTTTTCGCTATTAAAAGGTTAAATCATTTACAAATTACAGCTCTCTGGCAGCGATTTGCATATGTTGGGGAGGGTGTAGAGGGCACACCAGGCCAGCAGGCGAGACGGTGAAGAGGAAGCGTCGGTATCCGCCGTCAAAACGACTGCCTCACACAGATCCATCTGTACAAATCGCAGCGTGCGCGTGTATAAACATCTGTCGCGCTCCTTGTGCCGACGCCACGCCACGCTGCACATCTGTAGCCGCGGAGCCGGAGGTGGGGGGTTGATGAAGGCCTCCTGGTGACCAGTAACCCTGCAGCCAAGCGAGATGGCTGCAGCGCACTGCTTGCTAATTGCGCGCTCGCACACCGAGGCAATCAAACGCAAACACACAAGCTCATAAATGTGCTTTCATCTGAATTAGTGGTGTCTGAGGGCCTGCCTTTGTCTCTTCTCCGCTCAATCTGTGGACAAATTAGGGACATTGTTGTCTGCAGGACAAGACTCCCAGTCTACCTTCCTCTGCCCCCCCACCTCCGTCACGCTGAGCGGAGGCTTTGGCATGTCCTGCTAAACTCCTGCTGTGAGGGAGGAAATGAGAGCCAAAATTGCTGCTGATGTGTCTTCCTGAAAAGCACCGGGTTTCCAGACTTTGATGCCATGCAGGTGGTGGTGGAGGGGATATTAAGGTGCCCTTTAATGGTAGAGGAGAGAGGAGGGGGAAGTTTGTAATTTGACCAGATTGTGTCGCGACTTGTTTTGGGTGTGGCCTGGTCAGGGAGCCCTGCTGGCAACAAATGGCTTTTGTTTTGGGGAGTTTTGGTGGGAACCCCATGCTGCTCAGAGGTGGGACTAACATTGGGAAAAGAGAGAGCAATGAGAAATCAAGCGTGTTGGGGGTTGTTTTCTGTTACAACGGAGAAGAACTGGATGGTTTTTTTTTTAAGTGATATTGTCAAAATCTCAAGAGAAGACGTCACTGTCTGATTTCTACAGCATACAGGGAAATGTACGCACAGTGTTTACTATGGTAGAGCAGTTAATTAGTTTCATTTTCAATGTTTGTTCCAGTCAATTGCAAAAGCAATGCAGTTGCAAACATGTTTCATATTTTTGGTCTGTTCTGTTTTGCAGGTATGCTCTTATTTTGTAATTTCCAGACCGATGTAATATGATTTGATTTAGAAGACAAAGAGATGAATCAAACAAGCCATGTGCAAGATTTGGTGCTAGATAGTATTTGCAGCAGTCAGCAACACATTTTTTCATTAAGTAAAATAAGTATTGAATATAATTTTGCTAACATTTAAATACATGTATGAGATCTTTCAAGATCAATGCTAAAATGTGAACAAACGTATTTGGAGAAAATGACATGCTTTTTCTTTTTATTGGTTTTCACTATTCATTTTTTTTGTTTTGATTTTATTTGAACAATTTTTAATATGTTTTTAGAGATGATTGAGGTACTACGTTGATGATTTTATATCATTTTTATATAAATATATATGCGAATTTTTTTTTTTTTTTAATTTTAGGGGAAATTTTTTAAATGTCCTCATCAGGGTAATTTTCAAACTCGAGACATACAACGACTTAAAAATATTGATGTTAGCAAAATTAAAATAGCATTTTACTCACAGCTTAGACTGACATTAACTCAACCTAACCATTTGAAAACTATTTTGCAAGCTTATAAGTAAAGTTTAGATATAAAGCACTTTTCACAGACATAAAATCACAAAACGCTGTACAATAGAAATCAACCTTAAAACTATAAAAGCATAAAACAAACATAAGAAACACAGTAGAATCAACATCATACCACAAATTACATTACAATTACATCATACCACAAATTACATTACAATTACATCATACCACTCCCTTCTAAGTCCTTCTAATGAGATTGTCTTAGTTTAATTTCAGGGATACTGTAAATCTCTATATAATCACCTTTCTAAAAATAATGACCTAAGTCATATATTTTGGCAAAAGTGATTTTTTTTTTTTCTGCAAAAAAGGACGTTGGCCATTGTTATACAAATGTGACGCTATAATGTCTCATCTGCCAATAAAGTTGGTTCGGGCTGCAGCATGGACCGGTGACTAGATCCAAAGATTTTACCTGCTTGAAATGTAAAAATGTGATCTTTTCCAGTGGTTCATGCGCCAAAGTATTGTTAGCACTATCAGATCAAGCTCACGTGTTGCTGATGTGGAAAATGTCCTTTCAACATACCGTACATGATAACTCACTCCTTTAAGTCATGCTGCAATTTAAGGATGAGGTTAAAAGAAGCCAGTGATTGTCTGCTGAAATTCTCGGCATGAACCAAAACTGCTTAATTTTGCAAACTGGAAACAATTTTATGTTTTTTTATGAACATCTGTGGGGTTGACTTGTTGTTGCAAGCAGGCTTTAAGTGGCCACTTACAGAACTGCAGACTTAAGCATTAATCTGGTTCCTTCTTCTCCAGCCAACTTTGGTAGTTTATTGCCCCAACCCTCTTCTTGTCATGCAATCTTGTTAACCGCTGAACCACAAACTGCCTGATTTATAGACGGACAAATAATCTTTTTGATATCTTTTTAGATTTCACCGAAGGCTTTTTTTTTTCCTTCTTCTTACATTTTAAGAAGCTAAGGCTTGAAATCTACTCTCGTGCTTGGAAATAACTTGTCCTGGAAATTTTTATGCTGTGACTGTCGAACGTTAAAAATCTGATCAGCCATCTATGCTTTTCCCTTTGCCTTTTCCTTCTCTTCTCCCCTTCGCTTCCTCTCCTTCTTACTACTTCCACTTTGATTTTTATCTCCTTATGCCCCAAGGAGATAACTGTAACTTTAGCGACTTTTAAAACTCACAAACTACACCTTTCAAAACTCATAGATTGCTCTTTGAGTGTAATTTTTCCATTTCCCATTGACTGTTCAGCTGTGCTGCGTTCGCAGCTGTTTGGACACAACACATTAGCTCTCTGTGTTTGTTTTTGCAAAAATGCAAATTTGACCACATGATGTGACTTCCAAATGGATTGATTATAATCATTTGAAGAATTTTATTCAAGAAGGATGTTTAACTCTTCGGCAAACAGTGCATTAAGAACATTTAAATGCAGCAGATGTCTTGAAAGCGGTGTTCTTGGAGTTTCTATGCTTCGGTAAACAGTCTTTTTTCACCCTCGAGTCTTTCAGCAGAAACAACATCTAACCACGGTTTCTTTCCGCTAAAGAAGAAGTCATTATTTGATTCTCACCTTAAAGCACTCACTCAGAAAACAACAGGAAACCTTCAGAGGATGCCGATATTAGCAATGCCGTAAGTGTGTGGTATTTTATTCTGCCAGGCCAGAATAAACTGGACTTAAGACGCAAAAGAATAAGTTGTAGTTTGCCTGATCTTGTCCAGCCTCATGAAGTCGATGACATATATTAAGTTTTCAGCTGGTCTCTAGGAAAACGCTTGCTGGTTATTAAGATGTTTGGTTATTTCTGTCATATTTTAAGTTAAAAAAATATATTTCTTTTGACACTGCTAAACACATAGTTGAAATATAACAGATTTGAATCAGTTGTTATCCAGAATTTCAACTTCTAAATCTTTGTCACATTACTTGTTGATGGGTTTTAAATAAAAGGCTTGAGGAAACAGACAGGGATTCACTCTTAGAAACAAGAAGGTGTACACACCAAGATAAAGAATGAAGCATTGTTTCTCAATCTTTGTGCATTTACAAACCACCCAAAAAACAAAAAAAAAACTGAAATCGGCATCAGGGAATCGTTTTCCAGTCTTCCTTATCATTCGGAATTACCAACAATGTGCCTTGGGTTTTGTCCTGCAGGCAGAACGTTCGACAGCACAGTGGAAGTGAAACCAAATTGCCTCACCATGTGGTATATTTGCAAATCATTTGCATGCTGTTCCTAAATATGGTGACTGCTTTTTTTTTTTTTTTTTTTTAAGCATGCAAAACACAAATCAAACCGGGATCAAATGTGGTTTGCCTCGCAGACAAAAACAGACGAACATGACTCTCCGCTCAGCTTCGTACATCTTGCTGTGTCACTGCTTTGTATCTCAGCAGACCGCACGCCGTACTTCTACGGGAAGAGAGCGGGATACCCCGACCCCCCAGGCCCTGCTCTCTCTATTCCTTAAGTTCTTCTTTTCTACTTTTAATCTCTCTCATGCCAGACCCTTTGTCCGTCTCAGTTTTTTCCTGCCCCTGATCTATTTTTGGGCCTATACGTAAAACGTTTGTCTCTAGCACAACACACACACACACACACACACACGCAGCCCTCTTTGCACCCTTATGGGACCCCACCGCGCTGACAGACCACGCAGCCTCGACGGATAGAAGGGACCCTGTGTTGCTGCGCCATTGAGCGGGGCCTCATGATGTCACAGGGAAATTGCCGTCATCCCTCACTCGCACGCCGACTGCACAGAGACGCGGCCCCTCCCCCTCCGCTCCCTTTTCTTCCCATCGCCGTGGTGAATGCAATTGCATGGCTGTGCAGTTCAATCACTGTCAAGTGCAAAGAAAAGGGGTCTCTTGTGCAAAATTTCATGATTCACAATTGATTAAATAGGGGTGTCATTTCATGGCTGAACAGGGAGGTGCGCGACAGGAGGAAGAGGAGGGGTAAGAAACTTTTCTTCATGCCCTTGTGAGATATGGCTCGGGAATCGCCTGATGGGCTTTATTCGAAGTCGGGAGATGCACGTTTCTGGGGTTTACTCAAAGGGAGGAAATATTAGGACGCTATAGGAGAGAAAAGAGCGTGAAGAGGCACACAGTAGGAGAACTGCCAATATCTTAACATGGGCTGTTAAATGGCTTTCAGTGGCTGGAGATATATAGGCTTAATACACTGTTTGCAAGCTGAATGATTTCGATTCCTGTTGTCATCTGGAACCTTTCTGGGTTCACCTAGTGAGGAGGCGGTTGAGGAGAAAGGACAAGTTATTTCAGCATCAACCTGAAGGCTTGAGGGGCGTATTTAGACCCCACTATCACACAAAACGATTATTAATGTCAATAAGGAGTTATTGAGCTTATGGGACTTTTTTCAGCATAATTTTACAGACGTTGGTCAGAGTTTAAAGCTAAAATGGAGTTTAAAGTCAAATTTGACATAAGTTCCCCCCTCCCCTTTAAGATACTGGTGTTTCAGTTTTGACATAATGTGATATTGAATTTCTCTTTGTGATCACAACAAAAATAAACACCAACATTTCTCCCAAGTCCTATTTTTGACAACAGTGTTACACACAAGCTGAACCATACAGGTTCTCATCAACATACTTGATGATTTGTTTTTATGCACCATTTCAGAAAATAAGTCATAAGCCGAGGACGTCTCTTGTTATCACAGATGATCTTGTACTAATAATCAAATGTTATGACATTGACATAATTCAACATGAGATTAATTGCGGAAGAACGCCACGTTGAACAGTGTCAGGTATTGATTCAGTGCTTTGTAATGGTGGCGGTTCAGACTCTTGTTAGCAAACAGTGACTGGAATCAGCAATGTAAAGCTTCCCGTATTTGTGAAACAGCTGCCTGGTGGTACACAGACAGTTTAAATTTAGCTCCATTTCCTCTGTCGTAAACAAGTTAATAAAAGCCTGTACCTTACCATCAGTCTTGTTTTCCTCTGTTTTCTGTCACGCAGTTAATATTACAAGCAACTGCTGGCCATGCAGTTTTGTGTTAAAATACACTGACTGAACTTTGGGATGAGCGTCAGTTCGCTTTGCACTTTGGTTTGCCAATCTCAGCACAGTAGGTTGAGAAGTGGGCATCCTGATCCTGATAGGTCTTAGCCAGCTGTTGAGATCCATGTCGATTTGAGTTCTCCAAACACTCTGCAAGCAGTCAGTTTCACAAGCAAACTTGTGAGAAATGCTGGATGTAGGACGAAATAAATTCCTGCTCTGAATAGTTTCCTCACAGTGTGACAACATCCCCAATTCCTTATCCAGAACTAGAACACATAGAGTGATTGCTGCCTGCACACACACAAAAAAGGAAAGAAGACTCGATGGACCCCAGCTTGTTTATGGATCAGTATTTGCAAATTCAAGGACTTGCAGATTTTTTCTGTAGAACATGACTTAAAATTATTCACTGATTTTCTTATTTTTTATTTTTTTTATTTTTGCAGAGCATATTGACACTATTCCAAAAAGAGGCTGCTTGGGATGCTGAAATACCAAAAACTCAATGCTACTTAACATATTATTGACTGTTGTTTGTAATCAGCCAATCCAGGAGCGCCATTTATTTTCCTTAGCAACAACTGGCTGTACCCCCAAAAGCAGTGAACAAGAAAACAGTAGATATTACTTTCTTATGTAGCGCTAAAATGGTTTCCACTCTACGTATTAATGCACATTAAGAGGACCAGAGGGGATCTCAAGTTTTCAGATTTTTATTTAGTAACATGTGGATGTCCAACCCAACGCACCTCAAATACCGATGGACGTACTGTACCAATTAAAGACGTGAATGAAACGTGAGAAGTTTGATGGAGTAACTATACACGCTAAGTTCGGAAGGCCTGAAATGAGATGTTTAATTTTAAGTCTGGTTATGACTTTAGCTGCCCAGCAGAAATCTTGTATTTTATTACTGAAGTCCAGATGGTGAGGAGAAACCTGAACACTTCTTACGTTGAAAGCAAATGATACTTGTCAAATAACCAATTCAGTCTTTAGCTATGCCACGTGACTTATGTGTTTAAAGATAAATTTCAGGTTTCAGACATGTGTTGTAACCCACATACATTTTGGAGCATTCTCAAACCGAGCCTGGTTGCTGGAGCCTCCACAAGCGGCACAGTCACTAACACACACAAGGACACAACCAAACACTGGGTTTGTGCGACTGAGCGGTGCTGGCGTTGTTCAGTTTGCGTTTGCATTTGCATGTGTGTGTGTGTGTGTGTATGTGTGCGTGTGCGTGCGTGTGTGCGTGTGTGTGCGTGTGTGCTTGTTAAAACAACTATGGAAGCCAAGAAGGTGAACCAAAACTGAAGCACTGCATTCATTTCGTTGTTCTTTAGATCGTTTTGCTCTGCCATCATTTGCATTGTGAGATCCCACACAGAGCGAATCTTCAGGGTCATCTTTCAACTTCATTTTCTACTTAATTCAATTCAAGTGTAGAAGTTTCAGAAGTGAACGTTGTTCATCTCCGTGCAGATTTTCTTATATTTCCTCCGTAACGGTCACATCAGGTCATTTCCACATCAGAGAGCCGATGTTAATGAAATGACACTTTATGACATTTTATCTGATGCTTTTATTCAGAAACGCACATCCTGTGTGTGCAAAATGCATTAGCTTGAATTTACCAGACTTTCTATATTCTAAATAGCAGTGAGCAGTGATTTTAATAATTCAGCGTTTTAAGATTAGAATACAAAGATTCAGCTCTGCATGTTGTGTTTCGTAATCAGGAGATATGCTTCTCTTTTTTTCTGCTTGAAGAGGAACGTAATTAAGTGCAGAAGATGCAGCATCAAACAACCAGAACAAAATCAGGATCACGGTCCGAAACTATTGGCTGGAAATGTGTCTTGAAAGTAGATAAATTACCTCCTCTAATCTTTTTTTGTTTTTCATTTAAGTTTTTTTCTTTTGTTACACAAAGCTTTTGAAATCTGCAGAAACATGTTTTGCTTTGATCACTCAAAGCAAGGTGAATTTGATAAATCTTGCCACATAAAGCGTTTTTTTTTTTCTTTTAGAATACAGTTTTTTTTTTTGTTGCCAAGAATTACATGTCAAGATTGTTATCGTTTCATTGTAAGCACAGACTGAAAGGTACGGATCATTACTTTAGTCTTGCAAAAATAGGAAAAACTCCTGCACAACCCATCCCCTGTCAGTAGCAGTGCTGCTTTCCCTGTTCTTTGATGGTATTTTAAGTTTTTGCCACCTATTGGTGATTGTAAGGATCATCATTTTAGAGATGTTGCATTCCAATTCTGATTTAATTTAAAGTGGAACATAAACATATTTACCTCCTTGCAGAGTTCTTGTATTTTGATATCACATTTAAAAAAGGAGTAATTTCTCTGGAAAGAGACGGTCAAATTAGACAGTGATGATATTATCAAGTTGGTGTTTATAAGAGCCAATGTGCAGCAGCAACCAGTAAGCTTTTTTTCCCATATACATATGATTAACTATTGTCAGAGATAGATATTGTGTTAAATTGTAAAAGAAAAAAAAATGTTTCTTGCTCCATACCAAACTTTTAGCTGTTTTTGTAGTTTATTTTATTGTGCAAACATTACTCTGAAAAGCCTGTTTATCCAAAATAAATACAAGTAGCTTTCAGTTTACCCTGCTACGCTGTGCAGGGTGAATATGTAATGAGATCAGTAATGGCTCCGAAGGCACTCTAATGAGTCATAAATCAGCCAGTGTGAACAAAAGAAGTGACCCTGAAACGATTGTAAAAGCTACAGGGAAATTTAGCAATTATTGTTTCATTGTATACAGCCTTGCTTTTTCTGTTGTGTGTAAAAAATCAAGAAAAAAAAACAAAAAAAACAACAGACTACGACATATCTAGATGCAGCTCTACATTGGTAATTTACAAATGACTTACCCTTCTGTTATTTTAGCTTTATAAAGAATGTTCTTCACAAACTCGAACGTGGCGCCTGTGACTAAGACGACTGACTCACTGGTATAGTTTAAAAAATAAGTTGACGTGTCGTTGGTGCTCTTTGACTTTCCTTTTTTGGAGACTTTGACTGGAGAAGTAGGCAGCAATGAGTCCGTTTCCACCTCGGAAACTTGAGCTGCACAGTTAAGAGCAACCTGCGCAACCTGGGTGTTTTCATGGATGGAGCGATGTCTATGGAGCGGCACATAAATCAGCTTGTTAGGAACTGCTTTTTCCAAATTCGGAACATTTCCAAACTTCGTAAGATGGTGACTTATGGTGAGCTTGAGATGATTGTTCATGCTTTTGTCTCATCGAGATTGGATTATTGTAACAGTCTGTTTACATTTCTTAACAAGAGGGAGTTTGCGCGTTTGCAGGTAGTACAAAACTCAGCTGCACACCTGCTCACTTGCACTCACAGGAGGGAACATATTACA
>NW_006799950.1:1107275-1137635 GCF_000485575.1 Poecilia formosa
GTCGTTGGTGCTCTTTGACTTTCCTTTTTTGGAGACTTTGACTGGAGAAGTTGGCAGCAATGAGTCCGTTTTCACAAACCTGTAGGTTTATTTGATGAGTGAAAGATGCCCTGGTTATCAGCTGTCATTACATGTCACACGTCTATCCCACAGCAGTGCTTGAAAAAGACTGAGAGGTTCTGACTGTACAGATTGAGATGGTTAAAGAATAGAAACGACTTAATGTGGGAACCATTAACAGTAATATAACGTATAAGCCTGGATCTGAGAAGAAGAAAAAAAATCACAACCTGCAGCTTCCTTTTCACTTTTACTGCCATTGTGAGCTTATAGAAACCGTCACAAGATGAATGTTTCATTATGAGTTCACGTGCAGTTTTGCAATATTTAAGGAATAGAAACTACAGTGTCTGTGGGGAAGGTTCTGTCTTTCTGGACACTTTAATTATCTTGACAAAGCAAAAATGCACATGTGCAAACACAGTCTGCGAAGCCACATAGTTGCGACAGAAGAATGTCTGTTCGGACGAAATGGGAATTCTGCATCAGTTTGAAACCTCACCTTTGACCTCTGGTCTCAGTGAAAACCCTCGATCCTTGTCTGTGTGACTCCAAAATATTTTCTCTTTGGTTTTAACCAGAATCTGTGTCTGATTCTTGAATGTAGTTTTGCTATCAGTACATACAATGTGTCTACCTCAAATTTCCTGGACAGAAAGTGTTACCAGCGTTCACTCTGATGAAAAGACGAACTCCCCCTCCAACACTCCAGCTCCAGGGCTTGTCACAGGGCACACAAGCAGCTTCTGTGCATACCAAACCCAGCTCATTTGGAGATGCTGCTGTGGGTGCTAATCGTGTATTTGCTTGCACACACACACACACACACACACACGCACACACACTCCTTCTTTTACCATACATGTGACCAGCATTCTTTTGCCTGTGGTAAAAAAGGGGGTTTTAAGAGAATGTCTAAAGGGAGAAACAGAGAAAGGAAGCTTGGAAAACACGCAGAACACAGAAAGTAATGAAATCTCACAGCTTGGTTGCCAGTGAAGAGACTATTTTGTGTTTCCAGAAGCCAGAAATATGTGTCATCTTAGTGTGACCCAGGCATGAATATGCACTTTATTGATTCACAATTAAAAGCAGTAATTGGTAGCAAACAAGCGGACAATGGGAAAAGAAAATGTGGGTTCTGGATCAATCCTCCTCTTTGCGGATTTGTACCCCCATTTCACAACTGTGGATAAACTGTTTCATACCTACAAACCACTTGTTGTTTTGTTTTTCTTCTGAAGCATCTTTACTAATTCGGAAGATTAGATTTAGAGTTAAATTGCTGTTGGGGGTTTAGCTTTGTGTTAAACTATTTCCATTTATTTTGGTTCTTATTTGAGTTGTGAAATCTGAAAGACGGCGTCCTATGATCAAACCTAAGATGACACGAAGCTCATGTTGGAAGAGGCATTGCTGATTGGAGTCATGCAGCCACAGTTTTAAATGCTAACAGTTTTTGGACAAGAGACAAACTTAAACTTGTAGGCCAGTTTCCCTCAAGGACTAGAGATTTAGAAATATGCTATAGAGGATTAGCAGGATGGTAAAAAAAAAACAAAAAAAACATAAACATTGGTGTCAATAGCGGTAAAAAAAACAAAACAAACCAAAAAATATCTACCTGGTGGTGGAGGTTGAGTTGGGTGTTTTCATTTCAGCTCTAACAACATGCATCAGGTCTATTTTTTCAGAGAGCAAAGTCTACAGATAGAAAAGAATAGCGGTAAAAAAACAAAAACAAAACGGAACCGTTTTGATAAAATGGAAAATGAAGCAGATTGTAAATGACACAACAAAATTAGATATTGTATTAATGGACAAGTGTTTTGACATTCTTGAAACACGCTGTGTCGCTCGAGATAGCAAAAGCAGATATTTTATTACTCAATTGGGCTGCATCTCGTACATCTACAATCATGAATTACAAAAGTGAAAAATATGAATGGTAAAAAAAATGTAAATAAAAAAAGGAGCAGATGCAAATTGCAAGCAAATTTGAATTCACCAGTGATTAGCCACCCTTGTTTAGAATAGGAAAGTCTAACTGTACACGATGACATGTTGAGGAAGTGAAAACAGTTATTTGATCCTGTTTATTGTGCTGGAGCAGGGATGGGTATTTAATGCATTTTCTGGGAAATAACTACCGCAGACTCATTCTCACTCATCTTTGCCACATTTTTTTTTTGTTCTTCCTGCAGCTGAGATCTACTGGGATGTTTACTGCATGGAGAGCATTCAGTTTTCATTCAAACTGAGAGTTCAGCCCACTTAGTCACTTACAAATCTTTGTCACGTTTGACTGGTACACTTTGGGGCCTCCCTCATTGACACATTTAACTCCATTCTGGCTCATTTCTCACTGAGGCGTCCTCAGGTGCCGGAGCAGCTGTGCACCAAGTCTGTCAACTGCATCCGTCTTCCATGTCGCGCCAGACGCCACGTCTTGCTCAGAGAATTGCTGCCACTCGGTTCAGGTAATTAATCTGAGCTCGTTAGCCACATGGAAGGCAGGTTGCACAGAAATTTGCCTACACTCTCGACTTTGGCGACACACCACACCACACACGCTCTCTCGTAGATAGTGACTCTGAGGTTTTTAGAGTCTACCAGGAGTTTTTGGTTTGGTCAGTTCTCTGGTGTTGGGTTTGTAATGGCTGTCCATTGTTTGTTGACATGCACTGGGAATCTTGAACATCATTAGAGTTTTTTTTTTTTTTCTTGCTTTTTTTTAGTAGCTTTATTGTAAAATTCAATCAAACCTCTCTAAAACTAGAACGTCCAATGACAGTTATTCGTAGCTATAAACAAGCGGTTTATTTTCTGTATTTAGTAGAGGAATTTTTTTTTTCAAAAAGTAAACATTTTTAAGGTCAAATATCCAGACTAAATTTTTATGCAAATATCTCCTTCTAAAGTTGTCATTATTAAAAAAAAAAAAAAAAGAATAATCCCTCCATCAAATTATGGTTTCATTTATGTCACAATATAAATTCGTACAAACCATTCCTATCAGGTCTATCTTCCTTTTTCTACTACACAAAATGTTGCCAGATAAATGACGTAAACATCCAGAGTAATCTGAAAAAACTGTGTTATGGCCCTTTACTTCCGGGGATCTCGGAAGCAGATGCTAACGTTAGCATAGCAGCTAACCGGTAGCCAGTGAGTCACTTGTGTCTCGCCAAAACGGCTTTTTTAGATGATGTAATGCAGACAGATATGGCAGGCAGTTTTGTGTTAAAATGGCCTGACGTATCTTTTCAAATCTTTTGTAACTTGTCTGTTACTCACCAAAGTATTTGCATTTTAGCTCAATGAGCACAGCAGGGCAACTCGAGAGCTATTCCAGGGTGAGATTAAAACAAGCCCTTTAAATACACCTTTAAAATAAAGGCCAACTGAAATGGTGGGGTGAATCCGATCTGTGTTGTTATCCTGTGGGCCTTCACATTTTCCTTGGGACTGCAAGAGCAAACGATGGCATTAAGAAAGGGGAGTAGGGTGGACCAGATGAACATTTTTTTTTTCTTTTTACTGAGAGCAAGGAATAAAATGCCAGAGAAGAGGAGGAGAAGGAGGAGGAGGAAAAGGGTGAAGCTGGACAGGTGCTGAAAGACAGATATGTGCTTTTTTCCCCCCTTTGCTGCACAGGAGATCGAGGCAAAAGGAAGTGAGAAAGAGAGAAAAAAGGACAGGTGAACTATTTCCCCCAGTGGGAGAGGAAATGAGGTAAAGTGGAAAGGGCCAGCTTAGTATTGAGAAATGGACTAAACCATCCCCAGAGGGGGAGCTGAAACTCCCAGCTCCATTGGGCCTCTCTCTAAATGTACCTACCAGTGATGGATGATTTTTCTTTTCTTTTCTTTTTTTTTTTTGTTTACCCCCCTCTGCATTTTCCTCACTGTTCAGCACAGCTCAGGGCGCTCCCCGCTTGTGCTCATTTGTGCGTGTGTGTCTGCACAGCCACCTCGCCATATGCCAGGCAATCCCCGCTTTGCCTCCCTGACATTCCCAGGGAGCGGAAAACACATCCCCAGCAACAATCGATAGCTCCCTGCAGCTCCATGCCCCAGCTGTAGTCCAAGGCAGCTCTATCTTCAGTGAGCGTCTCCGCTATTAATTCTGTGTCCCACCGTTTCCTCCCGGTCTCCGAGATTAAACAGCAGCACATCTACTGGGAGTCCTTTTGCTCACAGAAGGAGGAAAGAGAGGAACACCGTGTGAAGGTTGTGGATTCACAGGAATCTCCTCAGCCTCTGCTTACACATGCCACTCGTTTGGACTTCAGGCCCCATGGGGCTGCTTCGCCGTATTGGTCTTAGTAACTCAAATCAAAATCGCAAAGATCTGGAACAATATAAGGTAAAAGTTCTTCAAACTCTATAAAGATGAACAATTTTAATCAATGTCTTTGTATGGCATTATTCAAAACCTTGCCTAAAAAATCTGTAAAATGTATGAGGCTGTTTTTGCTGTGTTGTCAGAGGTCTTCCACGTCCGATTAGTTGCACAGAAACCCTGTTTAAACGATTTAGTTGAAGTGGGAGAGAACCTTCCAACTCTACGCAGAAAGACTTTAGGAAGAGATTCACACCTTTGCCGATCCTTCCCGCGCTCCAACACCGCAACTCCACCGCTCCACCCTGCAGCCTCTCTGCCACCAATATAAATAATTGATTATCAACCACTGCAGGAAGCCAGATCAAAGCTTTCCAAAGACCTGAGATCAGGAATCAGAAGGAATTCTGCATCTCTCGATACGTCGTCTAGAAGATGTTAGGATCCTCTGTGTTGGATTGTCTGCGTGATCACGCCCCAGCTTGTTCTCCTGGAAGCGTGGTTAAAGGATTTTATGCTCTCCCACAAACTGTAAAAGATTCAGACTCCCTACCATTAGCTTTGCTTTGGGGAGTACGTGCCTTACAAGTCCAACAACACGTCGTCACCACATGCCAGACTTGTCATTTTTAATTTAACAAGAGAACACTAGAGAGAAAAAAACTAAACAAAAAACAAAACGGTCTTATTTTAAAAGCAAGAAAAGCTTTTAACTACTGGCCTCTCACCTCTCTAACTTCTGCGTCGTGTCTGTCCTCCACTAAGTTGAGGCACACACTTGTGGTGTTCTGCTTTTCTTTTTTTTTTTGTTTTGTTTTTTTTCCAGGCAGTTTTCCAATTTAACTGTGTCCCTCATCTTCTCATATCTCTCTCAGCAGGGATCAAAGCACAAGTGCCTCCAGGGCAAACACATGCTGCTTCGGCTTCACTCTTTCTGCCTTAAACAAAGAACAACACTCTCCGTCGTGCACTTTTTGAACAAAAATCCACTACAAGCACGAGCTTTGCAGACATAATCGTGACTGCACACAGCCTCATTTTACCTCTGGAAACATCCAGTGACTTGCACTGCGTGGATTAGTCTCCTAAAGCATTCCCTTTGAAACTCCGAGGCAGGGATTTCTTTTTAGGTGATCACTGGCCTAAGCAGCTGTTACACGCAGGATTAACAAGTTCTGCCATTCACAAGAAACACAGTCTTGTTTAAACTAGTTGGTGGGGTACGGCGGGGGAGAGGGGGATAGTGGAAAGCAGTCGCAGACGAGGGCAAAGGGGAGACGGGGAGAGGTTATGACAGGCAGGAGAGGTGGCAAAGTGGTGGATTAATAAAGAGGAGGTGAGAAGAGGGAGAAAGTGAGGTGTGAGAGAGGCAAAATGGGTAGCAGATGATCAGAGGAGAGGAGGGAGATGTGCAAGAAAGGATGAGGGATGATCGGAGTGGAGCGGAGGGGAGGGAACGAGATGTGTGAAGAGAAGTGTGAAGGGCAGGAGCGAGGGAAGAGGCAGAGATTCAGAGGAGAAGAGAGGCAGGCAGCTTTAACGCAGCTAATTTAGTGAGAACCAGACCTCCGCCAAGGAGGAAGCTTAGAGGGAAATGACAATGGGAGCGTTGTCCCCTGTCTTGTTTTCCCTGCAGTTTTGCGTTGTGCCGTATAATATCATCCCTTCCCCCCCTCCTGTCTCTTTGAGCGTGAAAGTGTCCCACCTTTGTAATTGTGCGAGTACAAGGTGTTTACAGCGAGGAAAGGTCAACGGGGCGATAACAGACCTGGCTGTAGGGGTGGAGAGACATTTCCAACCAATCTCGCGTCTCTCTCTCTCTCTCTCATGCTTCTCACATGTCCTGGTTCTGATTCTCTCTTACAGGCTTTGTTTTACACACGTATCTATGATCCCTGTTGTTGTAGTGCCTGGTAAAACCATCCAAACTCTGGGTAATTTTTCCACATTTTGAAATTTTTTTAATCATTTGACAGTTTTCATGAGTTTTGGCTTCACTTCACAGTTCTGTGCTACTTTCAGTTAATGTTTTATTTAAAATCCCTGTTAAATTCATAGAAACTTTGTAGGTATAAGCCAAGAAAATATTTAAAACGTTTGAAAGCCCCTGTATGTCTTTCCTCGGCTGCTCTTTTTCGTCCTGTTTCCCACCTTCACTTTTTTTCCCCTTTCAAATTTGAGATTAGCTTCTGTAGAAGGGTGCGGTACAGCAGGTTGGCGGCAGCTTTTTCTTTCTTTTTTTTTCGTTTCATGCATCACAGAACATTTCAGTGGAGAAAATCAACATAGCTCACTCGCACCCTGTGCCAGTGCTCCTTCATCTTCCACCGCCGTGTCACTCACTGGCAGATTTTTGTGCTGCTGTGCCCTGTGCTCCTCGATGCTTTCAGCCTATTCTGCTGGAAAAACAGAGGACGGGCTCAAGCAAACAATCCCCGTTCACTCTCAGACTATCTCCAGTATGCAGCCATGCAGTGCTGAGCAGTGCAGTCAGACACCACGCCTCTGCAATTTCTTTGCATTTTTATTTGTCTCAAGCAAAAGAGAGAACGCTCATGCTCGGTCATGTTCTGCGTCTTCAGTCCCTCTTGGTGTTTTGTTTGCCGAGCGTTGGGTCTGTTTGAAGGAGATTTTAATTGAAACCAAGGGCTAATCTGACGATGGCACGGAGCAACGGAGTCCCTAGACCTGTATCACCTTGAGTTATGTAGCGCCCTGTGGTGCCTTGCTGCTTCATTTCATGGCTCGTGGT
Organism: Poecilia formosa; assembly: GCF_000485575.1. NCBI lineage: Eukaryota > Metazoa > Chordata > Actinopteri > Cyprinodontiformes > Poeciliidae > Poecilia > Poecilia formosa. The sequence continues at coordinate 1,114,432 of NW_006799950.1, forward strand.
TCGGCGCCGTGCTGCCTAGTCATTAATGCCATGTTGATTGTTAATCCAACACTTGATATGCACGGTGCTCGCTCGGTTCTGATCTTGTTTTTCTTGTTTGTGTCCCCCCTTTGCTCTTCCTCTTACCTCTCTCTCCCCACTCTATTTATCCAACACTTCCTTCGTCTCTGTCCTCCTCTGCTCCACCTGTCTCCCTCCAGGACGGGTATTACTCCCACCGGCCGAAGGAGAAAAGCAGAGTTGACAGCAACAATGAGAACTCGGTGCCCAAAGACTTTGAGAACATAGATAATAGTAATTTCGGTGCCCGTTCGCACCGGCAATCTGTAGGCGCCACCAGCAGCAAGCAGCGGGAGCGTGTGCAAGGGAAGCCCCACACCCAGCAGCAGGCCTGGCACGACAGCTCCCCCAGACTGGGCCGCAGCTCCAATGAGATTTTGCCCATAGGCCGCCAGTCGCTAGAACTGGGAAACAATGCCTCCTATCCTGGTGGCCAGGGCATCGCTGGAGGCCTACAGCAGCAGCAGCAGCAGCAGCACACTCATGCCTCACTTGACCAGCCTGGCCAGTCCCAGCACAGACATCAGCATCCGCACAGGAAGCAGGCGACTACACCGACACTGGAGGTGTCGTACGATCAGCCGCCGCAATGCGAGATCAGCGGCAAGGAAGCCATTTCTGCCCTGTCCAGAGCCAAGAGCAAGGAGTGCCGGCAGCAGATCGCCGAAGTCTACTGCAGACACAAGGAGGGCCAGCTGATGCCTGATGCAGTAACTCGTTATTGCCCTATTGAAGGTAAGTGCATTACTCTAGCAAAGGGCTGTCATGGTTTTATGTTTACATGAGAGGCAGAATTTGAATGCTCTCCCAATTTGTGTGGCTTTCGTTTGATTACGCAAACTTTCTTTCACATTTTCCAATCAAGAAGAACGGTGTGAATCTGTTCCAGTAAGTTGATCTAGATTGCAGCAGGAGATCTTGCTGTATGGAAAAGATTGGAAGCACCAGGTCAGGGATACTTTGTTAGGAAAAGATAATTACAAAGTGTGTGGACATATTTAACTACCGCAATAGCTCCATCAATGATTTTGTTTGAGGAAAGTGACGCCGCTAAACATTGAAGCAATGAGTCTGGACTTCTTTCTCTGGAGACATTAACTAGGAGAATACAACGAGGTTTATGGCTGCAGTAGCCATAAACAAATTAGCCTCATCTTGGAAGGAGACACAACTCAGCAGAAGCCAAGAGTACTTTCTATGGGAAAGAAAAACAGGAAGAGTAGCTGTAGTTAATGGGTTTGGCTGCTCTGTCTTAAAAGGAGACAGCAGCTGCGTTTCCATTAACCGTAAAATTGCGCAAATTGCGATTGCAAAAATAAATCCGCTTGATGGAAATGCAGCGATTTCAAAAGACAAAACTCACGTTGCTAGAGAAAAGGCTTTCGCACTGGAATGAGATGATTTTTCAGCCACATTGAAACACTTTTTTTTTTTTTTTTTACATCACACGAGTCACATGATCAATAGCCGGATGTTGCTACTGGTGGACGAAGAAGAGAACAGGAAGTAGCGGACGATGGTGTGGTTTTGCTTTTGTTTTGCAAAGTGCGGCTGGCTGTACCCGCGCTCTCACAGCATTGCACAGTTCATAAAAAGTCGTGCGTCATTCGAATGTGTTAATCTGCTTTCTATGGGAAAATACAGATGACGTTAAAGTTAATGGCTACGAATGGCCGTTTAGTTTTTTAAAAATCAAAAAGAAACACGTATTTCAGGCAAACAGAGCTTTTTTTCTAAGCTTCCCCTCAGACGCTCTAACTCATTTGTGACTAGAAATTATAATTACCATTTGAAAAGGTATCACTGCGTCTCAGCCAACACTGAGACATCTGAATGCAAATTCAGGATCTGGTCTGATTGTCGGAGCTGTCAACAGACAAACTTTCTGATTAAAAAGTTTCCAAAGATTCCCCGCGACTCCTGCCCCCTCCTCTTCTTCTCCCTCTAGTTGGAATTGTGAGAAAGAGCTGCCATTTTGCTGTGACACTTCTTTTTCAGTCGCTCCTCACATTTCAGTGTTGCTCTACGCGCCGCTGTCCTCAGTGCTGCTGACAGAGCAGCATTCGAAATGGGAAGCGTCCTCACTGTGCGCCGAGTTCTCCAGTCCACAGAGAGGTTTGCATAGTTGCTTGAAGCTGTAAAGTTACTTGTATAACAGTGTTGGTGGGGGGGAGCACGTATTTGGTTCCTTACAGAGTTCTGATGTATGAAAAAAAGTAATCCCTAGTAGACTGTGCCGCCCTTGGCAGCTAAAACTACCAACTTGGCAATGAGTCTTTTCAATCGCTGAAGAGGAACTGTAGCCCTCCCTTCTTGGATTATTTTAATCCCGTCTCATTGGCGCGTTTTCGAGCTTGTAAAATCTATTTAGGATCACACAACAAACATCATCTCTACGGGATTTAAGCCCAGACGTTGACTAAGGGCTCTCCAAAACCCTCAATTATTATTTTCTTTTTCACTAAAGGAGGATTTAACTCGACTCCATCAGAGAGCAAAAACAATGAGTTCACTAGTTAGGACTGACACAACGAAACAGGCCCAGACCATCTCACTGCCGCCATCGTGTTTGACTGTTGAGTTCAATCCCAGATGCAACACTTCATAATCCACAGAATACTTTTTCCAAAAGTTTTGAAGATGATCAAGATGTTGTTTTTTTTATGGCAAATTTGATACAGGCTTTTGTAGGTTTTTTTTTCTCTTATCCTTTTTCTTTCTTTCTTTTCTTTGGAGCTCTCCCATGGATTACATTTTTCCCGACACCTTTCCTTGTTAAATCGTGAAAACTGACCCGGACGGGGGACAGTGGCTCCTGCAGCTCTCTCATCATTGTTCTGTATTCTTTCTGTTCTGATCTTTGAGCCCACTTCCTGCTGTCAGACAGGTTTCCTTCCAGTCATTTATTGGTTCCCCTGGTCAGTCAGTGGGAAACGCCTGGGTTTGAGTCCGAACCAAACCGAACCAAAATGGCAACTGTCACAGTTTCTTTACGATTTAACATGGAAATGAATTACTTTTAACACAGAGCGAGGTCGGATTGGTTTTTCCTTTAACAAATGAAATCATTATTTAAAAACTAAATATTGATTAGGTTATCTTTCAGACTGAAATATGTGCGACGATTTGAGAAAATTTTAACAAAAAGCAAAACAGGAAGATACCAGAAAGGAGCAAATACTTCTTTCATTTTCAGAACCGTACACACCAAGCTAAATGTTAAATTTTTGGAACATAAGTTAGCCATCTACAAAATCACTGCAATTAATTTATGGTAATGACAATGATTTAGACAATCCCTCCTAAAACATGTCACTGTAAAAATAAGTAGAATTCAATTGAATGTTTCAGTGCAACTTTTATAGGAAAGCAGGAGCTATAGATAAAAAAAAGTAGGAGTGAGAAATACATTAAGTAGGATGAAATTAAGGGCTCCGGCCGGGGAGTTATCATTCGGAGAAAATCTTGTTAAAAGTTATTCCGAATGATTTTCCTCCCTTTTTGTCTTGTTTTTACATGTCACTTTTCTCATTACGTCTGCCTAATCTTTGCCGTGAAGGCTCTTTCCCCCCCCCCAGAGAAAACAACAAAAGTAACCACTCCACAAAGTTACGTACAGACAGTAGGTCTATAGCGAAGCTTAAGTAGACGGAGAAAAATTTCCCCGTCTCGTAATTGCAATTTCTCATCAAAGCCGAGGTACGTCCCCCGCTCTCACCCCTTCCAATGTGTAATTGGTGAAGTAAATTGTTGGATAAAATTGGGATGCTGCTTGTGTTTCTCCCCAAATTGGGTTTTTTTTTTTGGTTTGTTTTGTCAAGCTGGCCACAGAACACAGGTTCCCTCATCTTCTTCAGACGCACCACTCTCACAAATTTATGGACATCTGCAGGCTGGTTGTGGATTCAGTAAACAAAATCTGTTGCGCCGGCAGCCATCAGCGAGCTGCACGCATCAACAGGCATGTTGAAGTGAACATTGCGTACACACACGTGCGAGCGCGCGCGAGGCAGCGGACTGTATGCAACGCAGACAGCAGGAGAGGAGGAGAAACCCATTATACCTCCTGCCTGTTCTGCTGAGATACCTCTCCTGCCCCGGCTCCTGTTGTTACAACTCGACGAAGCACAATGACTTTGCAACTTTGGTGCATTCCCGTTCCTCATCAGCGGGAACGTCGCCCGTCTGTGCCTGATCTCTTGTCATCTCACACAGCAACTCGCAGCCCACTCGAACTGACAATTTGATCAAAAGAGACAAAGGAATTGAAAGGGGCTCTTCCCTGGTGGCTGGGCTGTAACAACACAACAACTAAATTAAATCACTTTTCTTTCTCTTCGTCCGCCTGCTGCCTGCTGCCAATGTGTTATTCCTCCTCCCTTCCCAATCAAGTCTTAACCTTGTTAGCCGAAAATGCCCAATTTGGCTTGATCGACTTTCAATCCTCGAGGCTTCTGCTAGATTAGCAATTGTGTTAGCTCTGCATTAGAGTCGTTGAAATTAGGAGCAACATGCCAACTTTTCTAACGACACTCTGCTCTGGCTGCCGGATCAACAGGCGGCTGCTTTCTGATGGGAGCAGAATGGAGAAAGACCCGCCTGAATGGTGATGAATGTCGGTAGAAAAATGATGATGGTGTCATAAACCATGACGAATTACTTAAATCAATTGAAAAATGAATTAATTAGTGGCCATTTTTTAAAAATCCTACTGAGACCGTCCTATTGAAATATATCTCAATAAATAGTTAGGAATGACCTGGCAGTCCTTATTGGACAATTGCAGAATTGGACTAAAAGTTATGAAAGCATTTGAAAAAGATTATTGTACCCTACAATCTGTGGTATGAAATATATGAGTAAATAGAAAAAAAATCCAGAAAAAAGTAAATAAAAGACCAAGGAACAAGAGCCCACTTACTTTTCCAAACTGTTATTTTACTTACAGCTTCTAAGGAAAACATTATGCTAGAGCTAGACCATCCGTGATATAAAAAGTCACCTATCTTAAGGCCTGGTTTACTGCAGCACAGCCTTAATGTCATGTAATAAAGTTGTAAATTAGTTGGGCTATTTGTTTTTATGTTACCTAGTACAGATCTTACTGACAGATAGGGACCTTCACACATTATTCTGCTCACATACCCCTATGGAGAAACTTGGCGGTGGCAGCATCATTCTTTTATTCAGCCACGGAGAAGATGGACGGAGCCTAATAAAGTCCTGGAAGAAAACTTACTATGGTTTGTAAAAGACTTGGAGTCAGCATCCATTAACATCCAGCCAGAGCTGCAAAGACCAAAGCATATTCATGTGTTGGAATGGCCAAGTCAAACTGCAGTAAATCCAATAGGAAATCTGTTGGAAGATATGAAAATGTGTCTTCTTCACACTGTCTGGCTGAAAATAAACCAAATATGACACTTTGAAAACATCAAATGCAATACCGATTTTGTTATTTTTTTTTATCTGCAAATCTCACTTTGTGTCTTTTACTTCTCTTTTAAGGCAGAGACAATCCTTGAGACATGTTCTAATGCAATTTGGTGCATGCCCTCTGGGACCTTACTCAGCTCTTCTTCTACCCTCTCATATGAGCATTTAAGATGGAGGGTGTGTCAGAGCCAGACGTTACACAGGATGATGGAGGAAGAGTGCGGGATGATAGCAGATGAGGGAAAGGCAGTTTCAAAGATTGATAGCAAGCTCTTAGCTCAGGTACACAGTCTGCTCGGAGAATACGCCACGCAAAGCTGCTCTTCTGCAGATGAACAGGTTGACCAAATTGACAATAAAAAAAGAAGAAGAAAAAAAAAGAAAGTTTAGCTCGCACAGAAGTGCTCATTAGTTCAGCCAGACAGTCTTGCTCACACTCTTGGAGTGCTTTGAGAAGCGACTGGCCAATTATCTGACTGCAAAGCAAGCCAGTGGATCTTCTTAGCCGGTCACCAATTACTGTTCAATCTGATACGGCCCGCAGCAGATTTCCCTCAGAGCGCACACACACACATGAACACACCCACACACACACTCACACACACATGTAGAACTGGTGTAGCACGAACTCTGTGGGATTGAATGACGGGAGGTAAAGCCAGTTAGAACCAAGCGAGCGTGTCGTTAACCTTACTCTTGTCGTTGGCCTTTGAGCAAATCCACCTTAAATTTCAGCGAGTGCAATCGTTTTCTACAGAATATGGATATGACAGATACATGCGCCAAAACCAGTTGTAATTACAAGGCCTCAGGGCCGGCAGAGAGGGCTTTTCCTTAATGCCAGGCGAATAAACAGTCCAAATGTCAGTATTCCCTTAGGTTCCCTGTGTCTACACTGCAGACAGGCTCTTGGGAGCTGTAACCCTAGATTATAAGTAATTTGAGGCTTCAGCCCAAGGCGTATTTAGTGAACAGAAATCTTTCATAAACTCTCTGTGTGCATTTGCTGTGATAGCTAAAGATTTATAAAAAAAAACCCAAACAAACAATACCCATGATAATTTTTTGAGGGGAGGAGCGGGTGAGGTTAGCAGCTTTGAGGAATTCAATGAAAGTCCTTTCCTTTTGTGCTGATTTAAAATCTCTACAGTTTATTTTACATCAAAAGATTTATGTTGGTGTAAATTTTTAAGGGTTGTTTAAGCGTGGTAGAAAGCCACACGATGAGGCTGAGCAATGTTTCCGACAATCCTCCGGAGGACCGCTGGCATCGTTTCATTTTGACAGGCCACAACCTGGGTGTGTGTGCCCACATTCTTGCCGTTGCCATCTTTTGCAAAAGTCTAAGACGTCTTCGGGGAGTTTGGCCTGTTGTGGTCTGATGGCACTCTGTCATTCCAAGCTACGCCCGGATTCCCGGAGGAACCTCTCATAGGATTCCTGCCTGCGGGAGGACGGTGGTCACAGCAGATTTCATGTGGCTGGGATTGTTGAAATGGCTCCAGCTCAATCAAACGATAACCGAATGAGCGACTCGTAGCGTTGTGCTTCTGTAGCGTTAAGTCTTTCCTGATTCTGTTTTTATGTTCCCGTTTGGTTTTGTAATTGTGACAAATTTGGGTGTTAGCGTCTCATTTAGCGTCTCTCTGGAGTGGTTGTTTTTTCCCCCTTGTTAAACGGAGTGCAGACCAGTGTTGGATCCTCTTCTCCTTAAGATACACGCAACAATAAAAACCTATATGAATCATAACTGTGTGCACATTCAATAGATAGATAGATAGATAGATGATCCCTGACATTTCTACGCTTATTTTTCTTCTTTTCCTTTAGCTTCTTTGACATTATTATGTACCAAGCGTGCACTACTGTCTCAGTGTTGCTTTTGGCTTTTACCTGTCATATTAAAATACATATTTTGTCTAGAAACAGCCTGAAATCACCTATCCTTGAGGTCTCAAACATTAACTTTCAAAAGTGCCTGATGAAAATAGGTAAAATTGCCCAAGACAAATAAAAAGGATCGGACAAATAAAGGCTCTTTGGCCTAATTTCTCTAATGTAGCTGACCCTAAAAACAAAATGACTATAACCTATTCTTTACATTTACTCTCTCTATTCTATTTGTTCTGGTTTGATTTAATAATTTCCCACAAATAATAGAAAACTCTCTGCTGTCTGTCGACCTGTGAAGGTAAAGCCAACGTGAACATCCAGTGGGATGAAGACTCTGTGGAGAGCTTTCCACTGAAACCAGTGAGAATAGCTTTTGTTCTGGTGATTCACGGACGAGCCTCTCGACAGTTCCAGCGTCTCTTCAAAGCCATCTACCACACCTCTCACTTCTACTACATTCACGTCGACCAGGTGAGCCGCACAGAACCTGGAACACGGTCCAAAACAGGAGCCACGCGACTCCAAAACACAGTTTGGTTCCCCTCTCTCTCTCTCTCTCTCTCTCTCTTTCAGCGCTCCAACTACCTGCACAGGCAGGTGCAGGCCCTCGCTTCCCAGTATCCCAACGTGAGGGTGACGCCCTGGCGCATGGCCACCATCTGGGGGGGAGCCAGTTTGCTGACCATGTATCTGCGCAGCATGGCTGACCTGCTGGCCATGAGGGACTGGAGCTGGGATTTTTTCATCAATCTCAGCGCTGCCGACTACCCTATCAGGTAACAGAGGACCGTCACGTTACAGTAAAAGCTTGGAGGGAAATTTCTGAAATGAAGATATGCAGGGCTCCATAAAGATGAGCAACCTTCCCTTGCTGTTCTGTGGATCCGAATTTTTAGATGTTAGTTCTTATTTCCTTAAAAGCTTTTGTCTTAAGCAGAACATGTAAAAACAGCATTCAAGATGTTTTTGCTGACTTTCTTATGCAATGGATTGTTATTTATATTAGGAGCAGATGCTTTGGGGTCCTACTTTCTCACTGGTCCAGTCAGAGCAGCTAGCATAGCTAAGCAAGAAGAGACTATAGTCAGCAGCGCGTAGGAAAAATGGAGTAGAACGTTCTAGAGCCGAACCGTTCAGCTTCCATTCAACATCTACCAAAGGAGTATAAAATATGTTCAGTCAATAGGAGAGATATAACAAGACATCGACACCGACTACCAAAATATTGTTTTTACTCATTTGTGAATGCTGTCTTTCATTTCTTTTAAGAATTAACTTTTAAAACTATATTTTTCTGTGTTTTTCTTTTATTTTGAGGTGGAAATTAAAACACAATTCTTGTTGGTTTGCTACACCTTGTGAGTTATATGACAACCACCTTTGGTGATCACTGTTATAGTATTGGCTACATACTGTAACAGTGTTTATGTATGAGTCATATGACTGAATTTACCAGATTTACAACTATCTGAATTAGCCAGGTACTGGACTAAAAATCTGTAAAAAAAAAAAAAAAAAAAAAAAAAAGTCCCAGAGAACTATTGATCAAAGCCACCTTTAAAAATAACAAGAGCGATATTTTTGTTATGCAATACCATTCTGCAGTAAGGAATGTCGGCGTCTTTAACAGAGAGACACGACGACAGCGTGGCGATATTGCAGTGTAATGTAGAAAAGGATTTTCCTTAAAAGCATCCTGTCACCACAGTACCATCCCACTCTGAGTCAATGCACAAGTAATCCAATACGCTCCAGTCTATGCTTCTGTCGTTAACTGCGAGCTTTAAATACAGTCAAACCAAACAGATCGATGATGTAGCACCTCTGCTTTCTTAAACACTGTTCATTCATACCCTTTTTTTTTCTTTTTTCCAAGCGTCTGCCTTCTGGTTCCCACCACATTGAACAGTTTACATGTTTAACTTACTGCGGTTTAATTGCCTAAGGTCAATAACCATTGACTTTCCAGGTCTGTTGTGGACCTCGCCGTCCGAGAGTCATCCCTCCAACTCAAAAACATCCCACTTAGGAAGCTGTAAAGTGTAATTAACTGCTGCAAAGTCTACACAGGCGAGACATGAAGTCATGGAAATAGCCTTTTGGAGGAGAAATTTTCATCACTGGTGTGAGTTTACAGTCCTTCTGGGACTTGAGGGTCTGCTGGGTTTTTGATGTAGCTCCACAGCAGCCAATTAAAATCCCCCTATTAAGGAGAGAGTTATCTCCTCAGCACAGCCAGATGTCCACCAGTTGAATTTAGACAAGCTGTAATGGCCACCGGGTGAAAAGCCGCGATGTCTCTGCAGCTGGAGCGAAGATGCTGGTGCACATGTGGATTCGGATGACGGGCTGGTTCAGTCTCATCTGTTTTGGCCTAATCAATGGCATGCTTTGCTTTTGTATCTCTGCATCAATACTGTTTGCACAAATTGTATGCTGCCATCTTAGTCCTGCTCTCAGCCCCTGTTTGTGCAAAGTTGTGCAGATTTATTCTCTCTAAACGCTTGTTAGGCCGTCTGATTAAACGTATTTGTGAGTGTGCTGTTTTTTTTTTCTTTTTTATTATTATTATTTTCTATCATTTGCATGTGGAGGGTGTTGGAGTTAGGAAAACGGCTGACAGTGGAGGTTTTTAAGCCCCGTCTGCTGGGAAACGAAACGATTGATGGAGCGAAAGAAGGAGCAGAGAGGCAGAAATGACAGGAAAGGGAGAACGAATAGGTGGTTGGAGGAGGGGAATGAGAGGAAACGGCACGATTTGGATCCATGCAATATGAAAATATGGAAATTGCACTCTTGTATCTTTGCTTAGGAAGTGTATGTGCAGCCAAGGTATGTCTTTAACCAAGTCTGCGAAGTGCGTGTTTTTATTGAGTTGAACTTGCAGATCTTTTTTTTTTTTTCCTGTAAGTGCCAGGTCTGAGTTCAAGCCTAAGTGAGAGTGAGCCCATTGCTGCTCAAGTGCCCTCAAGCAACAAGTTGACACCTATTCAGCCTTTTTTCCAGTTGACAACCCCGTCTCCCTATCTTCAGGAGGGAATCTGAGGGGGAAAAAAAAAAATCATATTTTCTCCGTGTAATAAGCAGCTTTACATTATTATTTTGTACTCACTCTCTCAAAAACATCGGCAGATAGAGAGCTTCTTCAAGGACCATCAAAGCTACTACATTACAGTTCTTAGCTAGACTAATATTTAGCTGAATAATTAAAGACACCAAACAAAAGAACATTGATGGATTTATAAAATGCAATTACACTGAGCATCGATGGTTTATTTTCTCCCTGAAGACACATTTTGCGTGTTGCTCATGATTTTGCAGCCTAAAAAAAAAATAAAACAATTATGTGCTTTTTTTAGCATGTCTGTTTGTGCTGTGATAGTCACAGGCCAGTATGATAACCATGAGTAAGAATACCACATTTTCACAGTAATATCATAAAAAAGTTCAACATTACCAAATTGCCTCTATTTAAAACATGAAAAGCAGTGATTATATGTTCTGCTGCAAAAAAAAAAAGAACTTGGCATTACAAGCTCTACAGCTGTAATTGTGCAAATAGCAAAAGTAGCAAAAATGGGTAAAAAGAAGAAATGTTAAATGCTTGTTGTTGAGATTATTAAAAGATTTTGCAGCTCTTCATAAAGTAACACTAATACTACTACCTTATATTACCTGATTGTTGAATCTTGCCATCTGCTGTGTTTTTTTATAAGTAGAGAGCCTGCACTACTCTACTCATAAAAAAATGATTTTCTAACCAATACAAGTGATGGTCGGTGCTCCTCTGGGCTTCTGTGTTTGAAAAATATCCAGAGATAGTTTTGTCTTTTTTTTGCAGTGTAGAGGCCTTCTATAGGCCTGCAAGGATTAGCAACATGTGGGGGAGGGGCAATTTTGTATTACTCTATATTTCAAACAGAGTAAACTATATTTGGGTAAACGTAAGTCTTTGCAGAATGCAGCGTGCTTTGAATCTTTTTTGTGACAGTATGAATGAATTGTGGGACATTTATGCGTCCATACACATAGTGATATGTTAAATTAACCAACAAAGAAATATAGAATTTTGCATCTGGAAAAATTTGTAGCAACCATGAAAAGAAAACTCCGCCTCCTGAGCCGTCATCATCCACCCAATAAGTTCATCTCATAAACTTAAGCTGTCCAGCTTGAGCTGCTGCTTCCCTACAAATACAATTGTTTTTGTCCCTAAATGTTGTCGCCCGGTGTGAATGCCGTGCATTGTTGCAGTCTGGAATGCTGGGGGGGCTCCCCTCGGCCCTGGACTGCCTGACTGTTATTGTTGTTATCAGTGGGACTGGAGACAAGCATTATTTCCCCGCTAATTCCCTGATAATGTCTGTTCTGCCGCATGGATGGCTCTCAAAGGCGATCCCAGAGCCGCTGGTTGAGAGGCTGCTGCGTGTCCACCGGGGAGATATGGCATGCATGTTTGCATTGGTGTCTGTGTGGGTCCAGTCAGGGTGGAGGATGAGTTACACGCCCTCTTTGCCAGCGAGCGCAGGCCTCTTTCCCAGCTTTTATCTCTGCCGGCTCCTTTAAAAAAAAAAAAAAAACCTTTTATAGACTTTACCACTGCTTTTTTTGAAGTCACAGCTTTGTGGGGCAATGATTGACTCATCTGCATCACACGGTATTCATGTGGGGTAATAAAATATGGTGCTTCAGTCTTGTGGATGCCATTCCTGAGTTGGAAAATAAACGTGACTCATTCTATCAAAGTGAAGTGATCGTAGATCCTGTTGGAAAAACATGTGCCTCGTTGTTACGATTCTCCTCACAGCAGATAAAATCACGTTTTGTCACCTCTATTTTGTTCGAATTTGATGTCCTGGATCTGCAAGAAGTAGTGAAATTATGAAAAAGCCATAAAAAAGGGGATACCTAGCATTAGTAGACAGTCACCTGCCTCTGATTTAAACTCAGCGCTTTGTTAGAGAAGATGTCAGGGAGAACGTTCCCATGCTCTGAATGTAGAAAGCTTATGGTACAATCATAGACTTTCCAAAATATGACCCTCCACTCTACAGCTCTGTGACAAGATGCAAAGTCATTGTAGACCGAAAGTCATAACTCCTATTTATGTGTTGTCACAATCAACGGAGAGGATATAAAGCATGAAGTTAGAAGCTACTCTTTGGCCTACATACAAAACATCTGGCAGCTAATTAAGGAAGTTGTGGCACCAGAAAGCCCAGAAGACTCGACTCAATTGTGCAGGAAGCGTCAGACGATTTCACAACTCGATTTTTTATTTTATTTTAATTTTTTTCACTTTGAAAATGCACTTTTAAAAGTAGACCACGTTCCCTGAATGGCATCATGTAGTTATGGCAGCTGTTCATTGCACAGATGTCAAACAGAAGTCTAAAAGGTTTCAGATCACGTATATATATCCCTGTAAATATTACTTTCTCATTTGGTTCTTCGGATAGTCCTGTTGCTGTCATATCAACAGTCCACCACAATGAAACATGGTAGTGGAAGCATCATGCTTGGGGAATGTTTTCTTTTGCTGGAACAGGGAAGAACGACAAACTTGCAAGTGGCTGATAAAAATGTCCAGGTGTCACGAGGGACCTAGTCAAAGTCCAGACCTAAAAGTTGAGAAGCTGTGGCAAGCCTTCAAAAAATTATCTTAACAGAAAAATATTTCCGGTGGAGACAAACCTTAAAAGATTTACAGTAAAAGATTGTTCTTAAAACTACCTAAAATGATTCACCAAAGCTGTGTGAATCATTTTAGGCATTCACTCAGCTCTCCATAGTTTTATTCGTAAAAGGTTTTGAAAATCCGAGTGTCCATTCCTTTCTACTTCCTGCTGGGCTGTGGCAAAAACAAAACCCAACAAAAAAAAAAAACAAAAACAAAACAATCCTGGTAAATACATTCCAGTTCGTGGTTGCAATGAATCAACATTTGAAAAGTTAAGCACTATATAGACCTGTACAAGGCTTTCCGAGGTACGAGTGCGTCTCTGTGTGTGAACAGCACTGCGAGACAGGGCGGCCACAGGGCTGACAGTTAGCAAACTGCACCCAGTGGACAGGGTGACCACTCAGGTGGCAAATCTGGAGCTTGACATGAATTCCCCTGCTTCTGTCTGTGTGTGTGTGTGTGTGTGTCTGCCCTCCTGCCTGAAGGCATTGTGTGTCTGTGTGCAAGGACTGTACACTGCACTGCCAGTGTGCATACCAGCAGACAGACAGCGTGTGCAGGAGTCGTTGGTGGTGGGGGGGGGCAACGGAGACGGAGGTCTGTGCAGCACATCATCCGTTAGGCTTTATGACTCAAGACCTCCTAAGATAAACCCCCCAGGCTGTGAAATTGCTCCTTCAGGGGAAAATGACATTAATATGCACTTGTCTCTCCCCCCACTGATCCTTGAGCCTCACTGCTCTTTTTCAGAAAGACAATCCCGGCCGTCGTGAAAGGCTCCGGCGCAGATGAGATGTTGGAGCCATTGACTGGGGCAGAGCCTGCAGAGCAAAGCTTTTAGCCTGTCTGGCCCGACGTGTTGGTGGAAGCAGACCCCTCCACAGCTCCAGAGCAGCGTGGAGCCATTGATCAAAATAGCGGATGGCGACACGGTCTTTTGTGTAACCCTAAATAGCTTTTAACAGCTTGAAAGAGGTGGAGGAGTAGCACAGGCAACATCTTTAATTGATTGGTATGTGTGTCTTGAAGTCCTTCAGTGATCCCCTTTAAAACCCTCAAATATTCCTGTGTAAAATGTCAAGTCTTCCCCTCCGCCCCCCTTTTTCTGCTTAGGAATGTGTTTGCGGCGTTCCTGCCAGTCGAGTGCTTTGGTTGATGTATGTGCAGTTTGGAATTTAAAAAGCTGTTGTTGTCGACATAAGGGGGGATATTTCTGTGCTCACTTAAGACAGGAGATTTATAAGTTTGGTTTTGTGGCATTACAAACACTCACAGAAGCCAGCTGTAACTCCAAATGAGTTTATATTGCTGTAATGTGGAGGGTTGTAAACTTTGATGTGAAAAGGAAGCTGGGAATGGATTTAAAGTTAGAAAGGAAATGTCTATTGTTTCGTTGTTTAATTGTGCCGACGCTCGGATATTAGGAGCACGCTGCTGGTCAATTCTCCGTTAGCAGCATCGCCGCGCGGAGCTGCGGCGTGCCAGATTTGAATTTTAAAAGGATTTCCGTCCTTAGTCATTATTTTTAATGAATTTATCCCTCAGAAGACACATCCGATCTGCCTGACACCGGCTTAAGACGAATTTATGAACGATGGCAGTACATACATCATCTCTTTCGCCCCGTTTTAAAGCGGCAATAAGAGCTTAAACACAAGGACCCGTGAAGGACCCCATCACTCACATTTCCAAGACGCTGTGAAACAGAAGTAGCAGGGCCTGTTTTTTTTTGTTTTGTTTGTTTTTTTGTTTTTTTCCTCTGAGGAGTTTTGAAAAACAGGGTTATCACTCCTTTCTCTCACCTGGATAACTTAATCAGTCAAGCTTCTCCCTGATAAATGCTTACTGTAATTCATTCTTTGCCCAGATTCAAACAATTATACAGCAAGAAAAAAAAAAAAAAAACTGGGAGCAGAAAGTAATTTTTTTGTGGATTTTCATTAACTGAGTGAAAATTATGCATACAGGCTCAGGTATGTTTATGGAGGTATTTTTGTCGTAAGTTGTCTCCTTGTGTTTATCAGCAACAATCCAGTCACGGTTTACAGTCTGCGTCATATCTCATGTTTTAGGTGCATCTCGGCTCCAGCACATCGGATTCATTTGGTCGCATTGCGTCCTTAGCATTCTGTCGATCAGCCGTTTGTCAAAGTCGAGTATTTGACAGCAGGAAAACACCTAAAACACACAGACAGTGATGCCTGAGTTTCAGGCAGAGAAACACACATTTACATGATTCTGCCCACAGTCTACCAACCTTTAGATTGTAACACACTTTTTCCTCCATAAATCACTGTTAATACGATTCTGCCTACCTCAGGCACACACACTTTCGTCCTACCAATCCACAAACCATAACGCACTTGTTTAGAGCTTTGAGGGAGTGAATATATTATTAAAGGCCAACGATTAATGGCTCTGTACCACTGATAAATGTTTGTAAACTTCTCATATATTTCCAGCCTACAGCATCGTTTTCTCTCTTCGGTGCAGTGGACGTTCCGGCATTTACAGAACCGACTTAAAACTCGGACAGACATGCCCAAAACAAAGTCTCACCAAGCATCTTGAGTTCTCAGTCTCAACTCTCCGTTTATCACACTTTGCTCTCTCTGTGTTGTTCTCAGGCGTTTGCTAATTATAAACGCAGGATAATTTATATATATATATATATATATATATATATATATATATATATATATTTTTTTTTTTTTTTTTTTTTTTTTTTTTTTATTTCAGGAACAATAACCAGCTGGTGGCGTTCCTATCCAAGTTCAGAGACCTGAATTTCATTAAGTCCCACGGACGGGACAATGCAAGGTAAGACGTACTTTCTGAATCTTCCTATGTAGCCTCACTTCCAGCAGCCTTCTGCCTCCTTCCCTCTGTCTCTTTTCCCCCCCTATTCGCTCCCACACTTGCAGCTCATGTGCCAACACAACGTGGACACTGAATCATAACACAATTAGCTTCCCATCTGTGGGCTCCATTAATTAACCTTCTTGGTGAGGCGAGGTTGCTGCCAGAGCGCCGCTCGCCGCTGACGCCACCTCGCTCTCTGCCCGGTCGCGCCCTCGTGGCCGGGCCCAGTCATCGCTCAGCACCGTGGGCAGAAAGACCCGAAGCAGCGGGAGCAAATGTCCCGCAAGCACGCATGAGTCAGTGTGACTCAGCGGTACCTTTTCGTGATTGCGGCCGCTGTGTCTGATCACGTGATCCCCTCCGACAGAAGAGCTTCTTGTTTATTAAAACGCGCGCGCGACTAATTAAATCGAACATCTCAACGACCGCATTAATCGCCCCGAACCTCTTTACTACAAAGATTAATGTCTGAGCGCGCGGCACCGGTTCAACACATCGCCATTCAGATGGCAGAGGGAGCAGTCTGACCTGCCTGACCTAAATTTGACTCCCCGCATCCAACACTTGATCTGTTCGCAGGAGTAACACCACCTGCTGTGTCTGTAGGCTGTCACTGTTACTGCAGTGGGTGTAGTGAAATATCTAGTGAGACGTTGTGGCTGCCCAGCTCTCTGTGCAGCATTTCTGTGTGCATTTTTTGTGCCGTTTGCTCACTTTTTTTTTTTTTTTTTTTTTTTTTTTTTGCATCTTTACAAAGAGGAGTGTCTCTGAAATAGATGGGGAATAAGGTTTGGAACGAGGATGAAAATGTTGTATCCTGTAGTAAAGATAATCGTTAAGGAATAGAGAATAAAATCCACATAACAGTTCTTGATGCTCAATTCTGATCTTTATTTTTTTGGCTTTTTTATTTATACAACTAATTAAACTCGACCAAAATGAGATTTCCGTGTGAACGGTTCACGTCCCCAAAGTGACTCACATGTGAAGAACATTGATGTCATTCAACAAGCATTGTTTACAGACGTCATAATGGATGGAGGAGTTTATCGATCCATTTTGAAGTTCACAGCCAACAATGTCACAAAATCATAACGACACGAAGAAAGCTAATAAGAAAGCGTCACTAACAGCGATGGCTTTTTGTGGAGCATTGACTGCAACTTCTGTAGAGGAATCTGGATGTGTAGTCAGACCCAGCAGTGGTCTGATCGTGATGTGATGATGCGCTTCAGCGACGCACTTCTTTCTTAAGTTCACAATCGTAATTTTCAGTCATCGTTTACATCCCGACTTTCCACATGTGGCTTCGTCTGGTGCCGAATTATGACACGTCTCACATCGATGACATAAAAGTCAGATAAAATGCGGCATGACGGTGAAGGCAGCAGACGCTTTGAAAAAACCCGGATATGAGTCAGTAGCACACATGGAAGTGGCACACATCAGGTCTTTTCGGGGGGTGAAAAGATTGGTCCGTTCAGACGGCGTTGAAAAAGCGGGATATAGGTCGCGTTTTGGGGAAAACCGCAGATTTGGGTCGTATTTGCCTTCTGTGTGAACGGAGCCTTTAGGACTGGTAACCATCACATAAACTGAACCCACATCTTTCTTACAAATGTGGCACCATTTTAAGAGAATAATTGCCAAGGGGGGAAAAAAAATCTTAGACACATTTTTGGACTTTTTCTACTATCTTTATCTCGTGAAAGAAGATTTTTGTCCAGTTGTCAGCTGTGTGACCAGACCGTCCTGTTTGTCTCTGTCAGGTTCATCCGTAAGCAGGGTCTGGATCGTCTCTTCTACGAATGCGACACTCACATGTGGAGGCTGGGCGACCGAAAAATCCCAGAAGGCATCTCCGTGGATGGCGGCTCTGACTGGTTCCTCCTCAACCGCGTGTTTGTGGAATATGTGATCAACTCCAAAGACGATCTGGTCACCAACATGAAGCGATTCTACGCGTACACGCTGCTGCCTGCTGAGGTAACACAGGCCAGCACACAAACACACACAAGGTCACATCTTTTTTTTTTTTTTTTTTTACTCTCTAACTTGCAAGCCCTGCTTTGTATTTGCACCGCATCATTTAACAAACAACAGTCACACTGTTCTCCTTTTGTTAATGTGAGATGACTCAAAGGCGGACACCGAGAGTCGGAGAGACTTAAGATCCTAACCTATCAGCCATTAACTCAGGTTGGGGGGGAAACAACATAAACCTCTGCAGGGAAATTGAATGTTTATCAAGAGCTGTAGTAAATCTATTTTTTTTTCCTGCTCCCAATCTTATTTCCTCTTGTCAAGTGGATTATGTGGGTAAAAACAACAGGCACACGGTTTTTCTAATTTTCCATCTCTTTTATTTTTCCCTCCTTATCTCGCCACCTGTTTTCCTCCTCGTCTCTCAGTCGTTCTTCCACACCGTGCTGGAGAACAGCGCCCACTGCGAGAGCATGGTGGACAACAACCTGCGCATCACCAACTGGAACCGTAAACTGGGCTGCAAGTGTCAGTACAAGCACATCGTGGACTGGTGCGGATGCTCGCCCAATGACTTCAAGCCTTCAGACTTTCACCGCTTCCAGGTAAACGCAACACGCCCCGCCTGTTGTGATTGATCAGCAGCAACACTTGAAGTTAAAATTCATAATAAATGGTGTTTTGGTGCATTTTTTTCCTTCTTCCTGATAATTTCAGTTTTGTAGGATCATTAGTAGTTAAAAAAAAAAAACATTCAAAAATAGTGCAAAGAAAAGATGTGCACCAACTTCAGTTTTGTTTTTTTTTTGCAGATATACAAAAACAAATTTTGACATCAGACAAACTTGGTTGAACTTAACCTGAATGAACAACATTTAAAGCACAGCAGGTCTCACTTGCCTCAGCTGAGGTCAGCGTTTATAACTGAACAACAGGGAACAGATTATTGGCAACAATGACCTCCATAGGAGAGTTTCAAGGCGAAAAACCACACCTGATCAAAAATAACTCAAAATCGCACATCTGTTAGAAAACATCTTGATGATCTCCAACAGCTTTTGGAAAATATTATTTGGCATAACGAGACATCAGTGAAACTTTCTGAAAGGTTTGCGTCCAGTTATATCTGACGTAAAACTCAGCCTGGGTTTTATGGGTCGATAGCAAATCTGAGATTTGTTTTTATGCCATATGCAATTTCCGATTTCAATAAATTTTTTCTTCACTGTTTTCTGTAAAAAAATAAAAAAATAAAAAATACAATGAGAAAATATATTTTAAAAACTGGCTTTTATTTCAATCATTCCTTCTTTAAGCTGTAAAACATGGTGGTCATACAAGCTGCTAGTTGTTGGGGTTGGCTAACATCAGTCTGAACTACGGAAACAAAAGAAGTGCATTGGTTAAAAAAAAAATATCCAGATTTTCAAATTCTTCTACAGTGATGCAAAAAAAAAAAAAAAAAAACTCTTCATCAGGTTGAAGAGACAGTTGCTTTTTGACGTTAAGTTGGTTAGTTAGTTTTGATAACTTTTTAAAGTTAATTTTGAAAATTGCTTTCTATATTTACTCAGCCTTTGTTTCTCTAATCAAACTACGTCTTAATAATATGAAACACTCAAGTGTAACAAACAAGCAATAGCATAAGTAATCTCATTGGGACAAACTTCACAACAATGTAACTAAAAGCATTTTTTTTTCTATCTTATTGCTGATGTTGAGCAAAAGGATTCCACTATTTCTTTTGCTCTTCTCCTAAACTACAAACGTTCAGAAAGGTTATTTTGGTCAAACAAAGGTCGCACAAATAATTACCAACACATATATCAGACATACTCCTGAGGGACAGTTTAAAAAGCTAAAATCAACATAAATAAATGTCTCCTTTTAATGCATGAGTGCAGCATTTAGTAGAAAATCAACAGCAGTCAATCGTAATAAAACGAACCGGTCCTCTCACGCTCGGCGTCCCACAGCATTCACTGTCAATATGTGCAAAATCACATCTCCATTAGGATGACCCTGATAGAGGAGAGAAAAGCAGCAGCAGCTGTAATTAGGTCCTGTTTGCCTTTGGTATTGGGAGACAAAGAGAGAGACAGGGGGGGATTTGGCCAGCTTATCACAAATAAAGTAACTTTGTTTCACTATTTGACTTTCAGGCGGCTCTTAAAACAGAAAAGAACAAAGTAACCACACACAGTCTGCCTTGGCTGAGCTTCATTTTCACTCATATCCTTCATGTGGTGAGTCACTTCATGTGCAGTGCTCTCCAAATACCAGCCATCACACTGACCTCCACGCTCCCTCCGCCAAACCTGGTTGTCTCGCTTCTGTCCCTGGCAGACCGGTGCCAAAACGTTGCCCTGAGCTCCTTGGCGCTGCTGCGGGGTCCGCTTGGCTTTCGACGTGGTGTCAGTGAGGTCTGACCCTGGAAACAAAGCAGCCCTGTGAGAGGACTAACTGATCCTCTTATAAATTATTTTAGTAATGATGTTCATTTATTCATGAACCGCATTCAAAACCCTCGCAAGCTGGACCAACGTCCTGGCCAACCGCAGTGGAGAAAAACGCAGGAGATTAAGCAATGCTAACAAGAAATATCTTGTAAACAATCTTATATCAATTAAGTAACAATTTAGACAGGAAAAAGTCTCAAATAAAGTAATTTTAAAGTCAATTCTCTTGGGGGAACTTGAGAGAGTGTGTGACCTTTTTGTTATCATTTAGTTACAGGTTTTTCCCTGTTATCTCTGGGGGAAAAAAATTACACAGAGTGATATATTGTAATGGTTTATTTCTGTTAACTTTAATGCTTATGACTTACAGCTGATGGAAATCCAAATTCAGTTTTTTCAGAAAATGTAAATATTACATAAAACTTTCAAAAAAGATTTTTTTCACAGAAATGTTATGTTATCCTCATGGATGCACAGATGATGACAGTCAAATTACAGAGTTTATTTTTCTACTTTTGATGCCATCAGTGACATAGCGCCCACCTCAAATTCTGTAAAACTTATGCGCCTGAACAAAAATAACAAGACATAATGTTTTTAACAATAAAATTGCACAGTCTACAATAAAGTCTGTGCACCTGCCTATCTATAATTTGCAAATAAAATACATTATGTAAATTAATTTAGTGTTTTATCCATAACTTTAAAGAAAAATGATAATAATCTAAATTAACTATTTCCAGGGTGCAACACTCCTGTTGCTTTTCAAGATGTATGGAAAAGCTGATTTCATTTCCCATCAAGAATACCTGCTTAGTGGCACTGTGACTGATTGGCCAGCAAACTGTCCTGATTTAAACCTCGGAGAGAAATTATGAACTATTGTTTAGAGGAAGACGAGAGACACCGGATCCGAAAACACAGACAAGCTAAAAGCGGCTTCTCAAGCTCTCTGGGCTTCCTGAACACCTCAGCAGAACAACAGACTGATTGCCTCCACAGCCTGCTGCGTTCTGTAGTAATTTATGCAAAAATGAGTCGCAACCAAGTGTCGAGTGCACATAATGCACATGGACATACTTTGAAGCAGTATGTTCATGTGTTAAAAACTATTCTAATGTAAATATCGCATTTTCGGGAAGCAGAAAATTTGATGGACGACTGCCAAGTCAATTTTCTCAAGATTGTGTAAGCCAGAAAAATGCCAAAATATAACATTTTTGTAATGTTATTTTTTATTATGCAGTTGTTGTTTTTCTTTGTTGATAAATTGAAGTTTGGTTTTCATTAGCAGTAAGCCACAATCATAAAGATTAGCAGAAACAAACGCCGACAATGTGTCAGACTCTGTGTATTTAATTTGTATAATACATGAATTGGAAGTGAATCGCTAAAATAAAGAACTTTTTTGTACTAAGATGTACTTTAGCATGCTTCAGAATAAACGAATCAGTTCTTTCAATCGACTCCACAGAATGTGAACCGGGGGCCCCTCCTCACTCTGGAAGCATATCTATGTTTAATTTAACACCTCCGGCTTGCCGTACATCATCCCACACTTACTGCTACATGAGAAAAAAAAACTGAATTCCAAGAAAATGAGCAGCCACCTCATTAGGTCTCCTCTTTTATCGGTTAAGGTTTTTTTTTTTTTTTTTGCAGGTAACACCAACGTGTTTGGTACTGCAAGATAAATAGTTTGATGTCTGGGACTAACATTAGATGTGTTTGTGTCAAAGCCAAGCTGTGGAGGAGGCAAATTTCATGATGCATCATCAACCACAGAATAAGCGACGTGGCGTGGACAAAGAAGTGGAAAAAGATGTGGATGAATCGGAGGCAAAGACCAGACTCAGACAGACAAAACGGGGGCATGTTAGATGGAAGTTTCTGTTGAATCACACTTTCCAACTCTGCCCAAATTTACATGCAGATAGCTGGGAAATAAGAGATTTTCTTTTCTTCCCTACCTATCTTAAATTACAATTGATCCTGAAAGTTTTTCTTTTATTAACTACAACATCAGGCAGCGATGTTGTGAGTGACTTGTAGTTTTTGTGGTGAATTTCAAGTCAACTGGGTGGTGAGGGTTGAAATGTTTGTATGTGGATATCCTCTCCGGGCTCCGATATATTCATACACTGTTCCTAATATTTGAGTAAATATGCCTTTGACAAGCAGCAGCTCGACTGCAATGCATTAGTGCCACAGGCAGGCAGTGAAATAGACCCTCAATATGATACTACCACCACCGTGCTTGGCAGTTGCTATAGAGCTCTTAGGTTTTGAAATATCCTCTATATTTCAGTTTAGGTTAGACTGATGGGACAAAAATCCAAAACACAGATTAAAACTGGCTTTAGAAAATGCAAAACAGTCTTATACTAAACTACTGTAAGTAAATAGTGAAAGAACTGGATGCAATCATTGATCAAAGCAAAACAAACCTGTTTAAATAAGCTGAATGAGATAAGGGATAATATAAATTCTTGATTTAAAGTTTAAATATTTTTCTTAACTTTTCATTTTTTAGATATCTATATAGATTGTGTACACCAGTGGTTCCCAAACTTTTTCTTCTGCGCCGCCCCCAGTGGTTTCCAAACATTTTCTGCGCCCCCCCTATGGATTACAAATGTCTGTCTGGTTGACCGACGCGTGTGACGGGAGGCATTGACTTTTTTGGGGGCAAAATGAATGTATGTAGCTGAAAATAGACACCAACATCGGTAGCCTACAAGGTACTTGTTAAGCTTAAGGTTCTGTATTGATATTAGCTAGTCATCTTTTAGCTAACATTACCTGCATCCAACAGCTTTACTCAACTC
>NW_006799950.1:1137663-1152193 GCF_000485575.1 Poecilia formosa
ATATGGGAAGTGTGGAAGCCTCTACTGTATCAAATTGACATAGGAATAACAGAGAGTTGGTCATTCTAAGGTAAAAACCCAGCGCATACAGTGTTCATGTTTTTTTTTCATCCAGACGGCTTCCCGCGCCCCCCCTGCAATGACACAGCGCCCCCCCTAGGGAGCGCGCCCCACAGTTTGGGAACCTCTGGTGTAAACATTTAACACCCTCAGTGTTTTTTTTTTTTTTTCAGTTTTTCTCATAGCCATTTTTGGTTATACTGACACATTACCATTGGGAGCCTTTAACACAAATGTATTTGCAGATTGAAAAGTGAGACCAAATAGAGGGCAATTTTGATTTAATACAGATTCTAATTCATTCACAAATCTCTAAGAAGACGATTTTTCTCGTTTTCGGTCTGCTGCCTTCAGCCGCCCCCCTACTCAACCTCTTATCAGCATTTTTTTTCCCTCTCTCTCTCTTCTCTGCCCACCTATCACTTCCACACGTATCTCACACATCACATTTCGTTCCCCTCACATCCTGGTTCACCACCGTTTAATAATCTTCTCCTCTTTTTTTTTCTTCTCTTTATCTCCTCTGTCCCTGCTTTGCTCCTCTGCTCGCCTCCCGCCTCGCTCTGCGTTTCTGCAGCAAACGGTGCGGCCCACCTTCTTCGCCAGGAAGTTTGAGGCCAGCGTGAACCAGGAGATAGTGAACCAGCTGGATGCCTACCTGTTTGGACCGCTCCCCCAGGGGACCCTGGGACTGAACTCGTACTGGGAGAATGTTTACGACGAGCCAGATGGCGTCGCCAGCCTGTCGGACACGCTGCTCACGTATTACCACTCCTTCACGCGGATGGGCCTGGTGAGGGCTGCGGCCTCGCTTCAGGGGAACCCAAACGATCACAGCTGCAGGTTGGTTTTCCTAAAAATGTGCACGCTTGAGAGGGTAAACAGCCCCGTACATTCACCGATACACACGCATGTATCTCTTCAGCATTTATTTCACTACCACCACTCTTGTAATTGCTGCTATTATTACACACCTGCAGCTTGTGTTTGTCCAGTTCGTCGTCTTCTCGGAAACCAGACGCACCTTTATTAGCTTTGGAAACCACATTGCGCGGCACATAAATGGCCTTCCGCGTTTCTCCTGGTGCATCGCCTCATAAGATCACATATCATGGAAATAGGATAACAATGGATAGCTTCAATAAGCAACTGGGAGGCCTGGCTAAAGCCTTTCATTTTGTAACACAATATGACACCATCAATTTATCTCTGCGATAATGAGGCTATCTAGGTCATACCGCAGAAAGCCAGCTTGGTCTATTATTAGTAGGAATGAATGAATTTCAGAGTGCTGTAAACACACTGTATGCGGTTGAAATAAAATGAACAAAAGGCTGTACGTCAATTTCATGTACTTGCCTTTTGGTGTCATTTTGTTATTAGTTTGGTTTTCCTTCTTCAAAAAAAATTTTTTTTTCAAACAGAAACTAATTGTGATGCGCTAATCTTGTTTTGGTACCTCCCGATACCAACTTTAGGTAAATTCAGTTTTTACTTTATTTTTTATTGAGAATAACAGTTGCAGTAAATTCTTAATTTTATAAGGAACAGAGTTCACATTGTGTGTGAAGGAGGAGTCGCTGTGAAGCAGGGTCTTAGCATAACACATGCGGTTCTTCTGTTAGCATCTTCTGTTAGCATTTAGCCAGGTTAGCTTTCTGTGTGTCTTCTCTAAATATTGTGGGTCCTTACCTGAATCTGAATATTTCCACAAGGCTGCCAACATTTACAAATGCAACAAATTTCATGAATGACAGAGATTTAAAACTCAAAAGGATAAAACAGAGAAACTTTGCAGTTGTTCACTGAGTCTTCCTTTTTTTCTCTGGTAAGTTTTGCTTTCTCTAATAGCCTACTGAACAGCAGACCTGTATGGACCTGTCATAGAAAAGTTTTTTGTATTATTATTTATGAAACACCTCTTATGTCTTTGTGTGTAATTCATTCTTACTTCTCCTTACTGATACTGAACACTGCTAACTTTGAGTCTTCCTCCCTCAGGAACAGCTTCCACATTGACAAGTGTCAACTGGATGTGGTTGCACTTGGTGCAGTAGTCATTAGAAAAAGATGCAATTTTTTGAGTTTTCAAACAACTGGTCAGCGGTCAGGGATGCTCAATCTAAAAATTGTACAGAACACATGCATTACCTCCGGTCGGATCTGTGGTTGCGCTTCCCTCGTATCCTCTCATCCCCTTGAATCGCTGGTCAAGCCTGATCATGATCTTGGTTCTGCTCGACATCACTTCCTGTCAGAGGGGACTTGTTCCTCTCCACTGTTGTTCAGTTCTTTCACATGCTGAGGGATTAAAACGAAATCAAGTTTTGAAGCAAAGTGCTGTTTTTCTTCACCTGAAACTATCATTTTGTGATTTCTTTAATCAGATTGTTTGAAATTGCATTTTAATTGGACAGATTTTGACTTTGTGCTACTAGTCTGAAGGTGAATATTGCATTTCTGCCTGAAATGAATTGAAGAGTGGTAATCAAACTGGAGCTGGACCCTCTTGTTTTCATTCAAAGTATACGTTTGGTGTGATTTTTATTAGGACGGTTGTGACTAGCTGCCATGACTGATTAAGCTGACTGTAATGTCATTAACATTAAAACTCTTAGTGAATACATAATTTTTATTGGATTATTTTTTTATCACTTTGCCTTTACTTAACAAAAATAACCTAAATCTTTTTCCTCTCCTTTCTACTGTAACAACAGGCTGCAGGAATGCGTGCCCGTCATTTCATACATCCGTCGTGGTTGGCTTCACTCATTGGCTGGTTCTTTGCGAACAGCAGATGATAAACTAATGGTTTGGACGCTCCTCACAGGAGCGCAACCATAAAGCATGACCATTTGAAAAAGACACATTTTTGGCTGAGAAATCTACTTAATGGACTCTATGAAGACAGACAGGCACTCTGTCTGCTGTAGCGGCTCGAAAGCAAAGAATCCAAGTCAAGGCGTTTTCAGATAGTGCCATAAAAGAACTCAGGCTTCTTCACATTTCTTACAAAAATGAAACAAAATGTACCTACAACTTAATTTCTTGTTCTGTTTTTTTACTCGGAAATGAGAACTTTCAAACTCCTGTTTGAAAAAAAGAAGGAAAATTGCTTAGATCACTCTGTTAATCACTCAGTTAATTCATCACTTTGTCCACAGTAGAGCTCATATAAAGCAGGCATTAGATGTGAGACGACGCAAATAAACTGAATTGAGTTGAACTGCTTTTGTTGGTCGTTTTCCAAATGGCCAGTCCACATCATGCTTTGGAAAAGTTTTAGACCCACATAAGTGAACCGACTGTCTCATTTGTTTAGTAAATCTAGGTGGCACTGCAGAAGCAATCACCTCTTTGTGTGATTTCCTCCTCATGTGCAGGAAATGAAGCAGTAGCAAACCCCTCTGCCACCCACTGTCTGGCCTGCAGTGTAAATGTTCTTTAAAATGATGATGAAAGGAAGACAGATTTCATGGTTTCCATACGTCAAAACAAAAATAAAAAATAAAAAGGAATCTGCCAGCTATAGTTAGCTATAGTCTTTTTTTTTTCATTCAGGCACTGGATCTTTTCCATAGAGCAGCATTTCCCAACCCTGGTCCTGAAGACACACCGCCCTGCATGTTTTAGATGTTTCCCTGTTTTAACACACCTGATTCAGATGATTGCAGTTCAGTGAGCCCCTGTTAATCTGAAATCCGGTGTGCCGATGCAGGAAAACATCTAAAACATGCCAGGCAGTGTGTCTTGAGGACCAGAGTACCTAAAAATAAATGTATGGTATGTAGTAGGAGCTGTTCCAATTAGCCTTTCTATTATCTGGTTCAAGCAACTGAATTAATTCATTTGGAGTCGTGACCCAATACTTTTTGGCAACGTAGTGCTTTTTTTTTTTTTTTTTTAATTGAAGCAATGGGGACAGTTGTAAATGGTTAAAAACCCAGAGGTCACAAATGATGTGCGTCTATTTGAGACAAAGTTGTGCATGTGCAAGTATGCAGGTTTGACTAATCTACCCTGAACTCTCATGTAATGACCGCCGGGAAAAAGGCGCCAAACTCCCTCCTAATACTGCAACAATAAACAGGTTTAGACAAAATGTAAACTTTTATTTACCTGTTTTACCAGTTACAACTTCCTGTGAGTTTAAGTAAGTATGTTCTTCTCATATATTCATTTTCTTTTCTTTCTTTTTTTGCTTTGTAGCAAAAAAAACCATGACTCCTCTATATTGCTGTATCATAAATACTAAAAGACCAGAGTCAGAAAACATAACACAGACACGGCAATACAAAGATGGTTCTAAAGCTATAAAAAATTATCAATGCATGAGCAAAAACACAAGGTCACAGAGAGAGAAAAATAAATGGATAAAAGTCTTATAGATGTAATCTAGTCATAGAGCGGGTTAAAAATACAAAACTGAACTAAAATGTAAAAACAGGTGTTGTTGAAAAATATGCCACGGTGTCATAAATGCAGTCCAGATCCAGAGCTAAATAAAGTCTTAGGGTTGAATCTAATCGGTTTTTCTCAGGTTTATGTTTATGTTCTGGGCTTTACGGCCATTACAGCAATTTCTTTGATTTACAGCAGAGAGCCTGCAGACTCCGAGGAAAAACATCAGAGGGTGAAAGGAGCAAGAATGACTCTCTACAAAGGGAGAAAGTTAAATGAGAAAACACATAGCAGTATCTTTAGTGACAGGACGTTCATTCATCCTGTTTGAGCTTTTAATCCTGTTTGTCTGTTTTGCTCAGGGACAGTGTGAGTGTTTACATCAGCAAATTATACTCCTACTAAGTGAAACTACTGATAAAAAAAAAAATTGCCGAATCCTGCCACAGCCCCGGTAGTTAGTTGGAGAAGGGGAACATCCTCGTCCTCCCAAGAATATATTACATTCTAATGTGAACCATAATTTGAATGCTGCTCTTAGTTCTCTGATACTCTTAAAATCCTGAGCTCTCGTGGACTGTGATGAAGCAGCTACTTTTCTAGGTCTTTCATCATTAAGTGAAAATGTTTTTTCACTAACATGTTGTGGCAACATTAAACAACACTGAACAGCAGCTCTAAAATGAAAGACCTTCATTGGTATTGATTGGCTGTTCCCCCAAGAGTGGAGAAAAGGAAGACAGTAGATTTTGGCTTAGCGCCCTGTGCAATGTCCATTTCCACTGGGCGCATTTATGCATATTATGTCTGAACTATTAAAAAAAGTAATTAGAAAAAATTTTTAGAGAGGGGGGGGGGTGTGTCAAGGATTTGCAAGTTTTAGCTATTTGCGTGCAGCGGATGAAGTGTATTGAGATGTTTTACAGCTAAATAGACTCTAATCTGTACAAATGTCATACCTAATTTATGTTTTAACAACAATAAAGGAAACATTTTGGAATGAGAGCTACTTTAGCATATGTTTGATAAAAGTTCATGCAAGGTTCATGTGAGAAAAGAGAAGAAAGAAGCAATCAGATTTAAAGGAACCACAATGAATTTATCACATAATGGTGTCAGTAATGGGCTCAGAAACTAATGAACTCACCTACCAACATTTCTTAACTTGGCCTACTTCAGGTAGGGGCTGTTTCTAATTGTTTTAGATTTTGATCTATAAATATAACGAGACAGCAGTTATTTATTTAAAAGACATCTCTCAATAAAATCGATAGGTGCTACAGTTCACATGCATCCTGTTTTCCTTGAACAGAAAAACGTCCTTGGAAAGTTTGAATTTCTTTGGATCTTCACTTCCCCCTCTGTAGATTGATACTTCTGCTGCAGTGTGGAAAAGTGATTCTCTAAGGTCTTTAAAAAAAAAAAAGAAACATTTAGATGTGGTTCTCTCAAAAAATACAATTATTTATTCAGTGCATTCCCTTCTTTGCATTAAAAGCTTTTCCTAATTTAATAATCTCGCATAGATCTCATTGAAACGGATTGGAAGAAGCACAAAAAAAGCTTTAAGAACAATGAGATAAATAAAATAGAGACAAATAAAAATTACACTCGCACATATCTGGCCTCTCTCTGGTGTGTCAGCATAATGACTGAATGTGTAATTAGTCTGGTGAAACGATGCGAGGCCCCGTGCCTTGAGCTGTCTTCTTTATATTTTATCGGTCTGAAATTTTACCGATGAGGCCAAGTGATTCAATCGATCAGGGTTTACCTTGAAGTGTGTCACAGCAAAAAACATGATTACTTAGGACTTTGTTTATAGGAACTGCCTGTTGTGCAAAGTTTGCTCTCGCATGGCAGAGGCGTTTGTTGCTGTGTGCATGCAAAGCATACATCTCGTCTAACAGATGGGTGGCTTGGCTTCTGCATAAGACCGCGGTGAAAGAGAGTAGACGAACAAGGAGAGTGATAGCAGCTTGCTGTGACTTTCTTGGAGAGGCAGGGCAGTAAAAGCCTGAATGGAGCTTCTGTGCAGGTTGCGGCTCGGCCCCCTTCGCTCAGCCTCTCGTATCGGCTTTTTGGAAAGGCAGGTCAGAGAGACCTGAGAGCCGAGGTAAAGCAAGGTGAAAGAAAGCGCAGAGAGCTGTAAGAGGGGAGGGGGGAAAAAAAAAAATAAAGGAAAGGCGAAAGACACAGAAAACAAAGCAGGAGATTGGGGGAAGTGTGCAATGCAATCCTTGGGGGTGTAAGTATTTGCTGCTCTGCTTGTCAGGGTAGCGTTTGCTAGCTCTGGTTGACTCTTGGTGCTTTAGCTGAATACTGATGAGGCTGCCTGCTGCACAGAGGAGCTGGGGGGGAACACTGTGTTTGTGTTAAGGTGTGTGTGTGTGTGTGTGTGCGTGTGTGTGTGTGTGTGTGTGTGTGTGCGTGTGTGTGCGTGTGTGTGTGTGTGCAAGAAAACGTGGAATAAGGAGTTTGGAATACACAGAGATTAGAAATCTGGGTGAGAAGGAGTGAGAACATGAGCAGTCAGCAGCTGTTGAGCATCCCCCCCCCCAACATCGCCCACTCTCAGCTCAGTCCTTTTATGTTTTTCCAGAAGTTGCTGCGGCTGTCTGGCCTCAGGGCAGCCCTCTGCCACATATGAAGCCACGCACAAATAAACACTCTAATCACAGGGCGAGATCTTCATTCTGCTTCAGATAACTGGATGACCCAGTTCAACGCCGTGCTGCCAGCTTACGTTGTTCTTTGTTCCTTTCTTTGCATCAGTACTCGCACACCCACTTAACAATAGATATGTCGTTTGCCGTTATTCTCTTTGTGGTTTGCAAGAGTTTTTAGGTGCACTATATTACCAAAGGTATTGAGACACTTGCTTTTGCACACACTTTAATTTTCACTGCATCCCATTTGCAATGCACAGGCCGTAACATGACGCAGTAGGCCGCATCTTTGAAATTGTTCGAGCTTCAGCTATTTTGTGTTTATCATTTGTGACGTCAGGTCAGGGCTGCCCCCCACCGCTGTGTATGTGCTTCCTCAACCACTAGTGCATTTTGGCTAGCTTGATTATTTTTATTCTTGAATCTAAAGGAGAAAAGGATGAGTTTTAATGATATTTGTTTTTGTGTGGATATTGTTGACGCTGCTTTCAAATGATATCAGTTACTGACTTGCATAGATGGAAAAGTAGGTGAGTATTACAAACACATGCAACTATGACTTTGTATTTGTGTGATGCCTTATTGCTGAAAGGTGCAAAGAAAATAAAACAGAACAAATGAATGAATGAACCAAAAAAGAAAAAAAAAACAAAAGAAACGGCAAAAAAAAAAAAAAAAAGCAAGAAAATGCAACGGGGCCGCAAAAAAAAAAAAGCATGTTTACACCAGTTTATATTTAGTACTTACAGATTCCTAAGCTGTATAAAAATATCCTGTCGAAATGTTCCATTGTTTTTATTTTCCTTTTGATCAGACCTAAACTTAGCTACGGCAGCAAATCGGAAAAAAAAAAAGACAGTAAATGCAGGTTTGCCTTCTCGTTTGGGTATGTCGCACTGAGATTTTCAAAAGTTACGCCCATCTTTTCACCTCTCACAAAAATGCTCCACCTTTTTTATGTTGTGCTGAATTTCTTTGCTAAATTGCTGATCATGTTTCTGATCCTTATCTAAGATGAACCCGCAGTTATGGAAGTAATGAGAATACCCAGGTGAGATGATTTAAGGGGTAGTTTTGTTATTACAGTGTCCTTCATAATAATGTTCAGCGTTCAGGCCCAGATAATAAAACGTATAAACTCCAGTCGCATAAGTGTGGGTTTAACAGCCCACGAGCAGCACTTCCCTGGAATAATCTGTATTGTCGACATGTCTTTGACAGATTACATCTCTGTTAAAGGTCATTGAATTAATGTCCACCGTGTCACACAATTACAGAGCACATTGACTCCCCACTAACCTTTACAACAAGTACACATTTGCATCCGGCCACATTAGCATGTGCAAGGCAGACTCCCTCTAGACATTACCTAAATAAATCCTGAAAATCTTCCTTTCTCCCTCTTTTCCAGTCCTATCTGTGAAAAGCTGCTCCATAGTCTGAGGTTTTCCTTAATGGATTTATCCTTTTTTTTTTCTTTTCTTTATTGTGCCAGGTATTTCCCAATGGGCCACCCCGTGTCAGTGCATCTCTACTTCCACCTGGACCAGTTCCAGGGCTACCTGGTCAAGCACCATGCCACCAACCTGGCAACAAGCAAGCTGGAGATCATGGAGACCTGGGTGGCACCAAAAAAGAACTTCAAGCTGACCACGCTTCCCGGCAGCACGTTCAGCCGGCTTCAGTTTGCCGAGGTGAGTCTTATTTAGCTTTTTTTTTTTTTAAACTCAAGAACATATTTTGTCAAAAAAATAAAATAAATAAAACAACCAGAAAGCCATCAGAGTGTTTACTAGAGTCCCAGTGACTTAGAAATGTCCTTGTAACGCTTGCAGGACAAACACATACTACCGGCTTTTCCTTCTCGTGTGTTTTACAGCGTTTTTAAATCAGAGCATGGTCGGTTGCTTTTCAGATCTTTCGGTCTTCTTCGCGTCGTCGGCCGGGAAATTTTCTGATTCTACACACCTGAACAGTATTCGGGACAAAAACATACCCCAGAATAAATCTATAATTACACACTATTTTCAGTTTATTGCTACGGTGACATTTTATTCATTTCTTTATTGCCCATAGTTATAGCAGCGCATCTTCACACAATTAAACCCTTGCCTGTGATGGCCTTGTAAAATGCGAGTTGATTGAATGCACCCGAGTCTACGGGGATGAGTGCCTCACGTGTCGCTCGTTTGTTGCCTCCTAATATAATGACTCCTCACCTTCACACTGGGATGCTTCCCCTGATTGTCTTGTTATGTTAATCTTTGTTTCTGTTTAGGATACAGTCACTCAGCTGTGATGCGACAGCCAGTCTAGTCTGGAAAGAAATTAACTGAGCAAATATGAATTGACCTTTTTTTTTCTCTCGGCGTTATCCCTGCTTCGCGAGGTGCGGAAATGTCAACAAATCCGTCGGTGGGTTTGTCTGCTTTGTTTCGAGCCTGCAACCTGCGCACTCGCACACACACTCGCCTGGACCCACCTTCACCTTGTCCACCTTTGGGAACCGACTCAGAAGGAGTCGGAAAGAGACGCGTTCTGCGTGTCAGGCCCACGAAGCCGTGAGTGACAGAGAAGCAATGCGAGCGGTGGCTTTTATCTGGATGCTAAGCTTTGGGAAGCATTCGTCGTCTGGTGCAGCGCCTCGACTGTCACTCAGTTTGTCCGTCTGTCAGTCAAAACCGGCAGAGAGAGCTTAAATGAGACAGCCCGACTCTGTGTTGCAGAGGGCTGGCGCTTTTTGTCAACTTAGCAGATACGAACCATATTACTCAGGTTTTACAACTGTAGTTTCTGAGATAAACCACACGGCTGGCTGAACGACGTGTTCCCTGTCCTTCTTTAGATATGTAAAAAGCCAGACACGTTTCTTTCTTTCTTTCTTTTCACTCTCCCTTCTCTGCCTCCCGGGCGTGCGTATGGCTCTTTTTGCACTTTTAATATAGAGGCACTCGAAGCCAGCACAGTTAAAATTAGTATTTCACTTATTGCATGGGTTTGACATTGAGAGGTTTATTACTCTGCTGCGTAAATCTAACCAGTTTTATCCTTGTTCATAGCACATTGTTCCAAATTTGTACAGATATACATGCAGTACCCTTCACATTAATGTGCACCCCTGGAAAGATGTATTAAAGGCCTTAAAATTTGTTTGCTCTTTGTTTTAGTAGCCTGAGCTTTAGTTTAAGTACATTTATTCAGTGCGGGGGGGAAGAAAATCTTTTAATTGTGTTTCATAAAGCTTATTAAAGGAGTCCTGTAAAATGAATGTACCTAATTTAGTTCATCTGTTCTTTATTATTTGATCAAAACTTTTTGGAAATATAACCCAGACATTCACGTTTCAAAATATGACACGACACTCTTCAGAGTGGGAAGGACAAGAGAACATGATATTCAAGTAAAGCAAATTTGTGGTAATCATCATAAGGAAGGAAATGGTTACAAGAAAATAGAGAAAAATAGATATTTGTCTAAACCTGCTCAAATATACAATGAGAGGAATTAAACAAAAAAAGTTAAACCAAATTTAAAATACCCATCAAGGCTGGCAGAGGGCCAGAGTTTGTTTTTTTTTTAAATCTTTTTTTGTCACCACGCAGTATTGAGAATATAGTTAAAAAAAAAAAAAAAAAAGATAAAAAAAAAGGAATACCACCAAAAAGCCTTTCTGTCCAATTATCACAAAAGCTTTGTTGAGATCAATCTGAGAGGAAATAAATAAAGCACGTCATTGGAACCTTGCAAGCAAGTAGCTTTTTTTATCAACAGCCAAAATATATGTATATATATATATATATATATAAGTTTAGATTGCTGCTTTTAACAGGACTTAATAGGTAAAGTAGCAACCAGGTGTTACTAATAAAATATACTTGTTTAGCTGATCATCAGAAGGTTACAGCACATCTATAAACACCAGAGTTTTTTTTTTTTATAAAACCATTTCTAAACCATTTGAAATCCATCGCTCTGCACTAACGTGGATTATTCTCTTGTGGAAAATGCAAATCTGTGCAGGTGTGTGCAGCCTAGTAAGGCTGCAGGCTCGTTTCAAAGCCACTGGACACCAATAGTATCGGAGTCAAATGTGAGGTCATCTGTCTCACAGCTGACACACGACCAAAGTGGGCCGTCAGTAGGACAGTTTCCTCAAACATATAACGGCAAACAAATTAAATTGG
This sequence comes from Poecilia formosa, assembly GCF_000485575.1. Classification (NCBI taxonomy): domain Eukaryota; kingdom Metazoa; phylum Chordata; class Actinopteri; order Cyprinodontiformes; family Poeciliidae; genus Poecilia; species Poecilia formosa. The sequence goes on from NW_006799950.1 coordinate 1,148,978, forward strand.
TGAGAAAGAATCGTATCAGGGTGCTGCAATGGCCCAGTCAAAGTCTCCTGGTTGTACTGCTGGGGTCGGACCTGAAGAAAGCTGTGCAGGAATGTTCACTGGGTTCGAACCCAGACCTTACCATCAAACCAGTAACTCTGGCCTCATCTGACCCGAGACTCGGGTCAGAAACATTTAGCATCTCGGCAGACATTGCTAAATTTCATTCCTGTGAGATGTACTTAGTTTTTCACTCACAGATTTATTCATTTTGACTTAATGTTCGTCAGCTAAATAAGGATAGTTTGAAATGTGTGCTTTGTAAACTCAAGCTGAGGTCTAAATAACTTTTAAGTCATTAGTCATTTTTACATTGTCCATTTACCGTTCTTTTCTTTTTCTTTTTTTTTTTTAACAATCAAAAGCTACAGGGGCTTGCTTAAGATTGATTCAACTATAAACCAAAGTCTGTTCTGGTGCCAAAAGTTGGACACACGTTCTCATCATCCGTCTCGTCACATCCATCTCTGCCCCGTGTCTTTCTTAGCATTCATCAGTCTTTCCCTGCGGGTTAAAGAGAGCCCTGTGGGAATCTGTCAGCGCTGCTCCTGGAATCCCTCTCTTGTAAAAGTCTGAAGTTTGTTCACCTGCGTCTCATTTTCCTCCTCTAAAAAGTGATACTAATGAGCCTCCAGGGGTGCTCATGCCCTGTGGTTTCAAACAGAGCCAGATGTAGAGCGAGACTATCCATGCCCCTGATTGATCAAACTGACCTGCCTTATTTAATGGAGGTGTCAGACTGTTGGCGCCGGCACGCTGGCGATGTGGAGGGAACGTTTCTATATAGGGGGTATGTTCAGGAAAGTAATAAAAGTGAAATATAAAAAGCTCCTAAATCAGGAGTTTCTCCGTCCAACTTTCTTCCTTTCAAGCTTACATAAAACTTTGAGTGATTAGAGCGAGATCTAATAAAGAATAGGGATCCAAACACTGGGGGGAGTAATGACAAAGCTGCCAGTTCAGTAATAGTTCCTCAAAAAAGCCAATCATCCATCATAGAAATAAGGCTGTGCTTTGCTGAGAGGTCATGCGACTTAATTGGGTGTTGGTCTTAAGCCAAAGCCTAATGAGTAGACACACAGCCAGTGACGAGCTAAATGTGGAGGTCATTGTACGCTGAAAAGGGCCAGAAGGTAATCTCTCTTTGGCCTGCTTTGGAAGAAGTTAATAGTTAATTTCCCATCAAACTTCCAGCTATTGTAATAAGAGAATGCCGTGAACGTTGTTTGACCACTAACTGTTGGCCGAAATTTGCATGAAACGTGTTAAAAGTTTCTACCCATGATCGAGACCTTCCAAACTATTTGAACTTCTTCGTTCTGCGTTAAGTAAGGTTACGCTCAACTTCAGATCACTGGAGACAGTTGGAGGTCAAAAAGAAATTTAAAAAAATTGCGTTAAGCCCTTGCAAGTTAACACTTTGTTGAACAACCTCTGCACTTCACGTGTCTGGCTGCTTCACACATCTAGAAACTGACACTTTGGTGCCAGTTCTTCTTCTTTCCACTGGTTCCAAATTGGGTTGAGGTGTGGCTTTTCACCAGGCCTAACACATAAACAGACCTGGTGAATGGTTTAGCTTTTATCTAAACCAATCCATTTAGTGCTGGCTGTGTGGATAGTGTTCTGCTAGGAAGGGAACCCCTGCTGAAATATCACAACTTTTGCAGCTTTTAACTATTTCTCTCATTTTGGAGCTCAGTATTTAGCTTCATCTATGTTGATATAAACTTTGACCAGTGCTGCTGCCACCATGTTTTGTCATGGTACTGTACAAGGTTGTGTCCTTTGTTAGTTTTCGATGTAGGTTTTTGTAAGCCACAAAACTGAATCTTACAGCGCCCCCTAGGGGACGCAGAAGATTTTTTTGTTTTCTTTCGCATTACCTCGCGGAACTTTTGCGATGTTTATTGCATTATGTTATAACGGAAAAACGGGATTAAATACAAATGCAGACAACACACTTTTCATATCCAACTCAATCATTTGCATTGAAGCCTTTTTTTCTCCGATGCTGCATAATTGACCAGAGTTAACAGCAGTGTGTTTACAATACTGTCTTCTTCTTCTTCTGCTCAAGGAACGGATTTGGTGTTTGGTTATTAGGCAGACAGCTTGTCAAGCAGTGTTTATGTGCCTCCTATTAAACTCTGTATGCTTAAAATGCATGTTCAGTTAGAGTAAGGCCTGTAGAGCTTAAAGGGTATGCTGCCCACTCGTCTGGCTTGAAACGGCTTGAAAAATGTGCTGTCTGGACTGCAGCAGAACCTTCTGTTCATTATTTACTGTATGTTGCGCTTAATCAATGCTTGTTGCCGAATAAACTGAGGGCAAGATCCAGGGGCAAGTCTCTTGAGCTTCCCTCCTACCTGCGACGCGTAAAGCATAGGCAGCCTTGTTTTCCGCAACCTTAAGTTTAGACGGCCGTTTCCAAGCTCTCCCTGGAACACAATGCAACATCTCAGTCAATAATACTGCATAACTTTCTAAAGCTTGATTGTAGGCTTCAGTATGTGTGTGTGCGTGTGTGTGTGTGTGTGTGTGTGTGTCCATCTGGCGTAATGCAAAAAGCTATACAAAAGCCAGACAAGGCAGCTGATTCGCTATAAAAAGCAGATCACGGTCCACGACGCTGGAACCGCAGACAAATCTCCAGTAATTGAGATGAAAGCAAGGTGTCTTTACCAGATGGCCAAGAATCTCCGTCTTTTCCTGTTGGTTTCATTTAAGCAAGTAATGTCTATTTTTACCGTGCACGGCAATCTAAGCTCTCGGAGGATGTAACACTGAATCAGTTCCAGTCAGCCATTGATCCTCCAGCAGGGTGAGGCTGTATTAATCAGCTACCATTGTCACAATGAGCGCTTCCAAAAGCAGACTTTCCTCTCACATTTCTGCCAGCATGCCCCGGGCATTTTTTTTTCTATCACTTTTGTGTATATGTGTATGTGTGTGTTGGCTGCCTCCCTCGTCATCCTCACGGCTCCATGTCTCCTTTTGCATACTCATTTAGCTTTCCTGATGTTTAGATTTGTTCTCCCTCTATCCATCCATCCGAATATCCTTTCTTTATTCAAATTCAACTAAAGAAACAAAAAGATTTTAAAGACTCTTTTGCTGCAGAGTCTTAAGGGTTTCTTTGCTTCATATATATATATATATATATGAAGCAAAGAA